>NC_057801.1:636651692-637014943 GCF_018294505.1 Triticum aestivum
ACCGGAGTGGTCGGGGCGCCGGCGGACGTGTCCGGTCAGGCGGCGGACATGTCCGTCGGTGGCTGGGAGCTGTTTTTTTTTAGCTAGGGTTTGAGATGAGGGGATCTGGGATTTGGAGGAGGGGGTCTATATATAGGCATAGAGGGAGCTAGGAGAGTCCAAATGAGGTGCGGTTTTCGCCCACACGATCGTGATCGAACGACCGAGACGATGGAGCAGAGTTTGGTGGGTTTTGGGCCAAATTGGAGGGGTGTTGGGCTGCAACACACACAAGGCCTTTTCGGTCCCTCGGTTAACCGTTGGAGTATCAAACGAAGTCCAAATGATACGAAACTTGACATGCGGTCTACCGGTAGTAAGCCAAGGCCGCATGGCAAGTCTCGGTACAATCCGGAAATGTTTAATCCCCACACACGAAAGAAAGCTAGAAAAGGCCAACGGAGGAGAACGAAGCGCCGGAATGCAAAACGGACAACGGGGAAAATGCTCGAATGAATGAGATGACCATGTATGCAAATGCAATGCACGAGATGACATGGTAAGAGATGCACGAAAAAGAAAAACAACACACGGAGACAAAGACCCGAACCCGAGAAATAAATATAACTTAGCGCCGGAGACGGCAAGAGTTGGATACAAATATGGAAATTATATCTGGGGCGTTACATCTTGGCATCTCTTTTCTTGTCGCGCGGGCACAGGACGCGATGGATCTCATCCCGGGGCCGTGCGCCGTTGAGCCAGGACGCCTTCTTGGGGAGGAGGTGGCGGAGGCACCTCTGGATCCACGCCTCTTGCGCAGGATGGAGGGTGAGGCAGCGAGAGAGAGGGCATAGGAGAGCCCCCTGCAGCGCTGACGAGCTCGGTGATGCGGGCGAGCCAGTCCTCGTAGAGGTCGTCGACGGGACGGTAGTGCAAGAGCTCTCACGCCAGGAGCAGCACGGCGTGCGCGTCCGCGGGTGCGCGACGGGCATAGGACGACGAACCGGTTGGAATCAGTGACGAGGTGGCGATGCGGCCTTCTTGCCGCACTGAAGGATGCAGGGATGAGGCCTGCTGCTCGTTCCTCGCCGGGCCGGTGGCGACGTTGGCGGCAGGCGATGGGGAACGACGGGGGCGTCCGCCGACGGGCGCCGTCTGGGCGACGCGGGTGGCGAGAGCAGCCCGACGCTCGGCGCGGGCTCGACGAGCGTCAGACATGGATGCGACGGATGGCGAAACGCGGACGGCGGAGGACGTGATTCCGGCACGCCCCTACCTGGCGCGCCAAATGTTGGATTTCGGGTTCCGGCAGACCCTTGAGGTTCGAACTCTGGGGTGCGCACGGAGATCACTCCCCTACCTACTCACGTCTCGTCGCCTCACGAAGGATCTAGGCTACATGAAGAAGAACACAAGGGACGCAAGGTTTATACTAGTTCAGGCCTCCATTGTGGTGTGATACCCTACTCCAGTGTGTGGTGTGTGGATTGCCTTAGGGGCTGATGATGAACAATACAAAGGAAGAACTGCCTCGCTAGCGGAGGAGCTCTTGTGTTGATGTGGTGGTTCTGGCTAAGGTTCGATTGGTCGATCCTCCCCCCTTGCCTTGAGAGTGGCTAGTCCTATTTATAGAGCGAGGACCTGGTCCTCTCCCCAAATATTGAGCGGGAAGGGTGCCAACAATTGGCCATTTTGAAGGGGAACATCTAGTACACTTATCCTGACTAAAGTTGGTCCTCGCCTGCCAAAGACTCTGATGATGACACCTTCCTGGGCTCCACGATGACCTCCTGCCGTTCTGCTGGTCTTGGTCTTGTTGCACCAAAATGGTAACCTTTGCCTGATGCCTTGGCCTGTGCTTGCACCCTTTGCACCAAAGGGGAAACAAGGACACTGCCCAGGCCGGTGCCCGCCTGGCTTCGGTCGTCATGGCTTGCGTCACGGACACCTCGTGAGGTACCCCTCCTTGATCTCTCCGCCTCCTCGCGAGCCAGCCTGACAAGGCTGCGCCTGAGGAAGCTTCCTGTCATCCGCCCCGTGTGGCTTGGCCCCTCGCGAGGGTCTTGAGCTTGTGTTGACGAAGATCGGCCATACCGGGCCACTCCTTGAGCCACACTGCAGGCCGCAGGCAGGCAAGTCTGGGTACCCCCGTTCCCAAAACACCAACACGAGGCATCCAGGAGAAGGATTCGGATCCTGGGACAAGTTACGCTCATCGTAGCTAGCTCAAGAACTCCAAGAACACAGATATACACACCAAAGCAGGACTAGGGTATTACGCATCCTTGCGGCCTGAACCTGGGTAAATGACCCGAGTGCTTGTGCTGATTGCTGATCCTGCTCTTCTCACGACCCCGCGCCCCGCAACCGTAGTAGGGATTCATGTGATCCCATAGGTGTCGTTCCCACCGACAGCTTGCACTCATGTATTGCGTGAGAGTTGAAAAAGCTTAAGCGTGTTAAAAAGTATGAACCAATTGCTTGGCTGAAACCGGGGTTGTGCATGATGGGAGAATTTTGTGTGATGAAAATGAAGCATAGCCTAACTATATGATTTTGTAGGGATAAGCTTTCTTTGGCTATGCTATTTTGATAAGACATGATTACTTTGTTAGTTTGCTTGAAGTATTACTATTTTTATGTTAAATGAACTTTTATCTTGAATCATTTGGATTTGAACATTCATGCCACAATAAAGAAAATTACATTGAGAAATATGCTAGGTAGCATTCCACATCAAAAATTCTGTTTTTATCATTTACCTACTCGAGGACGAGCAAGAATTAAGCTTAGGGATGCTTGATACGTCTCCATCGTATCTATAATTTTTGATTGTTCCATGCTATTATATTACCCATTTTGGATGTTTATGGGATTTACTTTAGACTTTTATATCATTTTTGGGACAAACGTACTAACCGGAGGCCCAACCCAAATAGTTGTTTTTTTGCCTATTTCAATGTTTCGAAGAAAAGGAATATCAAACGGAGTCCAAACGGAATGAAATCTTCAGGAGCGATCTTTTTGGAACAAACGCAATCCAAGAGACTTGGAGTGGACGTCAAGAAGAAGCCGAGGCGGCCACGAGGGTGCCTGGCGCGCCCTAGGGGGGTGGGCACGCCCCCCATGCTCGTGGCCCCCTCGTGGCTCCCCTGACCGACTTCCTTCACCTATATATACTTGCATACCCTGAAAACACCGAGGGGCACCACGAAAACCTAGTTCCACCGCCGCAACCTTCTGTACCCATGAGATCCCATCTTGGAGCCTTTTCCGGCACTCCGCCGGAGAGGGAATCAATCACGAAGGGCTTCTACATCATCGCCAAGGCCTCTCCGATGAGTTGTGAGTAGTTTACCACAGACCTTGAGGACCATAATTATTAGCTAGATGGCTTCTTCTCTCTCTTTGAATCTCAATACAAAGTTCTCCTTGATCTTCTTGGAGATCTATTCGATGTAACTCTTTTTGCGGTGTGTTTGTCGAGATCCGATGAATTCTGGGGTTATGGTCAAGTTTACCTATGAGAAATATTTCAATCTCCTCTGAATTCTTTTATGTATGATTGGTTATATTTGCAAGTCTCTTAGAATTATCAGTTTGGTTTGGCCTACTAGATTGATCTTTCTTGCAATAGGAGAAGTGCTTAGTGTCGGTGTCAAAACCGGCGAATCTCGGGTAGGGGGTCCCGATCTGTGCGTCTTAGGCTGATGGTAACAGGAAGCAAGGGACACAATGTTTACCCAGGTTCGGGCCCTCTCGATGGAGGTAAAACCCTACTTCCTGCTTGATTAATATTGAAGATATGAGTAGTACAAGAGTAGATGTACCACGAGATCGTAGAGGCTAAACCCTAAGAGCTAGCCTATGATGGTATGATTGTAATTGTGATCGGCCTTCTAAGGACCATCCTCTCTGGTTTATATAGACACCGGAGAGGGCTAGGGTTTACATGGAGTCGGTTACAAGGAAGGAAATATAATATCCGTATCGCCATGCTTGTCTTCCACGCAAAGGAGAGTCCCATCCGGACATGGGACGAAGTCTTGAGTCTTGTATCTTCACGCTTCGATAGTCCGGACGATGTATACAGTCCGGCTGTCCGGATACCCCCTAATCCAGGACTCCCTCAGTAGCCCCTGAACCAGGCTTCAATGGCAATGAGTCCGGCGCGCAGTCTTGTCTTCGGCATTGCAAGGAGGGTTCCTCCTTCCGAATACTCCAAGGTTATTATCGAACACGTAGACCGTGTCCGGATCTGCAAAATGATCTTCAGATACCACCATAGAGAGAATGATACTTCAGCTGACAACTTTTTAGACGACGTGATATGCTATTACGGTCAGGTCATTATTCGAATCGTTTTTTCGCAACCAGCCACAGCGCGTATTGCGAGGTGGTTTCCTTGACACGTCTTGTCAAAGCAGAGATCGTGTCCCCTTATCACGGGATTCTCGTCAATACGGGTATGGGTAATCCCCCCGTGCCATCAATCGTGGCGCTTGAGAAGTAAGCGATTCTCAATAGGCTAGTGGGGGAGGCGCACCGCTTTCGTCGCCTCTATAAAGGGATAAGAGTTCCCCATTTTTATCCACGCCTTCTTCCTCCTTTGCCCACTCTTGCCTCCTCGAGCTCCAGCGCCCTAGTCCAAGTCTTCCCTGCACAATTAAACATGTCCGGAGCAGGAGGCAAATGGGTGGCTTCCACCGTGAAGGAGAAGAACATCGCAAGTCTTCGGGCGACCGGATACTTGGCCGCAGGCATAGCGCACCGGCTACCAGACGACGGGCAGGTCATTCCAACTCCAGGACCCCACAAGAGGGTCATGTTTCTTGCCCACTTCGTCCGTGGGCTGGGGTTTCCACTCCACCCCTTCGTCCGCGGGCTCATGTTCTACTACGGGCTAGATTTCCATGATCTAGCCCCGAACTTCGTCCTCAACATCTCGGCGATCATCGTCGTATGCGAGGCTTTCCTCCGCATTAAGCCTCACTTCGGCTTGTGGCTTCAAACCTTCTGCGTGAAGCCGAAGATCGTGGGCGGCCAGCAAGCGGAGTGCGGAGGAGCCATGGTGGACAAAATGCCTAACGTCACCTGGCTTGACGGCTCCTTTGCGGAAACCGTGAAGGGGTGGCAATCGGGGTTGTTCTACACCACCGAGCCGCGCGACGCCAACTGGGTGGCGGCCCCCGAATTCCGATCTAGAACCCCTATGTGTCTCACCTCCTGGGAACAGAAGGGCCTATTATGGGGCGAATCTACAAAGCTAACCAGACTCGTAAACTGCATCAAGGGCATGAAGAACAAGAACATCAAGCTTGTCAACGTGATCCAGGTCATGCTCGTTCGCCGGATTCTTCCATGCCAAAGGCGGGCATTCAATCTGTGGGAGTTCGTCCTGGCCGAACACCAGACGCTTCAGAGGCTCTACGGCATGAAGCACAAAAACGCGTGGAAGGCGTTGTTCAAGGCCTCCGAAGTACCTCCTCTCATATCCGAGGACCGTGGGCTCCATGCCGCGCAGCACCCTATCCGGGTGAGTTCTCAGGCTGCCACCGGGTTCGGTTCTTCCCAATATATTCATGGGGAATCCTTTAGTGATTGTGTATATTTGTTCAGGATTATGTGGAGACAGCAGAGCGGATTGACTGTCCGGCTCTGCTGCCAGAAAGCCCAACTAACGATCTCCTGACAAAGACGCCAGTCCCGGCGCCCTATAAGGGGCCGGAGAAGAAGGCCGATAATAAGGCCCCGGGGACCCGAAAGGGTCTCCTATGTAAGGTTGCGCAAGCCTCGTCCGAAGATGATGAGGCGCACTCCTCCCCCAAAGGGGAAGAAAAAGAAGAAGAGGAGGCCGCACCATCCGGAAAGGACGAGGGGCCTGAGAGGGCGGACCAGGGGACCAGGAGAGGCCCCCGGCGCAAGGCCGTCATACCCTTGTCGTCTGATGACGACGAGGTAGATTCCTCCCACGGAAGCGGGGGAAAACAAGAAGAAACTCCACCTCCCCGTACTGGGGGGGGGGAAGAGGAAGGCCGCCCCGGTGGGGGAGACTGGGACGTCCAAGAAGGGAAAGGTGTCCCTTCCGGACTACTCCGCCACCACCGCCGATAGCGAGGAAGGGTGGCGGCCCAGGGAGAATCCCCTAGTGCGATCGTAAGTATCTGCACTCCATCTTAATTTTGCTTCATAGTTTTGTTGTAATGCTGAACTTGTATGGAGTCCGGCCAGGGCGCATCCCGAGGTATCATCTTCGGACGGGTCCTTGAGTGAGTCAGCAATGAACTCACTCCCGACGGCCACTTCTCCTCGGCCTGCGGATGACACGGCGGTGTTGTCCCAAAGGCTCCCAGAGATGGGGGAGGTGGCCCTGGAGGCGCCTCAAGGCGGCATTCCAGACGTCGGACTCGCGGGGTTCAAGATCCCAACGGACCGTGTTGATGAGAGCCACGGTAAGCCGGGCTCTCAGCCGAACACTGTGCTGGAGCCTTCAGTGGTTCCGGACTCAGGCGGGCAGCCCTTCGTTAGGGAGGGAGGGCCGTTTGTATTGAGGACTTCCGTTGCACCCTAGGCACCGGATTGTCTGCTGGAAGCGCTTCGCGGCACTTCCCTAGATGAAGAGCACCGTACTCTTATGAGTGCGGTGATTCAGAAGGTTTCGTCAAACAAGAGCGGACTAACCGAAGCCTGCACCAGCTTCCTGACAGGCTTTGAGGTAAGTAAAAATGTGTGAAATTACCACCCGATAGGTAGTAGCCCCTGATACTCTCTTTGGTGTTCGGAAGGAAAAACCAAACGGAGGGTCAATTATAATCCGCAGGAGTCTAACAATAAGTTTGAATGTAAATAAATAGGTTGCGCTACTGGTCGTTGCTGTCCGTACGACCAAAATTGCCGGCCTAAAGCAGGACTTGGAGCGGGCGCAGGGGGAGCTCGACCTCACAAGGAGGCAGCTTGAAGAGAACAAAGGTGAATGATTCCCCTTTCTCATATAGTAAAGGATAAACAAAATTGGTTATTCTAACGACGAAGCATCGTGATTTGATAACATTGCCACCACCGAAGTGACGTCTCTGAAGAAAGCGCTGTCCGAGGCCGAACACAAGGCGGCCTTGGAGCGCAAAGAGTGCGAAAAGCAAGATGCCCGAGTGGGCGAGGTACAACAAGAGCTCCAGGAGCTCGGCAAAAAGTTCGAGCCCGTGGAGCATGAGCTGAAGGCAATAGAGGCCGAGCTTGCGAAGGCCCTTGCAAATATAAAAGACGCCAAGGCCAAAGCCGAGAAGGCACAACAGGAAATCTAGGAGGCCAAAAAGATAGCAGCGGCTAAGAAATTCTTTATGCAAAACAAACATGTGGAGGAGGCGTTTCTTTTACTTACACGAGTCCGGAGCTCTCCAGGGGCATTCGCAGTGCCACGCAGCGTATCAGACGCCGCGGAGTTCTACCGTGCTCAGGAGGGGAGCTCGACAGAGAAGCTGTTCTGGTCCCAGTATGCTGGGGCCGAACATTCAATGCCTCTGAGTGACCAAGTGAAGCAGTTGGTCGAATTCCACAAGGCGGCCGAAGTGGCTATGAAGGATTTCATAGTCCGGATGTGGCCTGGTGAGCCCCTGCCCACCAGCTACTTCGGGCTGATCAAGCGGATGGTGAATGCCTATCCGCGACTGGAAGTCATCAAGCGATCTGTTTGCATTGAGGGTGCCCGCCAGGCCCTTGCCATGCGAAGGTGCATTGGGGCAAGCTGGATGCGGAGAAGCTGGTGAAGGACGGGCCGCCAGAGGGCAAGCCGCATCGCGTTCCTGAGAAGTATTATGATGGCGTTATGAAGGGTGCTCGCCTCGTGGCCAATGAATGTACCAAGGATATAATTTTTGAATGAATTCACTTCTGTCGTGTTTGTAATTTAAAGACGAAGTTACTTGCGCTATGTAGCGCATTTGTTATATAAAGTATTACATTCTGTGCGGCTGTTTATCAAATTCTGAAAGTAGGCCAGTCGTCGGCTTCCGCCCCCATGTAACTAGTACTAGGGTGTTCGTGGAAAACCCGGACACTCTTTATCCAAATGTTTGGTCCCTTAAGGAGGTGTCCAGCGCAGCGAACAAGGCAATCGGACTATGCGACTTTATAACCTTCACTTAGCCATAGAAGTCTACAATTTTAAATTTCGGCGAAGCCCCTAGAATCCGGAAGGCCGAATTGGGGCGCTATATACGCCTAGATCGGACGAAGCCGAATTATCGCCTAAAGCGGAAAAATCTTTAAGGATTTTAAGACCTCTCGAACAGCGACCAGCTCTCGCCACATCATGCCGGTCAGTTTTCGGCTTTCTCTACTGAGGTGCTCGTCCGGCAGAACCGGGGCACAATCGCAGTAGTTCTCCCTGCGCTACCTTAGTCGATATAACGGAATGTAAGGCACCAAAACAAGGGAGCCGGGCTATCCCAACTGTAGACCCAAGACATGATTCGGAGCTAATGCATATAATGCTATAAGTTTGGGGTGCCGCACTGTTGAAAGTGTTCGGACTTGTCGTGCCGTATTATGGGGCGCCATAAGAAGCCCCTGGCAAACTCAACGTACCAAAGTGTACAGATGCAATATCAAAAGACATTTGTAAGAAAAAAAATGCTCAAATAAGAATAATAAGCTCGCGCTGTATATGATCTCCTATTGATGAATAATACGTTTAGGCGTATGTTTACAATGAATGCATTAAGCGGAGATAAATAGGATTATTTGACATACCCTATCCAGAGGCAGGCTAAGTACAGATAGATAAAGCAGGTATAACGATCGTAAATAGGTTCCACCTGGGTATTTCCTGCTATGCACAAAGCCTGTTGCCTCCTTGGTTTTCTCTCCTATGTAAGTCCAACAATCCGGCTCTTCTGGAGAAGTTGCACTAAAGCAATGTCCTTAAAGGTAAAAAGAAAGGTTACGAAGCAGTACCGTACTGTTGACAGAGCCATTGCTATGCCTCCGCTTGTGCCCATGGTATTTTGAGTGCGTAATTGTGTATGCGTTGCACGAATGCTGCTTTGATGGGATTTGGGTGGAGGCCAGAATGCTAGTCGTGCTCTTGGTGTGCCTGGTGATCCTGTTGCGGGGTGTTCCACCCTCGCTTGACGGAGCTTGAGGTTGTCGTCGCCAGATTGATGGTTTGCCGGATGAGGCCGCATTGTACTTCTGCCGCAAGGGCTACAGTATGCTCTTCTGTACGGAGAGAGCGGTCCATATTTCCGTTGACTGTTATGACCCCGCGCGGGTCTGGCATCTTGAGCTTGAGGTATGCATAGTGTGGTACCGCATTGAATCTAGCGAATGCGGTTTGTCCGAGCAGTGCGCGGTAACCACTTCGGAAAGGGACGATATCGAAGATTAGCCCTTCACTTCGGAAGTTATCTGGAGATCCGAAGACCACTTCCAATGTTATAAAGCCTGTACAACGGGCCTCTACTCCTGGAATTACACCTTTAAAGGTTGTTTTGGTGGGCTTAATCCTTGAAGGATCGATGCCCATTTTGCGCACTGTGTCCTGGTAAAGCAGGTTCAGGCTGCTGCTACCGAGCCGCCATGACGGATGCTAGTAGGATGATCCCTACGATCAAAGGTGATCGGACAAGCTAACCATGGGTTGAATTTGGGGATGACTGGCTCCATCGTGTAGACGTCCCGTAGTGCTCGCTTCTGTTCCCGCTTGGGGATGTGGCTGGCGTAGATCATGTTGACCGTTTTCACTTGGGGGAAAATTTCTTTTGTCCCCCCATGTTCGGACGCTGGGCTCCTCATCATCGTCATTGTGCAGCCCCTTGTCCTTGTTTTCGGCGTTTATTTTGCCGGCATATTTAAATACCCGGTAGTCTCTATTGGTGTGGTTGGCTGGCTTGTCCATGGTGCCATGAATTTGGCACGAGCGCTCCAGTATACGGTCTAGACTGGACAGTCCCTGGTTGTTTATTTTGAATGGCTTCTTCCGCTGACCGGATTTGGATCGGCTGAATCCGGCATTGACCGTCGTGTCTTTGGTGTGGTCGCGTTGTTCCGTCGCTTGTGTCTGTTGTGTCGTAGGTTGCCGTTATTGTCACGGACATCTGACATGCCAGAATGTGGCGTAGTGCTGCTGCGAGCCAACCAACTGTGCTCGCTCGCGCAAAAGCGGGTCATTAGTGTCGTGAGAGCTGCGATAGACTTGGGTTTCTCCTAGCCGAGGTGTCGGGCGAGCCACTCATCACGGATATTATGCTTGAAGGCCACCAGGGCTTCGGCGTCCGGACAGTTGACTATTTGGTTGTTTTTAGTTAGGAACCGAGTCCAGAATTTCCTGGCTGATTCTCCGGGCTGTTGAGTAATGTGGCTCAAGTCATCGGCATCCGGAGGTCGCACATATGTGCCTTGGAAGTTGTCAAGAAATGCATCTTCCAGGTTTTCCTAACTGCCAATGGAATTTGCGGGCAGGCTGTTTAGCCAGTGTCGGGCGGGTCCTTTGAGCTTAAGGGGAAGATACTTGATGGCATGTAGATCATCTCCACGGGCCATGTGAATGTGGAGAAGGAAATCTTCGATCCATACCGCGGGGTCTATTGTGCCATCGTATGATTCGATGTTTACGGGTTCGAACCCTTCTGGGAATTCATGATCCACTACTTCATCAGTGAAGCAGAGGGGGTGTGCGGCGCCTCTGTGCCGAGCTATGTCGCGACGCAGTCCGGCTGCGTCTAACTGGTTATATTCGGCCCGGCCGGATTTGCTGTTACTGTATCCGGTATCACGGTCATCGTCATGTGTTGCGCTGCGCCCCTGTGATCCGTAGATCGATCTTGGTTCTCCTGCGGCGTTATCCAGTTTATCGCGCAGGTCCTGAGTATTGCCCCGGGCCGTAGTAAACTGGCGCGGGGGTGTGGGCTGGTATTTGGGATGATATGCTGTTTTATCCCGACCTCGAGGCAGCCGGTCAGCTGTGTGGCGCTCGAGTCCATATTCCTCGACTGCCAGGACTTCTGTCCATCTATCTGTGAGCAGGTCTTGATCAGCTTGAAGCTGCTGCTGCTTCTTCTTTAGGCTTCTCGCAGTGGTAATAAGCCGGCGCTTGAAGCGCTCCTGCTCCGCGGGGTCCTCGGGCACGCCGAACTCGTCATCGGCGAGGCTAATCTCGTCTTCGAAGGAAGGCATGTAGTTGTCCTCCTCCGGATACCCATCCGTCGCCTGTTCGCCTGGGTTGTCTTGCCCATCTTCCTGCTCGGCCTGCTCGAAGGCGGGCTGTTTGGGGTTGTATTCATCATCGGCACCGTCCGGATTGTTTTCGTCTCCGGTAGCGGTATTACCTTGGTGGGGCTTGGAGCGGCGCTGGCGACGGCCATGCTTTGCTTTTTCCTTGGAGGGGTTATCCTCCATCGCCTCATCGCCATTAGTTTCTTTCGAAGTGTCCACCATATATATATCATATAAAGAGGTGGCTGTCCACCGCCCTGTGAGCGGTGGCTCCTGTACGTCTCTGGCATCGTTGTCCATACCGTCGATGTCTTCGAAGTCGAAGTCAAGCACGTCGATTAAATCATCGATTGTGGCAATGAAGTGGGTGGTGGGTGGGCAGCGAATTTCTTCATCTCCTGCTTCCCACTCAAGTCGAACATAGTTCGGCCCAGAGCCTCCTGAGAAAGAGAGAGACTTTAATGAGTTCAGCATGTCGCCAAAGGGCAAGTGCTGAAAGATGTCCGCAGCGGTAAACTCCATTACCGGAGCCCAACCTGGCTTGGCTGGCTCGAGAGTGTGCGGACCGGGACCAACAACCGGATATGATTCCGGGGGCTCGGGGATACAGGCCTCCACAGAGATGCGACCTGTGTTCGGCTCCACCGCCGATGAGCGTGCGGCCTGCGGGGCGGGGTCTACCCCTCCGTCCTTGGGTAACACAACCTATTCTAGATTTAAATCCGGGGCTGCTGCAGGGATGATGTCCTGAGCATTGTCTGACAGCAGGTCTAGGCCGTGCTCGTCGTGACTGTCCGGCGCTCCTGGCACATGCCCGAATCTGTCAAAGATCAAGTCTCCGCGAATGTCCGCCATGTAGTTGAGGTTTCCGAACCTAGTCTGGTGGCCAGGGGCGTAGCTGTCGATCTGCTCCAGATGACCAAGCGAATTGTCCCGCAGTGCGAAGCCGCTGAACACAAAGATCTGTCCGGGGAGAAAAGTCTCGCCCTAGACCGTGTTGTTGGAGATTGAAGACGCCATCAAGCCTTGAAGCAACGACACAGAGGAACTCTCAATGAAAGCACCAATGTCGGTGTCAAAACCGGCAGATCTCGGGTAGGGGGTCCCGATCTGTGCGTCTTAGGCTGATGGTAACAGGAAGCAAGGGACACAATATTTACCCAGGTTCGGGCCCTCTCGATGGAGGTAAAACCCTACTTCCTGCTTGATTAATATTGAAGATATGAGTAGTACAAGAGTAGATCTACCACGAGATCGTAGAGGCTAAACCCTAAGAGCTAGCCTATGATGGTATGATTGTAATTGTGATCGGCCTTCTAAGGACCATTGTAACGCCCCAGATATACTTTCCATATTTGTATCCAACTCTTGCCGTCTCCGGCGCTAAGTTATATTTATTTTTCGGGTTCGGGTCTTTGTCTCCGTGTGTTGTTTTTGTTTTCATGCATTTCATACCATGTCATCTCGTGCATTGCATTTGCATACATGTTCATCTCATGCATTCGAGCATTTTCCCCGTTGTCCGTTTTGCATTCCGGCGCTTCGTTCTCCTCCGGTGGTCATTTCTAGTTTTCTTTCGTGTTTGGGAATTAAACATTTCCGGATTGGACCGAGACTTGCCAAGCGGCCTTGGTTTCTACCGGTAGACCGCCTGTCAAGTTTCGGGTCATTTGGACTTCGTTTGATACTCCAACGGTTAACCGAGGGACCGGAAAGGCCTCGTGTGTGTTGCAGCCCAACACCCCCCCAAATTTGGCCCAAAACCCACCAAACTCTGCTCCATGTCCTAGAGCGTTCGATCACGATCGTGTGGGCGAAAACCGCACCTCATTTGGACTCTCCTAGCTCCACTTATGCCTATATATACACCCCCCTCCGAAATCCACGGTTCTTCTCCCCCCTAACCCTAGATCCAACTCCTCCCGCCGCCGTCGGACACAACCGCCGCCGACGGACATGTCCGGCCTCCCCGTCCGCCGCCACGTGTCGGCCTCCTAGTGGCCGCCGCCCGGTCCCCAGTTCGCCGCCGCCCGCGGGCCCGCGAGGCCCGTGCGGGGCCCCCGCGGCCCGATCCGCCACCGCCCCAGCCGGAGGTCGCCGCCGCCGCGGGCACCTCGCCGCCCGCCGCCCGGCCGCTCCCCGCCCTCGGCTTCCGCGCCCCTCCGCTGCCTCCTCGCCGGCGCCGCCCCCCCCCCCCCCCGGCGACCTCCTCCACCGCCGGCGCACCCCGCAGCTCCGGCGAGCTCGAGCTCCGCCGCCGGCGCCGCCTCGGCTTCCGCGCCACGATCCCGATCTGGATCCGGTCGCGTGAACAGTAAACCCTAACCCCCCTCCGATTTTTCTAAGTCCCCAGATTTTTACTCCATATGCTCCTGTTCGAGGGCCCGTATCTCCTCATCCGTAGCTCCGTTTTGGGCATATGATATATCAAAATCTTCGCCTCAACATGTACATCATTTCGTTCCATTGCATCATTTGCATTTATGGTCATCTTGATACCCAAAATGCTGTTAGAAGGAGGCTTCGTGAGTTAGATTACAGATCCGTTAGTTCATCATGCACTTTTGTCATTTTTGCTATGTTTAATTCGTGCATGATATGCCTGTGCCCCTTTGGGATGTATTGTGAAGCATTTTGTCTTCTTTCCAGAGGTGCCGCCCATGCATTTTTAGGATGTGTGTGTTGTCTTGTGCAAGCTTGCGAAGAGAGGTACCTGAGATTGCAGATTTCAGGGACTTACTGATTTTCACTAAGTCTGGGATATTTTAGTTCATGATGCTATATGTCCAGCTTGTTTCCTAGTGATCCGTGCCTCTTTTGAGGATGATCAGTAAGGGAGTTTTGATATTTATGTCATGCTATATCCATCCATGTCTTTGTTGGCATATGTGGAGTGCTCGAGGTTGACTCAATCGAGCTCAACTTTTGCTTCGTTGTTAATCTGGGCAGATCGTCAACTTGTTTGCGATTTTGCCGATGCTACCGTTAGTGTTCCATGCATGCTATGCCTTCGTTCTTGCCATGTGTAGCTAGCACTTTGTGCCTTCTTGCTGGTTATATGCTTTCCTTGCCATGACTTGCACCGTAGTGAGTGCATCGAGCTCGTTTACATGCCTTCGTGAGTTAAATTTCAGCATGTCTCAGTTTTCACTAAGTCTGAAAACTGATTGTGTTCGAGCGATGTTCGTGAGCTCGGTAGAGTATTTTGTGAACCCTTTTGGCCCCAGGTCACTTTGGGTGTTTTATTAAGCTTATTGAGTAGCTCCATGCCATGTTCTTACTTGTCATGTTCAGGTTTTGTATCATGTTGTTTTGCTGCTCCGAAGAGAGCATCGTGATCTGAAATTTCAGACTAGTGTTAATTTCACTAAGTCTGAGATCTGTTTTGCATTTGCGTTTTAGCCATGCTTGTTTGAACCTCTTAATGGAGGAATTTGCCTATGGCTCAGTGCTAGTGTTTTGTCAACCATCTTGTGTACATCACTGCCATGTATTTTGTTTTCATGTTTGGTGGCTGTAGCATGTTCATTTCGTTGCATTTAGATGCCTACTTGCTGTAAATCGCAGACCGGTGTCATATCTTAAAACGCTCGCCATTTCCAAACCGTAACTCCGATTCCAATGATCTTTATATCGTTTTCAAGCGATTTCATCCCCTCTATCCAGTGGCACACTTGGTTTTCCAAGTTGATGCCAGTTTCATGCATTTCCTGTCATATCTTGCTTTTTGCATCCCGCATCGCATCCCGCATAGCATATCGTCATTTCATCATATTGCTTGGTCTTGCCCGTGGTTGATTGTATCCTTGTTGCTTGTTTGTCTTGTTGGGTAGAGCTGGGAGACGAGTTCGCTACCGAGGAGCCCGTTGAGTTTGCTTGCGAGGATCCAGTCAACTCTGACAACTGTGCAGGCAAGATGATCATACCCTCGAAATCACTACTATCTTTGCTATGCTAGTTTGCTCGCTCTTTTGCTTTGCCACTGCTACGATGCCTACCTTTTGCTTGTCAGCCTCCCAATTGACATGTTGAACCTCTAACCCACCTTTGTCCTAGCAAACCGTTGATTGGCTATGTTACCGCTTTGCTCAGCCCTTCTTATAGCGTTGTTAGCTGCAGGTGAAGATTGGAGCCGTTCCTGGTTGGAGCATTTATTTACTTGTTGGGATATCATTATATTGCTATGTTATCTTAATGCATCTATATACTTGGTAAAGGTTGGAAGGCTCGGCCTCTCGCCTAGTGTTTTGTTCCACTCTTGCCGCCCTAGTTTCCGTCATATCGGTATTATGTTCCCGGATTGTGCGTCCCTTACGCGGTTGGGCTATAATGGGAACCCCTTGATAGTTCGCCTTGATTAAAGCTTTTCCAGCAATGCCCAACATTGGTTTTACCATTTGCCACCTAGCCTCTTTTTCCCTTGGGTTTCCGGAGCCCGAAGGTCATCTTTATTTTAGCCCCCCACGGGCCAGTGCTCCTCTGAGTGTTGGTCCGAACTAGAGCCCTGTGCAGCGCCACCTCGGGGAAACTCGAGGTTTGGTTTTAGTTGTACGGATTGCTCATCTGAGTGTGCCCTGAGAAAGAGATATGTGCAGCTCCTATCGGGATTTGTCGGCACATTCGGGCGGTGTTGCTGGACTTGTTTTAACCTGTCGAATCATCTTGTTGTACCAAGATACCGAGTCTGATCGGTGTGTCTTGGGTGGAGGTCTATTCCTTCGTTGACCGTGAGAGCTTGTTATGGGCTAAGTTGGGACCCCCCTGCAGGAATTGATCTTTCGAAAGCCGTGCCCGCGGTTATGGGCGGATGGGAATTTGTTAATGTCCGGTTGTAGATTACTTGAATTAAACTTAATTAAAATGAATCAACCGTGTGTGTTACCGTGATGGCCCCTTCTCGGCGGAGTCCGGGAAGTGGACACGGTGTTGGAGTTATGCTTGCGCAGGATGTTCCTTTAGTTTCTCGCTCGTGCTTCGCCTTCTCTTCTCGCTCTCTTTTGCGTATAAGTTAGCCACCACATATGCTAGTCGCTTGCTGCAGCTCCACATATATTTGCCTTATCCATTCCTATGAGCTTAAATAGTTTTGATCGCGTGGGTGTGAGATTGCTGAGTCCCTGTGGCTCACAGATACTACAACTCCAGATGCAGGTCCAGGTGTTTCTGCTCCAGTTGACGATTACGAGCTCCAGTGGGAGTTCGACGAGGACTCTCAGCGATACTACGTATCTTTTCCGGATGATCAGTAGTGGTGCCTAGTTGGGGTTATCGATTCAGGACCTTGTCGCATGTTGGGTTCTTTTCTATTTTGGCGCCGTAGTCGGGCCATGAGTGCTTGTTTGATGGATGTTATTTATGTACTCTGATGTGACGTGGCGAGTGTAAGCCATCTATGTTATCTCCCCCTTTGATTATGTATTACATGGGATGTTGTAATGATTGCCTGACTTGCGACATTGCTTTCAATGCGGTTATGCCTCTAAGTCGTGCCTCGACACGTGGGAGCTATAGCCGCATCGAGGGCGTTACAAGTTGGTAATCAGAGCCTTCCCCGACCTTAGGAGCCCCATTGCTTGATCGTTTTTAGCAGCCGAGTTGTGTCTAGAAAAAAGATGTTTTGAGTCCTTAGGAATTATATATCGGAGAGCTTAGGAATTCTTTTTTACTTCCCAGACTCCTAATCGCTCTGGTAAGGCATCCTGGCGTAGAGTTTTGACTCTTCTCTTCTCAAATTTCACCAAAAAAAAAATTTTAGGATCACGCGAGTATCTTGGTTTTGTTCCGATGGTTTTGTGACGAGAACATTGTTCTTGGTGCCTCCTGTCTTTAGGGGTTGTGGCAGTGTCCCGGGGAGTTGAGCTCCGAGGTGTTGTCGTCACAATTTTATCGTTGCAATTCTGGTATACTTGAGATATGTTCGCCGACATCGAAAATCTCTTTTATGCAGTTCGTTGGTGAGATAACCTCGACGCCACCCAGTACTGGGGCGGGAGTTCGGGAGTATCGCCATAACTTGTATAACGGATGCTTTTCGAAGGTTGAGGTAGATGGTTTCCGAAGTTTTCCTGGTTATGTGTTGAAGGATGGATACAGCTGGATGTAGGATTTGCTAGTTTGGGTGAGATATTGTGCTTCCCCTGTATCCCCAACACCTGATTGCATAACCGGAAAGGTTCGGGAGTTTCATAGGTGGGAATTCTAGTAGCTCTAGTTCTTCTTCCACGGATATTGGTTTGAGATTGGGATTTCTTACCGATTATTCGTTCTTGATCCGTACCTTGTTGATTTATTTCTCTACCTTAATTCTTCGTGGCTTCTCAATTTATGGATATGTGATCATGGGTAACCTTCCTGTTAATGATATTCCTGCAAAAGTTCTTTTTGACACTGGTGCATCGCATTGTTTCATCTCGAGACCTTTTGCTTCCAAGCATGATTTTGTTACTCAAATGTTGCCGAGACCGTTGTCTATTGACTCTCCGGCCAGCCTCTTGACATCTCGAGTGTGTGTTCCGGATGTTACAATCACTTTGGGCGACTGCAAGTTTCTCTCTTCTCCGGTGGTTCTTGGCAATTCTGATATCGATCTTATTCTCGGGATGGACTGGTTCTCTAAGCATAAAGCTCAGCTTGATTGTGCAGCCAGGCAGATTCAACTGACGCATTCGTCTGAGGAGGTCATTGTCTTTGCCGCTCGGGATAATACCATCCGGTTGTTTTCTCTCAATGAGAAGGGTGAATTGGATGCTATTTCGCAGATTCCGGTTGTTTGCGAATATCAAGACGTCTTTCTAGAAGAACTTCCATGGATGCCTCCAAACCGGCCGGTTGAATTCGTTATTGAACTTGAGCCCGGTACGGAACCTGTGTGCAAACGTCCTTACAAGCTCGGCCCCGAAGAGTTGAAGGAGTTGAAGAAACAACTCGATGAGCAAGAAAGATTGGGTCTCATTCGGCCTAGTACTTCTCCGTGGGGTTGTGGTGTTCTTTTTGTGAAGAAGAAGGATGGATCGAGTCGACTTTGTGTTGATTACCGTCCAGTAAACAAGAAGACCATCAAGAACAAATACCCACTTCCCAACATCAATGAGCTGTTCGAACAACTCAAAGGTGCTCAAGTATTCTCCAAGCTTGATCTCCGTATGGGTTATCATCAGATTCGTATTCGTGAGCAAGATATTCCCAAGACGGCGTTCAGAACAAGCTTTGGTTCATATGAATACACCGTCATGTCTTTTGGCCTCGCCAACGCTCCTCCGACGTTCTCTCGCATGATGAACTTCATCTTCAACCCCTACATCAATGAATTCGTTTTGGTCTATCTCGACGACATTCTGGTTTTCTCGAAGAACAAGGAAGATCATGCCAAGCACTTGCGTTTGGTACTTGACAAGCTCAGAGAACATCAGTTCTACGCCAAGTTCTCCAAGTGTGAATTTTGGCTCGATGAGGTTCTTTATCTTGGTCATATCATCTCTGCCAAGGGCATTTCCGTGAATCCTGAGAAGATGTCTGCAATTGTGAATTGGGAACCTCCTCAGAACGTAAAGCAACTCCGCAGTTTCCTCGGTCTCGCAAGCTATTGCAGAAGATTCGTTGAAAACTTTTCTAAGATCGCCAAGCCTCTCTCAAATCTTCTTCAGAAGCACGTCAAGTACGTTTGGTCTCCGGAGTGTGATATTGCTTTCAACACTTTGAAAGAGAAATTGATCACTGCTCCAGTTCTGACTCCGCCTGATGAAACCAAGCCGTACGAGGTCTTTTGTGATGCCTCTCTCCAAGGTCTCGGTGCTGTACTGATGCAAGAGAAGAAAGTTGTTGCTTATACCTCTCGCCAGTTGAAACCTAATGAGAAGAACTACCCCACTCATGATCTCGAGTTGGCGGCAGTTGTGCACGCTTTGTTGACTTGGAGACATCTTCTATTGGGAAGGAAAGTGGATATTTTCACTGATCACAAGAGTCTCAAGTACATCTTCACTCAGCCTAATCTCAACCTCAGGCAGACTCGATGGGTCGAAATGATTCAAGAGTACAATCCGAGTATCGAGTATACTCCAGGCAAGGCTAATGTGATTGTTGACGCGTTGAGCAGAAAAGCATATTGCAACAGTCTGATTCTCAAGCCTTATCAACCCGAGCTTTGTGAAGCTTTCCGCAAACTTTATCTGCAAGTTGTTCCTCAAGGTTTCCTCGCCAACCTTCAAGTCTCTCCTACCTTAGAAGACCAGATTCGCCAAGCCCAACTTCTTGATGCTATGGTGAAAAAGGTGAAGATTGGTATTGCAAAGAGTCAGTCCAAGTACAAGTGCTTCCGACTTGATGACAAGGACACTCTCTTCTTCGAGGATCGAATTGTTGTGCCCAAAGGTGAACTCCGTAAGGTGATCATGAACGAGGCTCACAACTCTCTCCTCTCCATCCACCCTGGTAGTACGAAGATGTATCAGGACCTCAAGCAAACTTATTGGTGGACTCGAATGAAGCGCGAGATCGCTCAATTCGTGAACGAATGTGATGTCTGCAGAAGAGTGAAGGCAGAACACCAAAGGCCAGCTGGTCTCCTCCAACCTCTTGCCATTCCAGAATGGAAGTTTGACCACATTGAAATGGACTTCGTGACTGGGTTTCCAAAGTCCAAGCGTGGCAATGATGCTATATTTGTTGTCATCGACAAGCTCACCAAAGTGGCTCATTTTCTGCCTATCAAAGAGTCAATCACTGCAGCTCAATTGGCGGAACTCTATACCTCTCGCATTGTCTCTCTGCACGGTATTCCTCAAGTGATATCTTCAGACCGTGGCAGCATCTTTACCTCCAAGTTTTGGGATTCTTTTCAGAAAGCCATGGGCACCAACATCCGCTTCAGCACAGCTTTCCATCCTCAAACAAGCGGTCAAGTCGAGCGTGTCAACCAAATTCTTGAAGATATGCTCAGGGCTTGTGTGATCTCCTTCGGCATGAAGTGGGAGGATTGTCTTCCTTATGCTGAATTCTCATACAACAACAGCCTTCAAGCAAGTTCGGGCAAGGCCCCTTTGAAATTCTGTATGGCAGGAAGTGCCGTACCCCTCTCAACTGGTCTGAAACCGGTGAACGTCAGCTGCTGGGTAATGACTTAATCACAGAAGCAGAAGAAATGTGCAAAGTCATTCGTGATAACCTCAAAGCAGCCCAGTCCCGCCAGAAGAGCTACTATGATAGTAAGCACCGTGATCTGGCTTTCGAGATCGGAGATCATGTTTACCTCCGCGTCTCTCCTATGAAAGGTACTCGTCGCTTCGGTATCAAAGGGAAGCTTGCCCCGAGATACGTGGGACCTTTCAAGATTGTCAGCAAGAGAGGCGACCTCGCCTATCAACTCGAGCTTCCTTCAAACTTTGCAAATGTTCATGATGTGTTCCATGTCTCTCAGCTTCGAAAGTGCTTCAAGACTCCTGACCGCACCGTCAACTTCGAGGACATTGAGCTCCAAGAAGATCTCTCCTATCGTGAGCACCCAGTTGCTATTCTTGAAGAGACTGAACGCAAGACTCGCAACAAGTCAATCAAATTTCTCAAAGTCAAGTGGTCACACCATTCCGACCGTGAAGCTACCTGGGAACGCGAGGATCACCTCCGTTCTGAGTACCCGGAGTTCTTTCAGTCCTAGATCTCGGGACGAGATCTTTTCGTAGTGGTGGAGTGTTGTAACGCCCCAGATATACTTTCCATATTTGTATCCAACTCTTGCCGTCTCCGGCGCTAAGTTATATTTATTTTCGGGTTCGGGTCTTTGTCTCCGTGTGTTGTTTTCGTTTTCATGCATTTCATACCATGTCATCTCGTGCATTGCATTTGCATACATGTTCATCTCATGCATTCGAGCATTTTCCCCGTTGTCCGTTTTGCATTCCGGCGCTTCGTTCTCCTCCGGTGGTCATTTCTAGTTTTCTTTCGTGTTTGGGAATTAAACATTTCCGGATTGGACCGAGACTTGCCAAGCGGCCTTGGTTTACTACCGGTAGACCGCCTGTCAAGTTTCGGGTCATTTGGACTTCGTTTGATACTCCAACGGTTAACCGAGGGACCGGAAAGGCCTCGTGTGTGTTGCAGCCCAACACCCCCCCAAATTTGGCCCAAAACCCACCAAACTCTGCTCCATGTCCTAGAGCGTTCGATCACGATCGTGTGGGCGAAAACTGCACCTCATTTGGACTCTCCTAGCTCCACTTATGCCTATATATACACCCCCCCTCCGAAATCCACGGTTCTTCTCCCCCCTAACCCTAGATCCAACTCCTCCCGCCGCCGTCGGACACAACCGCCGCCGACGGACATGTCCGGCCTCCCCGTCCGCCGCCACGTGTCGGCCTCCTAGTGGCCGCCGCCCGGTCCCCAGTTCGCCGCCGCCCGCGGGCCCGCGAGGCCCGTGCGGGGCCCCCGCGGCCCGATCCGCCGCCGCCCCAGCCGGAGGTCGCCGCCGCCGCGGGCACCTCGCCGCCCGCCGCTCGGCCGCTCCCCGCCCTCGGCTTCCGCGCCCCTCCGCTGCCTCCTCGCAGGCGCCGCCCCCCCCCCCCGGCGACCTCCTCCACCGCCGGCGCACCCCGTAGCTCCGGCGAGCTTGAGCTCCGCCGCCGGCGCCGCCTCGGCTTCCGCGCCGCGATCCCGATCTGGATCCGGTCGCGTGAACAGTAAACCCTAACCCCCTCCGATTTTTCTAAGTCCCCAGATTTTTACTCCATATGCTCCTGTTCGAGGGCCCGTATCTCCTCATCCGTAGCTCCGTTTTGGGCATATGATATATCAAAATCTTCACCTCGACATGTACATCATTCCATTCCATTGCATAATTTGCATTTGAGGTCATCTTGATACCCAAAATGCTGTTAGAAGGAGGCTTCGTGAGTTAGATTGCAGATCCGTTAGTTCATCATGCACTTTTGTCATTTTTGCTATGTTTAATTCGTGCATGATATGCCTGTGCCCCTTTGGGATGTATTGTGAAGCATTTTGTGTTCTTTCCAGAGGTGCCACCCATGCATTTTTAGGATGTGTGTGTTGTCTTGTGCAAGCTTGCGAAGAGAGGTACCTGAGATTGCAGATTTCAGGGACTTACTGATTTTCACTAAGTCTGGGATATTTTAGTTCATGATGCTATATGTCCAGCTTGTTTCCTAGTGATCCGTGCCTCTTTTGAGGATGATCAGTAAGGGAGTTTTGATATTTATGTCATGCTCTATCCATCCATGTCTTTGTTGGCATATGTGGAGTGCTCTAGGTTGACTCAGTCGAGCTCAACTTTTGCTTCGTTGTTAATCTGGGCAGATCGTCAACTTGTTTGCGATTTTGCCGATGCTACCGTTAGTGTTCCATGCATGCTATGCCTTCGTTCTTGCCATGTGTAGCTAGCACTTTGTGCCTTCTTGCTGGTTATATGCTTTCCTTGCCATGACTTGCACCGTAGTGAGTGCATCGAGCTCGTTTACATGCCTTCGTGAGTTAAATTTCAGCATGTCTCAGTTTTCACTAAGTCTGAAAACTGATTGTGTTCGAGCGATGTTCGTGAGCTCGGTAGAGTATTTTGTGAACCCTTTTGGCCCCAGGTCACTTTGGGTGTTTTATTAAGCTTGTTGAGTAGCTCCATGCCATGTTCTTACTTGTCATGTTCAGGTTTTCTATCATGTTGTTTTGCTGCTCCGAAGAGAGCATCGTGATCTGAAATTTCAGACTAGTGTTAATTTCACTAAGTCTGAGATCTGTTTTGCATTTGCGTTTTAGCCATGCTTGTTTGAACCTCTTAATGGATGAATTTGCCTATGGCTCAGTGCTAGTGTTTTGTCAACCATCTTGTGTACATCACTGCCATGTATTTTGTTTTCATGTTTGGTGGCTGTAGCATGTTCATTTCGTTGCATTTAGATGCCTACTTGCTGTAAATCGCAGACCGGTGTCATATCTTAAAACGCTCGCCATTTCCAAACCGTAACTCCGATTCCAATGATCTTTATATCGTTTTCAAGCGATTTCATCCCCTCTATCCAGTGGCACACTTGGTTTTCCAAGTTGATGCCAGGTTCATGCATTTCCTGTCATATCTTCCTTTTTGCATCCCGCATCGCATCCCGCATAGCATATCGTCATTTCATCATATTGCTTGGTCTTGCCCGTGGTTGATTGTATCCTTGTTGCTTGTTTGTCTTGTTGGGTAGAGCCGGGAGACGAGTTCGCTACCGAGGAGACCGTTGAGTTTGCTTGCGAGGATCCAGTCAACTCTGACAACTGTGCAGGCAAGATGATCATACCCTCGAAATCACTACTATCTTTGCTATGCTAGTTTGCTCGCTCTTTTGCTTTGCCACTGCTACGATGCCTACCTTTTGCTTGTCAGCCTCCCAATTGACATGTTGAACCTCTAACCCACCTTTGTCCTAGCAAACCGTTGGTTGGCTATGTTACCGCTTTGCTCAGCCCTTCTTATAGCGTTGTTAGCTGCAGGTGAAGATTGGAGCCGTTCCTTGTTGGAGCATTTATTTACTTGTTGGGATATCATTATATTGCTATGTTATCTTAATGCATCTATATACTTGGTAAAGGGTGGAAGGCTCGGCCTCTCGCCTAGTGTTTTGTTCCACTCTTGCCGCCCTAGTTTCCGTCATATCGGTATTATGTTCCCGGATTGTGCGTCCCTTACGCGGTTGGGCTATAATGGGAACCCCTTGATAGTTCGCCTTGATTAAAGCTTTTCCAGCAATGCCCAACATTGGTTTTACCATTTGCCACCTAGCCTCTTTTTCCCTTGGGTTTTCGGAGCCCGAAGGTCATCTTTATTTTAGCCCCCCACGGGCCAGTGCTCCTCTGAGTGTTGGTCCGAACTAGAGCCCTGTGCAGCGCCACCTCGAGGAAACTCGAGGTTTGGTTTTAGTTGTACGGATTGCTCATCTGAGTGTGCCCTGAGAAAGAGATATGTGCAGCTCCTATCGGGATTTGTCGGCACATTCGGGCGGTGTTGCTGGACTTGTTTTAACCTGTCGAATCATCTTGTTGTACCAAGATACCGAGTCTGATCGGTGTGTCTTGGGTGGAGGTCTATTCCTTCGTTGACCGTGAGAGCTTGTTATGGGCTAAGTTGGGACCCCCCCTGCAGGGATTGATCTTTCGAAAGCCGTGCCCGCGGTTATGGGCGGATGGGAATTTGTTAATGTCCGGTTGTAGATTACTTGAATTAAACTTAATTAAAATGAATCAACCGTGTGTGTTACCGTGATGGCCCCTTCTCGGCGGAGTCCGGGAAGTGGACACGGTGTTGGAGTTATGCTTGCGCAGGATGTTCCTTTAGTTTCTCGCTCGTGCTTCGCCTTCTCTTCTCGCTCTCTTTTGCGTATAAGTTAGCCACCACATATGCTAGTCGCTTGCTGCAGCTCCACATATATTTGCCTTATCCATTCCTATGAGCTTAAATAGTTTTGATCGCGTGGGTGTGAGATTGCTGAGTCCCTGTGGCTCACAGATACTACAACTCCAGATGCAGGTCCAGGTGTTTCTGCTCCAGTTGACAATTACGAGCTCCAGTGGGAGTTCGACGAGGACTCTCAGCGATACTACGTATCTTTTCCGGATGATCAGTAGTGGTGCCTAGTTGGGGTTATCGATTCAGGACCTTGTCGCATGTTGGGTTCTTTTCTATTTTGGCGCCGTAGTCGGGCCATGAGTGCTTGTTTGATGGATGTTATTTATGTACTCTGATGTGACGTGGCGAGTGTAAGCCAACTATGTTATCTCCCCCTTTGATTATGTATTACATGGGATGTTGTAATGATTGCCTGACTTGCGACATTGCTTTCAATGCGGTTATGCCTCTAAGTCGTGCCTCGACACGTGGGAGCTATAGCCGCATCGAGGGCGTTACAACCATCCTCTCCGCTTTATATAGACACCGGAGAGGGCTAGGGTTTACATGGAGTCGGTTACAAGGAAGGAAACATAATATCCGGATCGCCAAGCTCGTCTTCCACGCAAAGAAGAGTCCCATCCAGACACGGGCTGAAGTCTTGAGTCTTGTATCTTCACGCTTCAATAGTCCGGACGATGTATACAGTCCGGCTGTCCGGATACCCCCTAATCCAGGACTCCCTCACTTAGCTTTGGGTTCAATCTTGCGGTGTCCTTTCCCAGTGACAGCAGGGGCATCAAGGCACGTATTGTATTTTTGCCATCGAGGATAAAAAGATGGGGTTTATATCATATTGCTTGAGTTTATCCCTCTACGTCATGTCATCTTACCTAATGCGTTACTCTATTCTTATGAACTTAATACTCTAGATGCATGCTGGATAGCGGTTGATGTGTGGAGTAATACTAGTAGATGCAGAATTGTTTTGGTCTACTTGTCGCGGACGTGATGCCTATATACATGATCATGCCTAAATAATCTCATAACTATGCACTTTTCTATCAATTGCTCGACAGTAATTTGTTCACCCACCATAATACTTACGCTATCTTGAGAGAAGCCACTAGTGAAACCTATGGCCCCCGGGTCTATCTTTTATCATATAAGTTTCCAATCTACTTTATTTTGCAATCTTTACTTTTCAATCTATATCATAAAATACCAAAAATATTTATATTATCTTATTCGCAAGTGGTCGTGAAGGGATTGACAACCCCTTTATCGCGTTGGTTGCGAGGTTCTTGTTTGTTTGTGTAGGTACGAGGGACATGTGCGGAGCCTCCTACTGGATTGATACATTGGTTCTCAAAAACCGAGGGAAATACTTACGCTACTTTGCTGCATCACCCTTTCCTCTTCAAGGGAAAACCAACGCAGTGCTCAAGACGTAGCAAGTATATATAGCCGAAAGAACTAGGTCGGTGGAGCTACGAGGGGCCCATGAGGGTGGGGGCGCGCCTACCCCCTGGGCGTGCCCTCCTGCCTCGTGGACGCCTCGTTGCGTCTCCGACTTCATCTCCAAGTCTTCTGGTTTGCTTTCGGTCCAAGAAAGATCTGTGGGGGAACGTTGCAGAAAATAAAAAAATTCTACGCTTCACTAAGATCAATCTATGGAGTTCATCTAGCAACGAGAGAGAGGAGTGCATCTACATACCCTTGTAGATTGCGAGCGGAAGCGTTCAAGAGAACGGGGTTGAGGGAGTCGTACTCGTCGTGATCCAAATCACCGATGATCCTAGTGTTGAACGGACAGCACCTCCGCGTTCAACACACGTACGGTTGGGGAAGACGTCTCCTCCTTGATCCATCAAGGGGGAAGGAGAGGTTGATGGAGATCCAGCAGCACGACAGTGTGGTGGTGGAAGCAGCGGCGATCTAGGCAAGGCTTCGCCAAGCTCAGCGAGAGGGAGAGGTGGTACAGGGGGAGAGGGAGGTGCCAGGGACTAGGGTGCGGCTGCCCTCCCTCCCCCCTCTTTATATAGGGGGCCTAGGGGGGTGCGCCGGCCCTGGAGATCCCATCTCCAAGGGGGGCGGCGGCCTAGGGGGGGACTTGCCCCCCAAGTCAAGTGGGGCGCCCCCCCACCCCTAGGGTTTCCAACCATGGGCGCAGGGGAGGCCCAAGGGGGAGCGTACCAGCCCACCAGGGGCTGGTTCCCTTCCCCTTTCAGCCCACGTGGCCCTCCGGGATAGGTGGCCCCACCCGGTGGACGCCCGGGCCCCTTCCGGTGGTCCCGGTACAATACCGGTGACCCCCGAAACTTTCCCGGTGGCCGAAACTGGACTTTCTATATAAAATTCTTTACCTCTGGACCATTCCGGAACTGCTCGTGACGTCCAGGATCTCATCCGGGACTCCGAACAACTTTCGGGTTTCCGCATACTAATATCTCTACAACCCTAGCGTCACCGAACCTTAAGTGTGTAGACCCTACGGGTTCGAGAATCATGCAGACATGACCGAGACAGCTCTCCGGTCAATAACCAACAGCGGGATCTGGATACCAATGTTGGCTCCCGCATGCTCCTCGATGATCTCATCGGATGAACCACGATGTCGAGGATTCAAGCAATCCCGTATACAATTCCCCTTGTCAACCGGTACGTTACTTGCCCGAGATTCGGTCGTCGGTATCCCAATACCTCGTACAATCTCGTTACCGGCAAGTCACTTTACTCGTACCGTAATGCATGATCCCGTGACCAAACACTTGGTCACGTTGAGCTCATTATGATGATGCATTACCGAGTGGGCCCAGAGATACCTCTCCTTCATATGGAGTGACAAATCCCAGTCTCGATCCGTGTCAACCCAACAGATACTTTCGGGGATACCTGTAGTATACCTTTATAGTCACCCAATTACGTTGTGACGTTTGGTACACCCAAAGCACTCCTACGGTATCCGGGAGTTACACGATCTCATGGTCTAAGGAAATGATACTTGACATTGGAAAAGCTTTAGCAAACGAACTACACGATCTTTTGTTATGCTTAGGATTGGGTCTTGTCCATCACATCATTCTCCTAATGATGTGACCCCGTTATCAATGACATCCAATGTCCATAGTCAGGAAACCACGACTATCTGTTGATCAACGAGCTAGTCAACTAGAGGCTTACTAGGGACATGTTGTGGTCTATTTATTCACACATGTATTACGATTTCCGGATAACATAATTATAGCATGAATAATAGACAATTATCGTGAACAAGGAAATATAATAATAATCATTTTATTATTGCCTCTAGGGCATATTTCCAACAGTCTCCCACTTGCACTAGAGTCAATAATCTAGTTACATTGTGACGAATCGAACACCCATAGAGTTCTGGTGTTGATCATGTTTTGCTCGCGGAAGAGGTTTAGTCAACGGATCTGCAACATTCAGATCCGTATGCACTTTGTGAATATCTATGTCTCCATCTTGAACATTTTCACGAATGGAGTTGAAGCGACGCTTGATGTGCCTGGTCTTCTTGTGAAACATGGGCTCCTTGGCAAGGGCAATAGCTCCAGTGTTGTCACAGAAGAGGGTGATTGGCCCTGGCACATTGGGTATGACTCCTAGGTCGGTGATGAACTCCTTCATCCAGATTGCTTCATGCGCTGCCTCCGAGGCTGCCATGTACTCCGCTTCACATGTAGATCCCGCCACGACGCTCTGCTTGCAACTGCACCAGCTTACTGCCCCTCCATTCAAAATATACACGTATCCGGTTTGTGACTTAGAGTCATCCAGATCTGTGTCGAAGCTAGCGTCGACGTAACCCTTTACGACGATCCCTTCGTCACCTCCATAAACGAGAAACATATCCTTAATCCTTTTCAGGTACTTCAGGATATTCTTGACTGCTGTCCAGTGTCCCATGCCGGGATTACTTTGGTACCTTCCTATCAAACTTACAGCAAGGTTTACATCAGGTCTGGTACACAGCATGGCTGAGGCATAGGGGACGACACTCATCTTTTCTCTATCTTCTGTCGTGGTCGGACATTGAGACGAGCTCAATTTCACACCTTGCAACATAGGCAAGAACCCCTTCTTGGACTGATCCATATTGAGCTTCTTCAATATCTTATCAAGGTATGTGCTTTGTGAAAGACCTATGAGGCGTCTCGATCTATCTCTATAGATCTTGATGCCTAATATGTAAGAAGCTTCTCCAAGGTCCTTCATTGAAAAACACTTATTCAAGTAGGCCTTAATGTTGTCCAAAAGTTCTATATCATTTCCCATCAAAAGTATGTCATCCACATATAATATGAGAAATGCTACAGACCTCCCACTCACTTTCTTGTAAACGCAGGCTTCTCCATAAGTTTGCATAAACCCAAATGCTTTGATCATCTCATCAAAGCGAATGTTCCAACTCCGAGATGCTTACACCAACCCATAAATGGATCACTGGAGCTTGCATACCTTCCGGCTGCATCATATACAGTTCTTCCTTAAGATAGCCGTTAAGGAATGCCGTTTTGATGTCCATTTGCCATATCTCATAATCATAGTTTGCGGCAATTGCTAACATGATTCGGACGGACTTCAGCTTCGCTACGGGAGAGGAAGTCTCATCATAGTCAACCCCTTGAATTTGCCAATAACCCTTAGCGACAAGTCGACCTTTATAGATGGTAACATTACCATCCACGTCCGTCTTCTTCTTAAAGATCCATTTATTTTCTATCGCTCGCCGATCATCGGGCAAGTCTGTCAAAGTCCATACTTTTTTTTCATACATGGATCCTATCTCGGATTGCAGGGCTTCAAGCCATTTGTTGGAATCTAGGCCCGCCATTGCTTCTTCATAGTTCGAAGGTTCACCGTTGTCTAACAACATGATTTCCAGGACAGGGTTGCCATACCACTCTGGTGTGGAACGTGTCCTTGTGGACCTACGAAGTTCAGTAGCAACTTGATCCGAAGTACCTTGATCATCATCATTAATTTCCTCTCCAGTCGGTGTAGGCACCACAGGAACATCTTCCTGAGCTGCACTACTTTCCGGTTCAAGAGGTAGTACTTCATCGAGTTCTACTTTCCTCCCACTTACTTCTTTCGAGATAAACTCTTTCTCTAGAAAGGACCCGTTCTTGGCAACAAAGATCTTGCCTTCGGATCTAAGGTAGAAGGTATACCCAATGGTTTCCTTAGGGTATCCTATGAAGACGCATTTTTCCGACTTAGGTTTGAGCTTTTCAGGTTGAAGTTTCTTGACATAAGCATCGCATCCCCAAACATGACAGCTTGGGTTTCTTCCCAAACCATAATTCATACGGTGTCGTCTCAACGGATTTAGACGGTGCCCTATTTAAAGTGAATGTAGCTGTCTCTAGAGCTTATCCCCAAAATGATAGTGGTAAATCAGCGAGTGACATCATAGATCGCACCATATCCAATAGAGTGCGATTACAACGTTTGGACACACCGTTACGCTGAGGTGTTCCAGGCGGCGTGAGTTGTGAAACGATTCCACATTTCCTTAAGTGCGTACCAAATTCATGACTTAAATATTCTCCACCACGATCTGATCATAAGAACTTTATTTTTCGGTCACGTTGATTCTCTACCTCATTCTGAAATTCCTTGAACCTTTCAAAGGTCTCAGACTTGTGTTTCATCAAGTAGACATACCCATATCTACTTAAGTCATCAGTGAGAGTGAGAACATAATGATAGCCTCCGCGAGCCTCAATGCTCATTGGACCTCACACATTAGTATGTATGATTTCCAATAAGTTGGTTGCTCGCTCCATTGTTCCGAAGAACGGAGTCTTGGTCATTTTGCCCATGAGGCATGGTTCGCATGTGTCAAATGATTCATAATCGAGAGACTCTAAAAGTCCATCATCATGGAGCTTCTTCATGTGCTTGACACCAATGTGACCAAGGCGGCAGTGCCACAAGTATGTGAGACTATCGTTATCAACCTTACATCTTTTGGTATTCACACTATGAATATGTGTAACATCACGTTCGAGATTCATCAAGAATAAACCATTGACCAGCGAGGCATGACCATAAAACATATCTTTCATATAAATAGAACAACCATTATTCTCGGATTTAAATGAGTAGCCATCTCGTATTAAACGAGATCCAGATACAATGTTCATGCTCAAAGCTGGCACTAAATAACAATTATTGAGGTTTAAAACTAATCCTGTAGGTAAATGTAGAGGTAGCGTGCCGACGGCGATCACATCGACCCTGGAACCATTCCCGACGCGCATCGTCACCTCGTCCTTCGCCAGTCTCCGCTTATTCCGCAGCTCCTGCTTTGAGTTACAAATATGAGAAACCGCACTGGTATCAAATACCCAGGAGCTACTACGAGTACCATTAAGGTACACATCAATTACATGTATATCACATATACCTTTAGTGTTGCTGGCCTTCTTGTCCGCTAAGTATTTGGGGCAGTTCCGCTTCCAGTGTCCCTTTCCCTTGCAATAAAAGCACTCAGTCTCAGGTTTGGGTCCATTCTTTGGCTTCTTCCTGGCAACTGGTTCACCGGGCGTGGTAACTCCCTTGTCGTCCTTCTTGAAGTTCTTCTTACCCTTGCCTTTCTTGAAACTAGTGGTTTTATTGACCATCAACACTTGATGCTCCTTTTTGATTTCTACCTCCGCTGATTTCAGCATTAAAAATACTTCAGGAATAGTTTTCACCATCCCCTGCATATTGTAGTTCATCACAAAGCTCTTGTAGCTAGGTGGGAGAGACTGAAGGATTCTGTCAATGACCGCCTCATCTGGGAGGTTAATGTCCAACTGGGACAAGCGGTTGTGCAACCCAGACATTTTGAGTATGTGCTCACTGACAGAACTATTTTCCTCCATCTTACAACTGTAGAACTTGTCGGAGACTTCATATCTCTCGACCCGGCATGAGCTTGGAAAACCATTTTCAGCTCCTCGAACATCTCATATGCTCAGTGTTGCTCAAAACGCTTTTGGAGCCCCGGTTCTAAGCTGTAAAGCATGCCGCACTGAACGAGGGAGTAATCATCAACATGTGACTGCCAAGCGTTCATAACGTCTTGGTTCTCTGGGATGGGTGCTTCACCTAGCGGTCCTTCTAGGACATATGCTTTCTTGCCAGCTATGAGGATGATCGTCAGGTTCCGGACCCAGTTCGAATAGTTGCTGCCATCATCTTTCAGCTTGGTTTTCTCTAGGAACGCGTTGAAGTTGAGGTTGACATGAGCGTTGGCCATTTGATCTACAGGACATTTTTGCAAAGGTTTTTAGACTAAGTTCATGATAATTAAGTTCATCTAATCAAATTATTTAATGAACTCCCACTCGACATCCCTCTAGTCATCTAAGTGATACATGATCCGAGTCAACTAGGCCGTGTCTGATCATCATGTGAGACGGACTAGTCATCATCGGTGAACATCTCCATGTTGATCGTATCTTCCATACGACTCATGTTCGACCTTTCGGTCTCTTGTGTTCCGAGGCCATGTCTGTACATGCTAGGCTCGTCAAGTTAACCTAAGTGTTTTGCATGTGTAAATCTGTCTTACACCTGTTGTATGTGGATGTTGGAATCTATCACTCCCGATCATCATGTGGTGCTTCGAAACAACAAACTTTCGCAACGGCGCACAGTTAGGGGGAACACTTTCTTGAAATTATTATGAGGGATCATCTTATTTACTACCGTAGTTCTAAGAAAATAAGATGCAAAAACATGATAAACAGCACATGCAATCAAATAGTGACATGATATGGCCAATATCATATAGCTCCTTTGATCTCCATCTTCGGGGCACCATGATCATCTTCGTCACCGGCATGACACCATGATCTCCATCATCATGATCTCCATCATCGTGTCTCCATGAAGTTGCTCGCCAACTATTACTTCTACTACTATGACTAACGGTTTAGCAATAAAGTAAAGTAATTACATGGCGTTTAATCATTGACACGCAGGTCATACAATAATTAAGACAACTCCTATGGCTCCTGCCGGTTGTCATACTCATCGACATGCAAGTCATGATTCCTATTACAATAACATGATCTCATACATCACATATATATCATTCATCACAACTTTTGGCCATATCACATCACAAGGCATATGCTGCAAAAACAAGTTAGATGTCCTCTAATTGTTGTTTGCATGTTTTTACGTGGCTGCAATAGGGTTCTAGCAAGAACGTTTCTTACCTACATAAAAGCCACAACGTGATATGCCAATTTCTATTTACCCTTCATAAGAACCCTTTTCATCGAATCCGGTCCGACTAAAGTGGGAGAGACAGACACCCGCTAGCCACCTTATGCAACTACTGCATGTCAGTCGGTGGAACCTGTCCCACGTAAGCGTTCGTGTAAGGTCGGTCCGGGCCGCTTCATCCCACGATGCCGCCGAAACAAGATAAGACTAGTAGTGGCAAGAAAATTGACAACATCTATGCCCACAACTAATTTGTGTTCTACTCGTGCAAAGAAACTACGCATAGACCTAGCTCATGATGCCACTGTTGGGGAACGTTGTAGAAAATAAAAAAATTCTACGCTTCACTAAGATTAATCTATGGAATTCATCTAGAAACGAGAGAGAGGAGTGCATCTACATACCCTTGTAGATCGCGAGCGGAAGCGTTCAAGAGAACGGGGTTGAGGGAGTCGTACTCGTCATGATCCAAATCACCGATGATCCTAGTGCTGAACAGACAGCACCTCCACGTTCAACACACATACGGTTGGGGAATACGTCTCCTCCTTCTTGATCCAGCAAGAGGGAAGGAGAGGTTGATGGAGATCCAGCAGCATGACGGCGTGGTGGTGCAAGCAACAGCGATCTCTGCAGGGCTTCGCCAAGCTCAGCGAGAGGGAGAGGTGGTACGGGGGGAGAGGGAGGCGCCAGGGACTAGGGTGTGACTGCCCTCCCTCCCCCCTCTTTATATAGGGGGCCTAGGGGGGTGCGCCGGCCCTAGAGATCCCATCTCCAAGGGGGGGTGGCGGCCTAGGGGGGGCTTGCCCCCCAAGTCAAGTGGGGCGCCCCCTACCCATAGGGTTTCCAACCCTAGGCACAGGGGAGGCCCAAGGGGGCGCACCAGCCCACCAGGGGCTGGTTCCCTTCCCCTTTCAGCCCACGTGGCCCTCCGGGATAGGTGGCCCCACCCGGTGGACCCCCGGGACCCTTCCGGTGGTCCCGGTACAATACCGGTGACCCCCGAAACTTTCCCGGTGGCGGAAACTGGACTTCCTATATAGAATTCTTTACCTTCAGACCATTCCGGAACTCCTCGTGACGTCCGGGATCTCATCCGGGACTCCGAACAACTTTCGGGTTTCCGCATACTAATATCTCTACAACCCTAGCATCACTGAACCTTAAGTGTGTAGACCCTACGGGTTCGGGAATCATGCAGACATGAAAGAGACAGTTCTCCGGTCAATAACCAATAGCGGGATCTGGATACCCACTTTGGCTCCCACATGCTCCTCGATGATCTCATCAGATGAACCACGATGTCGAGGATTCAAGCAATCCCGTATACAATTCCCTTTGTCAATCGGTACGTTACTTGCCCGAGATTCGATCATCGGTATCCCAATACCTCGTTCAACCTCGTTACCAGCAAGTCACTTTACTTGTACCATAATGCATGATCCCATGACCAAACACTTGGTCACGTTGAGCTCATTACGATGATGCATTACCGAGTGGGCCCAGAGATACCTCTCCGTCATACGGAGTGACAAATCCCAGTCTCGATCCGTGTCAACCCAACAGATACTTTCGGGGATACCTGTAGTATACCTTTATAGTCACCTAGTCACGTTGTGACGTTTGGTACACCCAAAGCACTCCTACGGTATCCGGGAGTTACACGATCTCATGGTCTAAGGAAATGATACTTGACATTGGAAAATCTCTAGCAAACGAACTACACAATCTTGTGCTATGCTTAGGATTGGGTCTTGTCCATCACATCATTCTCCTAATGATGTGACCCCGTTATCAACGACATCCAATGTCCATAGTCAAGAAACCACGACTATCTATTGATCAACGAGCTAGTCAACTAGAGGCTTACTAGGGACATGTTGTGGTCTATTTATTCACACATGTATTACGATTTCTGGATAACACAATTATAGCATGAATAATAGACAATTATCGTGAACAAGGAAATATAATAATAATCATTTTATTATTGCCTCTAGGGAATATTTCAATAAGATCATCACGAAGGTTTCATTCTGTTTGGACTCCGTTTGGTATTCTTTTTCTGCAAAACTCTAAAATTGGCAAAAAAACAAAAACTGGCACTAGGCCTCCGGTTAATAGGTTAGTCCCAAAAATAATATAAAAGAGCATATTAAAGCCCATTAAACATCCAAAACATATAATATAATAGCATGGAACAATAAAAAATTATAGATACTTTGGAGACGTATAAAGCGTCCCCAAGCTTAATTCCTGCTCATCCTCGAGTAGGTAAATCATAAAAACAGAATTTTTGATGTGAAATGCTACCTAACATATTTATCAATGTAATTTTCTTTATTGTGGCATGAATGTTCAAATCCGAAAGATTCAAGACAAAAGTTTAATATTGACATAAAAATAATAATACTTCAAGCATACTAACAAAGCAATCATGTCTTCTCAAAATAACATGGCCAAATAAAGCTATCCCTACAAAATCATATAGTTTGGTTATGCTCTATCTTCATCACACAAAGTATTTAATCATGCACAACCCCGATGACAAGCCAAGCAATTGTTTCATACTTTTGATCTTCACGCAATACATGAGTGTGAGCCATGGACATAGCACTATAGGTGGAATAGAATGGTGGTTGTGGAGAAGACAAAAAGGAGAAGATAGTCTCACATCAACTAGGCGTATCAACGGGCTATGGAGATGCCCCTCAATAGATATCAATGTGAGTGAGTAGGGATTGCCATGCAACGGATGCACTAGAGCTATAAGTGTATGAAAGCTCAACAAAAGAAACTAAGTGGGTGTGCATCCAACTTACTTGCTCACAAAGACCTAGGGCACTTTGAGGAAGCCCATCATTGGAATATACAATCCAAGTTCTATAATGAAAAATTCCCACTAGTATATGAAAGTGACAACATAGGAGACTCTCTATCATGAAGATCATGGTGCTACTTTGAAGCACAAGTGTAGTAAAAGGATAGTAGCATTGTCCCTTCTCTCTTTTTCTCTCATTTTATTATTTGGGACTTTTCTCTCCTTTTTATGGCCTCTTTTTTTTCTTTTTTTTGTCCGGAGTCTCATCCCGACTTGTGGGGGAATCATAGTCTCCATCATCCTTTCCTCACTGGGACAATGCTCTAATAATGAAGATCATCACACTTTTATTTACTTACAACTCAAGAATTACAACTCGATACTTAGAACAAAATATGACTTTATATGAATGCCTCCGGCGGTGTACCAGGATGTGCAATGATTCAAGAGTGACATGTATGAAAAATTATGAACGGTGGCTTTGCCACAAATACGATGTCAACTACATGATCATACGAGGCAATATGACCATGATGGAGTGTGTCATAATAAACGGAACGATGGAAAGTTGCATGGCAATATACCTTGGAATGGCTATGGAAATGCCATAATAGGTTGGTATGGTGGCTGTTTTGAGGAAGGTATATGGTGGGTGTATGGTACTGGCGAAAGTTGCGCGGTACTAGAGAGGCTAGCAATGGTGGAAGGGTGAGAGTGCGTATAATCCATGGACTCAACATTAGTCATAAAGAACTCACATACTTATTGCAAAAATCTTTTAGTTATCAAAATGAAGTACTACGCTCATGCTCCTAGGGGTATAGATTGGTAGGAAAAGACCATCGCCCGTCCCTGACCGCCACTCATAAGGAAGACAATCAATAAATAAATCATGCTCCAACTTCATCACATAATGGTTCACCATACGTGCATGCTATGGGAATCACAATATTTAACACAAGTATCTCTCAAATTCACAACTACTCTACTAGCATGACTCTAATATCACCATCTTCATATCTCAAAACAATCATAAAGAATCAAACTTCTCACAGTATTCAATGCACTTTATATGAAAGTTTTTATTATACCCATCTTGGATGCCCATCATATTAGGACTAATTTTATAACCAAAGCAAATTACCATGCTGTTCTAAAAGAATCTCAAAATAATATAAGTGAAGCATGAGAGATCAATAATTTCTATAAAATAAAACCACCGCCATGCTCTAAAAAGATATAAGTGAAGCACTAGAGCAATATTGTCTAGCTCAAAAGATATAAGTGAAGCACATAGAGTATTATAATAAATCACGATTCATGCATGTCTCTCCAAAATGGTGTGTACAACAAGGATGACTGTGGTAAATTAAAAAGCAAAGACTCAAATCATACAAGACGCTCCAAGCAAAACACATATCATCTGGTGAATAAAAATATAGCCTCAAGTAAAGTTACCGATATACGAAGACGAAAGAGGGGATACCTTCCGGGGCATCCCCAAGCTTAGGCTTCTGGTTGTCCTTGAATTTTAACTTGGTGTTCCTTGGGCATCCGCAAGCTTATGATCTTGCCACTCCTTATTCCAAAATCCATCAAATCTTTACCCAAAACTTGAAAACTTCACAACACAAAACTTCAACAGAAAATCTCATGAGCTACGTTAGTAAAAGAAAATAAACCACCACTTTTAGTTACTATAATGAAATCATTATTTATTTATATTGGTCTTAAACATACTGTATTCCAACTTCTCTATGGTTCATAACCCCCCCCCCCCCCCCCGATACTACTCATAGATTCTGAAATAGAACAGTCTGTAGAAATCGGTAACTTTCGAATACTTATGTAACTCCAAAAATTCTGAAATAAACTTCTAGACGTAAGGAATTTGTCTATTAATCTTCTGCAAAAAGAATCAACCTAAAATCACTCTTCTGTAAAAAATGACAGCTATTCTCGTGAGCGCAAAAGTTTCTGTTTTTACAGCAAGATCGCAAAGACTTCACCCAAGTCATCCCAAAGGTTCTACTTGGCACAAACACTAACTAAAACACAAAAATCACAATCATAACAGTAGCATAATTGTGATAACACTCAAGAACAGAAAGCAAAAAGCAAAAATAAAATTTTATTCATTGGCTTGCCTCCCAACAAGCGTAATCGTTTAACGCCCCTAGCTAGGCATAAAAACAAGAATAGATCTAGGTATTGCCATCTTTGGTATGTAATCCATAAGTGGCTCTCATAATAGATTCATAAGGCAATTTAATTTTCTTCCTAGGAAAGTGTTCCATGCCCTTCCTTAATGGAAATTGGAATCTAATATTTCATTCTTTCATATCAATAATTGCATCGATCGTTCTAAGGAAAGGTCTACCAAGAATAATAGGACATGTAGGATTGCAATCTATATCAAGAACAATGAAATCTACGGGCACATAATTCCGATTTGCAACAATAAGAACATCATTAATACTTCCCATAGGTTTCTTAATGGTGGAATCAGCAAGATGCAAATTTAAAGAACAATCATCAAATTCATGGAAACCTAGCACATCGCATAAAGTTTTTGGAATCGTGGAAACACTAGCACCCAAATCACACAAAGCATAACATTCATAATATTTAATCTTAATTTTAATAGTAGGTTCCCACTCATCATAAAGTTTTCTAGGGATAGAAACTTCTAGTTCAAGCTTTTCTTCATAAGATTGCATCAAAGCATCAACGATATGTTTAGTAAAAGCTTTATTTTGATTATAAGCATGAGGAGAATTTAACACGGATTGCAACAAGGAAATACAATCTATCAAAGAGCAATTATCATAATTAAATTTCTTGAAATCCAAAATAGTGGGTTCAGTGCTATTTAAAGTTTTGACCTCTTCAATCCCACTTTTATCAATTTTTGCATCTAGATCAAAAAGCTCTGAATCATTGGGACGCCTTTTAACTAAAGTTGACTCATCTCTAGTCCCATCCTTATCAAGCTTCATATTGAAAAACAAAGATTTAATAAGAGTCACATCAATCACTTTTATATCTTCATCATTATTATGTAGATTTTCCGGTTTAGCGGCCATCTTATTAACTAAAGTGGCTTGTCTATCAGAAATTTGGCCTACTAATTTTTCAAGATGAGCAAACTGAGATTTCAAACCATAAAATTCCTTAGACATATCATCGAGCTCTTTATTCATGTACTCCATAAAACTTTTTTGTTCTTTAAGCTCGTTTCTGAAGAAATTATTATGCTCAAATTGCAAAGACATAAAACTTCTAACGTTGTTTCAATTTCTTCCAACCTCCTAAGGTGAGGATCAATGCTTTTTGGCAGATCCATCAAAGCCAACACACAAGCACAAAGAAGCAAGCGAAAAGAGACGAACGGAAGAGTGGCGAAGAGAAGGGAAAGGTTTTCGAAAATTGTTTTAGAAGTGGGGGAGAGGAAAATGAGAGGCGAATGGAAAATAATGTAGTGCAAGGGAGAAGAGTTTATGATGGGTACTTGGTATGGCTTGAATTGGCGTAGATCTCCCCGACAACGACACCAGAAATCCTTCTTGCTACCTCTTGAGCTTGCATTGGTTTTCCCTTGAAGAGGAAAGGGTGATGCAGCAAAGTAGTGTAAGTATTTCCCTCAGTTTTGAGAACCAAGGTATCAATCCAGTAGGAGACGACGCACAAGTCATCGAATACCTGCACAAACAATCAATAACTTTGTGGCACCCTGGCTTAGAGCGAACGGTTTACCTTGCACTGCCAGCCCAGAGATCTTGTCTTCTGGCAACACACAACAACATGGTACAAAAAATCAACCGCTTTATTCATGCTAGCGGAGCATAGTTTATATTACAACAGTTAGCGAGGCCAAGCAGCACACATGGTGCGGCTGAACAATGTGTACATTATTTAGTGAACATAAAGGGCCTCGATCATGACAACTACTAGGCGGCGGAACAACGTTGTAGCGGGGCTCCATAGCACAAGGACACCGATGTTGACACGGCCTAGACTCGGACAGCACTCCTTCCCAACGAGACTTTCCTGAAATCCGGCATGACACGCCAGGTCAGTACATTGAATGTACTTGCAAGCTCACAATAAGCATAAACATAATGACAAACAATATCAGGATATTTAACCATTTAAGCAACAATGCAACCATACATCTAATATGATGTGACTATGCTCAACTGGTACTTGTTCCACGGATGTGCTTACCGGACGTGATCATTTCCAGACCACAAACATGATAACTTCTAAAACACACGTGTGATCCTTTCGGCGATCACCACCCGACCAATTCATGGCCTATGATCCTTACGGCGATCATAACCCGACCATCTCTTGGCTCGTGATCCTTACGGCGATCACAACCCGACCAACTCATGGCCAAACTCAACACGATGGCCTCACTGCCATCCTCAGTACAAATTTAGTGTGCATATTTAATTAAGTGTTGACCCATGGTGTACCCTACTTTCGAGCGTGTCCGTAACCGTGGACTCGGCTATCGATAGATTAAAAAAACACTCTGCAGAGGTTAGTACACTATACCCACACTACAGAACCCATGGCCTCCACTCCCATCAAGTGGACCAACAGTGTTCCGACGAAACCATTTCATTGTCATGACACTCTCCCAGCCATTCCGACTCAAACCCCATCGGGCTAGTCCTGGGTGGCACCGTATCTACTTCCAGACACCTCGACCACCGTTGTCGCCACAATCCACTCTGGGATCCGATACCAAAAAATAACTTACAACGGGCTCACAAGGTTATGCTTGCCTACCGGGCCAGGGTACAACACGCCCACAACCTTCCCTAAATGGAGGCACCGACCAGAGGCACGACAATGAAACGCATTAAGTTCGTCCCATACCGGCAAATGTGGTTGCACTGGGAAAGACTCGTTTCATCAGCACCATGACCCGGTCAGCAACATGTTCAAGTTGAGTTATTAATCAGGTTCAACTTAATGTGAAAATAACCGGTGTCATAATGCCATACTATGCATCACTTAACATATGCATCACATAATCATGCAAACAACTGAACCAACCACGCTCCTATGGAGCCATCAACAACTCATGCTTCTACTCTGGTTAAGATCACACCTCACTTATACCAGAATCATTTCTAGTAACCTCATCCTTTTTCATCATGCAAAAATAATAATTAAACTAATTATCAAACTTTATGACCATCTCATTTATTCATCACTTGCAACTAGGTTTTCCTTAGCTTACCAACAAGATTCACTTCAAACATTCTGTAGTTCAAGCATTATAACATGACAAGCATTTAACAGAATATAATAATTATATAACTAATTTAAATGCATAAATATTCATAAGTTCAAGTAGAAAAATCACAAATATTGAAGTGGAACTATGAAAATGTTACTGTGGCTTGCCTTAGTGCTGATGAGGTTCAAAAGCTCCTGGTGATCCGCAAGACAAGCTGGCTCTTCGGAAAATAATCAAAACCACAAAAAGAAAATATCAAGAAATCTTCTGAAATTCACCAGAAAATCCAGACAGCAAGGAAAAATCCCATCTATTGGGTGATTTTAGATTTTTGGTCAAAGAACACAATGCAAAAAGAATCAATGCATTTGGACTTTCTGGTAAAAAGTTGTGGCTATTTGAAGTTTCCTGGAATTTAAATGAATTTGAAATAATTAAACAGGGGGGGTGACGTCGAAAGCATAAACTCCCGGGGCGCCACCACTCATACCGCTTGGCGCGCGTAATGAGTGGCTGACTAGCGGGCCCTGCTAGTCAGGCCGGAGGGAGGGGGAAGAGAAACAGAGGGAGGCGGCGCTTCGCCGGTGCTCACGCCGGCGACGAGGCTTCTTGGAGTCAAACGAGAGTGAGGGATCGACGGAGAAGATGTTTGCGCACCTGCCCTTACCCGTAGAGTAGCAAACGGTGACCAGACGGCATCGGATTTGACCTCTCTAGAGGAGGCAGAGGGTGGAGGTTGCCGGAGAGGAAGAAGACGGTGGCTTTGGGCGGCTCCAGGGGCTCCATGGGGGTGGGTTGGCTTCACGGAGGAGAGGCAGAGGCCCTGGTGGGGTCGCCTTGGTTTGGGAGGGGCCGGAGCTGCGGGAACGATCCGGAGGGGATCGCCGGCAAGCTCGGCTCTGGGACGGCAGCCCGCGGCATGCCCGACCGGGTTGCAGCTTCTACTGGCTCTAGGAGGGAGTGGGAGTGGCGAGTGGTGCTCCAAGCGGCTGCGGGTGGCTGCTTTTATAGGCGGGGCAGCGAGGAGGGATCAGGCTCCGCCGGAGGACACCTATCCATGGCGCCCAGCGACGAATGGCGCCAGAGAGAGAGGGAGAAGACGACGGAGGTCACGCAGGAACTGTGCGCAGGCGCGGACGAGCACAAGAGCGAGGGGGATAGCGACAAATACAGTGTGTGTGCACTGTGCCGTTGGCCGGACCGTGCCCGTGCTCGCTGTGGCGAGCTCCAGTGTCGGCGAGCGGCAGCGAGGAGTTACGGATGGTGGCGAGGTGCGGCACGCTCTGGCTAGCTGGGCAGCGAGCACACACTCCACAGAGGCGCTGGCGACGCGCAGAGCGTGCGTGTTTCATGCGAGCACGCTCGGACGAACGCGGTCACCGCGTGAACCGTGACATCAGGCCACCCTATGAACTAACAAAGATGTCTGGCGTGTAGTCCTTAGTAAACTGAGTTGTTACCACGGGTTGGTTAGGTTCCAAGTGCAGTAGAAGTAAACTTGTGCTCCTGACAAGTTACTGGACAGTAACTTTGGAGAGTTACTGTGATCAAACCACTGGGCTTCAAGGGCTGAGCTTGGGGTTTTACTATCTCTTACTAAGGTAAATAAGCACAGGGAAAACCAGCTACAATGGAGCTAGTAAAAAGGTAGTTGCTGTAGAAACTACCATTTCTGCCCAGAAGTGACTTTATTTTCTGTAGCCAAAATATTCCAAAGAGTAGTGAAATATTTTTGCTCAGAAAGGTACCCTAGGGTCCAAAGAATAATTGGGATTTTTCTCAGGATTTTTGGGGCAAGAAAAATTAGGGTTGCTTTGGAGATCAAAGGGTTAGCTAGGGTTTTGGAGGCCAAAATGAATATTTTTCATTTAAGAAAAATATTCCAAACAATATTTTTGGGTTGGCCAGGGGTGAAATGATGGATGAGAGGAGGAGAGGGAACACTTGGGTGAAAATCAAGGGGTACCCAAGTGGTTAAGTCTAAATGAAATGATTCAGAACTCCAAATTCAAAACCAACTCAGCTGAAAATCAAGCAAAGAAGAACAGGGCAAAAACCAGGCTGTCACAAACCTCCCCCACTTGGAATGAATCTCGTCCTCGAGATTCGGTTGCTTGGGAAAACCATTCTGGATAACATGCCCTTAGAAACTCATCTGATTCCCAGGTTGATTCTGACTCGATATGATGCATCCATTGGACCTTGTAAAACTTCCGTGATTTACTGCGAGTGACCCTTTCCATCTGATCCAAAATTTCCACTGGTCTCGCTTTGTAGGTCAAGTCCTTTGCCAGCTCTATCTCTGTCAAATCGGTCTTTTTCTCGGGCAGTGATATGCACCGTCGCAGTTGGGAAACATGGAACACGTTGTGCACGTCTGACAGCTCAGGGGGCAACTCCAACTGATATGCCACAACACCTACTCGTGTTATAACGGGAAATGGACCAATAAACCTACGTGCCAATTTTCCACGGGTTTGAAACCTTTTTATAACTTTCATCGGTGTAACTCGAAGGTAGACATGTTCTCCGGGTTCAAAGCTGATCTATCGGTGCTTTGCATCGTAATAACTTTTGTGCCACGATTTGGCCAATTGCAATCTGTCTTGGATCTCCTTGACTTGCTTTTCGGCTTCCAGCATGAGATCTGTTTCGAAAATACGGCTATCTCCGGTTTGAGACCAATTTAATGGAGTGCAGCACTTACGGCCATACAAAGCTTCATATGGTGACATCTTCAAACTGGTCTGGAACCCATTGTTATACGACAACTTGGCGTATGGTAAGCAATCTTCCCATTGTGATCCTTGGGCCAAAACACAGGCTCGGAGCATATCTTCGAGTATCTGATTTACTCTTTCTGTCTGCCCATCTGTCTGAGGATGATAAGTGGTACTATATTTCAACTCTGTTTCGAGGGCCTGATGGAGGCGAGACCAAAAAGCAGAGGTGAAAAGCGAACCTCGGTCAGAAGTGATGGTTCGGGGAACTCCATGCAGACTGACAATTCTGGATACATACAATCGTGCGAGTTCGTCTGCTCGATATGAGGTCTTGATTGGGAGGAAGTGGGCCACCTTGGTTAATGTGTCTACTATGACCCAGATCGCATTATTGCCTCATCGGGTCTTAGGTAGTCCTGTGATGAAATCCATGCAGACATCATCACATTTCCATTGTGATACTAGCAGTGGTTGGAGAAGTCCGGCTGGTTTCTGATGTTCTGCCTTTACTTTGTTGCAAATGTCGCAACAGGCTACGAAATAAGCAATGTCTTTCTTCATTCCATCCCACCAGAATATTTGTCGAAGGTATTCATACATTTTCGTTCCTCCAGGGTGGATTCAATACGAGGACTCGTGGGCTTCAGACAAAATTTTCTGCTTCAGAGCAGCTTGATTAGGCACACAAATCCTTCCCCTGAATCGGAGGGTACCGTATTGATCCTTCGAGAAATCGGAAAACTTGATACGTTTCTGCGGATCGGCATCGCCTGACTGGGCTTTGCGGATTTCTTCCTCAAGAGTAGGGGTAACCTTCAGAATATTGGCAAGGCCAACCTCACATATGACCAGGTTGAGCTGAGCTATCTCCTCTTTAAGCTCGGAAGGCAAAGATTCCAACATGACGTTTAAACTTACGGGTTTTCGACTGAGTGCATCGGCAACCACATTGGCCTTACCCGGATGGTAATTTATTCCAAGGTCATAATCCTTGACCAACTCAAGCCATCTTCGTTGATAGAGATTTAAATCCGGCTGTAAATATATATTTGAGACTTTTGTGATCGGTAAAAATTTGGCACCTTTTCCCGATGGGGTAGTGTCTCCAAATTTTCAAAGCATGAACTACCGCGGCCAATTCCAAATCATGAGTGGGGTAATTCCCTTCGTGGGGCCATAGCTGCTGCGAGGCATAAGCTACTACCTTGCCATCTTGCATAAGTACGCATCCTAGCCCTTGTCGGGAAGCATCGCAGTATACGTCAAAACTGTGGTAGATATCAGGAAGTGTTAATACTGGCGCAGTTGTCAAACGTTTCTTCAACTCGGTGAAACTTTTCTCACATTCCAAAGTCCATTCAAACTTCTTATCCTTTTCGAGCAGCTCCATCATGGGCTTAGCAATCTTGGAGAACCCTTCAATGAAACAGCGGTAGTATCCTGCTAATCCAAGAAAACTCCGGATCTGAGATACGGTGGAGGGTGGCAACCAGTCGAGCACATCTTTCACCTTGCTTGGGTCCATGGCTATACCTTCAGCGGATAGCACATGCCCGAGGAATCCAACTTGCTTGAGCCAAAACTCGCATTTACTGAATTTGGCGTATAACGGGTGCTCACAGAGTCGTTATAACACTGCTCGGAGGTGTTCCTTATGCTCTTCTTCAATTCTTGAGTAAATAAGTATATCATCGATGAAGACGACCACGAACTTATCGAGGAAATCCATGAATACTTTATTCATCATGTGCATGAAGAAAGCGAGGGCGTTGGTGAGGCCGAAGGACATGACTGTTTATTCATAGAGACCGTAGCGAGTAGTGAATGCGGTCTTGGGAATATCCTCCTTTTTAATTTTGAGCTGATAGTATCCAGTCCGCAAATCAATCTTTGAGAATACCTTAGATCCACTGAGCTGATCAAACAAATCATCAATTCTTGGCAGAGGGTATTTGTTTTTGATCGTGACATCATTCAGCTGACGGTAAACCACACACATGCGGAGGTTGCCATCTTTCTTGTCCACAAAAATAGCAGGCGATCCCCATGGTGAGGAGCTGGGGCGGATATACCCTTTTTGGAGCATTTCATCAAGCTGTTTCTTTAGCTCCACTAATTCGGATGATGGCATTCGATAATATTTCTTATGTATTGGGGTGGTTCTGGGCACAAGTTCTATTGCAAACTCAAGCTCTCGATCAGGTGGCATGCCTGGCAGTTCTTCTGGGAATACATCAGAAAACTCACTGACCACCGGAATTAATTCCATATCAGTTATTGCTGTAAAGACCATTTCCTTGGAGGGTATGCTCCTACGAGCAATAAACTTTGTAGTTTGCCCATCTTGGCCGGTCAAGTTGACTTCTCAGGTTGCACAATTTATGCATACTTGGTACTGAGTCAGCCAATTCATACCCAAGATAACATCCAATTTATCAGACTCAATAAGTATCAAAGACGTTGGAAAACGGATTTCGTTGATAATGACTTCCAGATTGCGGCAAACTAAATTGCTTCTGATAAGGGATCCCGGGGTTTGTACCAGCATATTCTTGCCCAGAAGCGAACAAGGAAATTTGTTTTGGGTAACAAAACTCCAAGAAATAAAAGAGTGGGAAGCCCCAGAGTCAAATAAAATTACTGCAGGTATGTTATTAACAGGGAACATACCAATGACGACTTCGGGATTTTCTTGGGCTTCGTCGACGGAAATGTGATGAATGTATCCCGTGACCTCGTGCTGACTTGGACCTGCCTCCAAATAATGGACTTGTGGCTTGAACATAACATTGGTTCAGTTGTTCTTGGGACGCTGTTTAGCATAATGTCCGGTTTGTCCACAACTGTAACAGGAATTATTGCGCAGGCGGTTCTCCAAAACTGGGTTGAGCACGTCATTCTTGACTTGGGTGGTGGCCTTGTTAACATTTTGTTGCCAGGTAGGCTGGTATGCCACCGGAGTTGGCTTCCAGGTACGAACCTTCTGCACTAGTTGCATTTCCTTTCTGGGCTCAAACTTGCGCTTGTGATCGTTATGACCAGACTTATTATCTGATGCAAGCTTGTGCTCCCTTTCAGCAATGAAAGCCTTGTTCACCAGGGTTTAGAAATCTGGGAAATCGAACACACTAAGAGCACAGCGAAGTTGCGGGTTTAATCCACCAAGAAATCTGTCCATCTTCCTTTCTTCAGTGGCTATGTCATATTGAGAGTAATGTGACAGGTGATTAAATTTCTTCAAATATTCCCCCACTGACTGACTTCCTTGGAGGAGCGTGAGAAATTCACGCTGCTTAGTCTTCATGATTCCCGCAGGGATGTGATATCTCCGGAATTGCTCCTTGAATCTTGACCAGGTAATTGCTTCATTATCAGTCCCTATGGCCTTTTCATTTTCCCACCATATGGCAGCAGCGCCTTCCAGATAATGTGTTACAAACGGAACCTTATCCTCTTCATCAGTTCAAGCAACCTCAAGCTTCTTTTCCATAGTTCTCAGCCAATCATCTGCATCCAAGGGATCTATGGCCTGACTGAAACTGGGAGGCTTAGTCCTTTGAAAATCAGATAACTTGGAGTGAGGGACGGGCTGATTTCCATTCTGTACAACCATTGCTTGGATACTTCTGAATATTTCCATCAGATCATTATTTCTTCATTCCTCGATCATACGCATTATTTGCTCGGTAGAGGGCGGATTTGGCGGTGGAGGCGGTGGTGGAACGTACGGTTCGAGTGATTGTCCTGCCTGTCGTGCGGAACGCCGAACAGGAGAACCGTCGCGAACATTGCTACTGCAGCCTCCCCGCGTCATCCTAATATGATTTTTCCCAAATAATCGCAACCGAGATGAGAAGCATTCAAGAATAAACTGGGGAGAAGCCAGCGACAAAAACCCGAATAAAACCGAAATGACGAATAAAACACAGCGAATAAAGTTCAACATAAGTATACATAGACTCATACATGAAAGATAACAACATGCCAGGTCCAACTACCCTCATACATGAAACAAAACATCACAGCTCGTATGACTACACCCATACTCCATCCCAACGACTGAGAATACTCGAAAGCTCTACTGCTCTGCTGGGGCTGCGAGGTCCTCTCCTGAAGCAGACTCGGATCCAGAACTGACGGGGTTAACAGAGACCTCGGGTTAAAAGTGACACGACGATGCTACCTCGAGGGCTCTCCCTCTGGGGCAGGTGGAGGGTGGATCATCGGGGCTACAAGAGTGGCGAGGAGGGAAACCCACTCAGTAGGAGCACTAAGTGGACTCGCTGTCGCGGTGCCCGAGCTACTCGGAGGGGTAACCGGAGAAACAGGGGATCTAGAACTGGCGGGAATGTAGGAGTAAATCCTATAGATGGAGAAACAATGGTTGAGCAAGCAGAGACTAAAGTAGAAGCTAAAGCATAACGGGCACGACTCAGCTCACAAGCCAGCTCATAGATCAGAAGATAGCTAACAGTGATGTAGCGAGAGAGGTCACTAGCTACACTATCAGACTCCGGATCAATGACAGGGAAACGGACACACCCATTATCGTGGAGAGAAGGATAGTAGTGGAAACCTGGGTGGTTCTGCATCCGGACCTCGTTGTAGTGGAGCTCAACAAGTACCTCGAATGCAGCAAACTGGACAGCCTGAGAAACGGTAGAAGCATAGCCGCTACGGGAGGTACGGGTGTAAGAGATGGAATCGGAACTGGCATGCAGAGTAACCACGGCGTGATACTCATACACTGAGTCAGCTAGGCCCTCCCGGTACACACGATAGGCTGGATCGTCTCCGTGAGGGTACAGCCGACGCCAAACGTTACGAAGGAGATGTGGCAACGTGTACAGCATCAGATGCATCTGGCATGGATACAGCATAGGAGCCATCTACACTCACAACCATTAGCAAGTTAGCATAAAAATAAAATCAGCGCATGTAATGCAACAACCAACTACAATTATTACCGGCACTCAGCTACAACTCGTATCTACGTCCAGTTAACTCGGCTTAGTCTAGTGTGGCCTATAGTCAGCGCGGCTCTGATACCAAGCGTTGTGGCACCCCGGCTCAGAACGACCGGTTTACCTTGCATTTCCAGCCCAGAGATCTTGTCTTCTGGCAACACATAACAACATGGTACAAAAAATCAACCGCTTTATTCATGCTAGCGGAGCATAGTTTATATTACAACAGTTAGCGAGGCCAAGTGGCACACACAGTGCGGCTGAACAATATGTACATTATTTAGTGAACATAAAGGGGCCTCGATCATGACAACTACTCTGTAGCGGAACAACGTCGTAGCGGGGCTCCATAGCACAAGGACACCGATGTGGACATGGCCTAGACTCGGACAACACTCCTTCCCAACGAGACTTTCCGAAAATATGGCATGACACGCCAGGTCAGTACATTGAATGTACTTGCAAGCTCACAATAAGCATAAACATAATGACAAACAATATCAGGATATTTAACCATTTAAGCAACAATGCAACCATACATCTAATATGTTGTGACTATGCTCAACTGGTACTTGTTCCACAGATGTGCTTACTGGACGTGATCATTTCCAGACCACAAACATGATAACTTCTAGAACACATGTGTGATCCTTTCGGCGATCACCACCCGACCAATTCATGGCCTATGATCCTTACGGCGATCATAACCCGACCATCTCTTGGCCCGTGATCCTTACGGCGATCACAACCCGACCAACTCATGGCCAAACTCAACACGATGGCCTCACTGCCATCTTCAGTAAAAATTTAGTGTGCATATTTAATTAAGTGTTGACCCATGGTCTACCCTACTTTCGAGCATGTCCGTAACCGTGGACTCGGCTATCGATAGATTAAAAAAACACTCTGCAGAGGTTAGTACACTATACCCACACTACAGAACCCATGGCCTCACACTCCCATTCAAGTGGACCAACAGTGTTCCGACGAAACCATTTCATTGTCATGACACTCTCCCAGCCATTCCGACTCAAACCCCATCGGGCTAGTCCTGGGTGGCACCGTATCTACTTCCAGACACCTCGACCACCGTTGTCGCCACAATCCACTCTGGGATCCGATACCAAAAAATAACTTACAACGGGCTCACAAGGTTATGCTTGCCTACCGGGCCAGGGTACAACACGCCCACAACCTTCCCTAAATGGAGGCACCGACCAGAGGCACGACAATGAAACGCATTAAGTTCGTCCCATACCGGCAAATGTGGTTGCACTAGGAAAGACTCGTTTCATCAGCACCATGACCCGGTCAGCAACATGTTCAAGTTGAGTTACTAATCAGGTTCAACTTAATGTGAAAATAATAGGTATCATAATGCCATACTATGCATCACTTAACATATGCATCACATAACCATGCAAACAACTGAACCAACCACGCTCCTACGGAGCCATCAACAACTCATTCTTCTACTCTGGTTAAGATCACACCTCACTTATACCAGAATCATTTCTAGTAATCTCATCATTTTTCATCATGCAAAAATAATAATTAAACTAATTATCAAACTTTATGACCATATCATTTGTTCATCACTTGCAACTAGGTTTTCCTTAGCTTACCAACAAGATTCACTTCAAACATTCTGTAGTTCAAGCATTTTAACATGACAAGCATTTAACAGAATATAATCATTATATAACTAATTTAAATGCATAAATATTCATAAGTTCAAGTAGAAAAATCACAAATATTGAAGTGGCACTATGAAAATGTCACTGTGGCTTGCCTTAGTGTTGATGAGGTTCACAAAGCTCCTGGTGATCCTCAAGACAAGCTGGCTCTTCTGAAAATAATCAAAACCACAAAAAGAAAATATCAAGAAACCTTCTGAAATTCACCAGAAAATCCAGACAGCAAGGAAAAATCCCATATTTTGGGTGCTGTTAGATTTTTGGTCAAAGAACACAATGCAAAAAAGAATTAATGCATTTGGACTTTCAGGTAAAAAGTTGTGGCCATTTTAAGTTTCCGGAATTTAAATGAATTTGAAATAATTAAACAGGGGGGTGACGTCGAAAGCGTAAACTCCTAGGGCGCCACCACTCATACCGCTTCGCGCGCGTAATGAGTGGCTGACTAGCGGGCCCCGCTAGTCAGGCCGGAGGGAGGGGAAGAGAAACAGAGGGAGGCGGCGCTTCGCCGGAGCTCACGCCAGCGACGAGGCTTCTTGGAGTCAAACGAGAGGGAGGGATCGACGGAGAAGATGTTTGCGCACCTGCCCGTACCCGTAGCGTAGCAAACGGTGACCGGACTGCATCGGATTTGACCTCTCCAACGGAGACAGAGGGCAGAGGTTGCCGGAGAGGAAGAAGATGGCGGCTTGGGGCGGCTCCAGAGGCTCCAGGGGGGTGGGTTGGCTTCACGGAGGAGAGGCGGAGGCCCTGGCGGGGTCGCCTTGGCTTGGGAGGGGCCAGAGCTGCGAGAACGATCCAGAGGGGATCGCCGGCGAGCTCGTCTCTGGGACTGCAGTCTGCGACCTGCCTAGCCGGGCTGCGGCTTCTACTGGCTCTAGGAGGGAGTGGGAGTGGCGAGTGGTGCTCCAAGCGGCTACAGGTGGCTGCTTTCATAAGCTGGGCGGCGAGGAGGGCTCGGGCTCCGCCAGAGGACACCTGTCCACGGCGCCCGGCAACGAACGACGCCAGAGAGAGAGGGAGAAGACAACGGAGGTCACGCAGGAACTGTGCGCGGGCGCGGACGAGCACAGGAGCAAGGGGGATAGCGACGAACACAGTGCACGCGCACTGTGCTGTTGGCCGGACCGTGCCCGTGCTCGCTGCGATGAACTCCGGCATTGGCGAGCGGCAGGGAGGAGTTATGGAGGTGGAGATGAGGATGGTGGCGAGGTGCGGCACGCTCTGGCTAGCTGGGCAGCGAGCACGCGCTCCACAGAGGCGCTGGCAACGTGCAGAGCGCGCGTATTACATGCCAGCACGCTCGGACAAACACGGTCACCGCATGAACCATGACATCATGCCACCCTATGCACTAACAAAGATGTCTGGCGTGTACTCCTTAGTAAACTGAGTTGTTACCACGGTTTGGTTAGGTTCCAGGTGCAATAGAAGTAAACTTGTGCTGCTGACAAGTTACTGGACAGTAACTTTGGAGAGTTACTGTGATCAAACCACTGGGCTTCAAGGGCTGAGCTTTGGGGTTTTACTATCTCTTGCTAAGGTAAATAAGCACAGGGAAAACCAGCTACAACAGAGCTAGTAAATAGGTAGTTGTTGTAGAAACTACCATTTCTGCCCAGAAGTGACTTTATTTTCTGTAGCCAAAATATTCCAAAGAGTGGTGAAATATTTTTGCTCAGGAAGGTTCCCTAGCATCCAAAGAATAATTGGGATTTTTCTCAAGATTTTTGGGGCAAGAAAAATTAGGGTTGCTTTCGAGCTCAAAGGGTTAGCTAAGGTTTTGGAGGCCAAAATGAATATTTTTCATTTAAGAAAAATATTCCAAACAATATTTTTGGGCTGGCTAGGCGTGAAATGATGGTTGAGAGGAGGAGAGGGAACACTTGGGTGAAAATCAAGGGGTACCCAAGTGGTTAAGTCCAAATGAAATGATTCATAACTCCAAATTCAAAACCAACTCGGCTGAAAATCAAGCAAAGAAGAAGAGGGCAAAAACTAGGTTGTCACAAACTTGCAACCAACGCGATAAATGGGTTGTCAATCCCTTCATAGTCACTCGCACAAGTGAGATCTGATATAGATAATAAAGTAAATATTTTTGGTATTTTTGATTTATTGATTGGAAAGAAAGATTGCAAAATAGTAAACGAGATTCAATAATATGGAAAAGAGATGCAATATAATGGAAAAGAGACCCGGGGGCCATAGGTTTCACTAGTGGCTTCTCCCGAGATATCATGTATTACGGTGGGTGAACAAATTACTGTCGAGCAATTGATAGAAAAGCGCATAATTATGATGACATCTAAGGCAATGATCATGAACATAGGCATCACGTCCGTGTCAAGTAGACCGACTCCTGCTTGCATCTACTACTATTACTCCACACAGCGACCGCTATCCAGCATGCATCTAGAAAATTAAGTTCATAAGAACGGAGTAACGCATTAAGCAAGATGACATGATGTAGAGGGATAAACTCAAGCAATATGATATAAACCCCATCTTTTTATCCTCGATGGCAACAATACAATACGTGCCTTGCTGCCCCTACTGTCACTGGGAAAGGACACTGCGAGATTGAACCCAAAGCTAAGCACTTCTCCCATGGCAAGAAAGATCAATCTTGTAGGCCAAACTAAACCGATAATTCGAAGAGACTTGCAAAGATATCAAATCATGCATATAAGAATTCAGAGAAGAACCAAATAATATTCATAGATAATCTTGATCATAAACCCACAATTCATCGAATCTCGGCAAACACACCGCAAAAGAATATTACATCGAATAGATCTCCAAGAACATCAGGGAGAACTTTGTATTGAGAATCAAAGAGAGAGAAGAAGCCATCTAGCTAATAACTATGGACCCGAAGGTCTATGGTAAACTACTCACGCTTCATCGGAGAGGTAATGGTGTTGATGTAGAAGCCCTCCGTGATCAAATCCCCCTCCGGCAGATTGCTGGAAAAGGCCCCAAGATGGGATCTCACATGTATAGAAGGTTGTGGCGGTGAAAAAGTGGTTTCATGGCCCCCCTGATTTTTTAGGGTATAAGAGTATATATAGGTGAAAGAACTAGGTCGGTGGAGCTATGAGGGGCCCACGAGGGTGGGGGCGCGCCTACCCCTCTGGGCGCGCCCTCCTTCCTCGTGGACGTCTCGTTGCGTCTCCGACTTCATCTCTAAGTCTTCTGGTTTGCTTTCGGTCCAAGAAAGATCATCGCGAAGGTTTCATTCCGTTTGGTATCCTTTTCTGCAAACTCTAAAATAGGCAAAAAAAACAGAAACTAGCACTAGGCCTCCGGTTAATAGGTTAGTCCCAAAAATAATATAAAAGAGCATATTAATGCCCATTAAACATCCAAAACGGATAATATAATAGCATGGAACAATAAAAAATTGTAGATACGTTGGAGACATATCAGGCCTCATCTAAAAACTCAGGGGAGTGGGGCGACGTTATGGGAATCGCTGGGTAACCTGAACTTTGTTATCTAAGCTAGGAGGAACGGGAAGACTGGCATGGGTTAGCGGCGGCCGTGAGCTAGGGTTCCAGGAGGGAGGGGTGGGTGGGGGGACTGTAGTGGTGGTGGGGGGGTTGTGGTGTTTGAGGATACACCGCGGCTACTGAAAATTTTAGTAATGGTGTGCGGAGATGATGGTGGACGAGGGAGGCGATGGTTCAAATGCCTCGACTACAGCAATTTTACTATAAGGCCGGTGCTGGAGGCGTGTGGGCGACGGTTGAAGTATGGCGGCTACTAAAAGTGGGGTAAAGGAATTGCTGTGAGGCGGGAGTGCCCAAGATCGCGCACAGTCCAATAAGAATATGCGTGTATGATAGTAACAAAAAGTGGCGGAACCGCCGATTTTTGCAACGCTCAAGGTGGGTAGTTTATTTTTATATTTCTAGCTAGCTGGTCTGTCGCACACGGTTTGTCCTAATTTCTAAATAAACTCGCCCGCCTTTAGCTTGCGCAGTCGTGGTGATTTTGCAGCGCACTTGCATCGCACATGGTTAGGCCAGTACCTCCACCATTTTTCTCGCGCTTGCGCAGTCATGGTGATTTTACGGCACCCTCGCATCGCGCACGGTTAAGCCAGCACATGCACCATTTTGCTCGCGCGTTCGCGGTCATAGTGATTTCACAGCGCACTTGCATCGCACACGGTTAAACCAGTACCTCCACCATTTGCTCGCGCTTGCGCAGTCGTGGTGATTTTATAGCGCACTTACACTGCACACGGTTAAGCCACTACCTGCACCATTTTGCTCGCGCACATTTGTTCTTTTAGAAACTGTGTGTGGTGGCTGGTGTGTCGCCGCCTAGCCTTCAATGAGCACGGACACTGGTAGCGGGAAACCGATGGGAGAAGAGGCGGGAAACCGATGAGAGGAGTGGCGGGAAACGGTAACCTGTTTAGAAAACGTACAAGGGAAGGAAGCGTGAGCTAGCACGACGCACACGCACAGTGCTTACCCATGTACTGCATGTGCTCTCGAAAGGGCTAAGGGTTGTCGTTCGATCTGGGAGCATCCAACGGTGCAGATGTACGATCCGTGGGGTTTCGGTTCTGGCCAATCAGAATGCACGACTCAGATCACGGGCGGCATCGGCCACGGTTTGGTAGGAACACGGCTTTCGTTTGGCCTTTTTATACACTAATTGAGTTTCCTAGGCATTTAATATCCATAATTCAAATCTGAACTTCAAATACATGGGAAATGGGAATGAATTACAACCGTACCGGCATCTGGCTCGTCCTAAAACATTTAGAATCTCGATTTTTAAATCCACGTAAATTCAAAACTCACCAGAAAGTAATGAAAGTTGGCATGGTGTCACGTCATGGCGCATATATGTCGTGGTAAAAACATTGCCCAATTTGGGCCAAGCTTTATTACAAACCTCAAATGAACTCTGAAAAGGTTGAAAGTTGGCATGGTAACATCATTTCACCCACATAGCATGTTCTAAAAAGTTGAGAGGGTTACGACAAAAACTGGATGCACTTCGTGTGCAAAATGGACAATCTCTTTCGAAGTATCAGGGTTTCGTACGAAAACTCATTTGTTACAAAGGGATTTCATTTTCTTGAACTTATTTGAACTCCGGACCTATTGTGTGTTCAAAATGCACCATTCAAAGCCACATCACCAATTTTCAACCCTTTCTGACTTTATTTGGTATTTTTCATGCATTTACTGATTTTTTTTGAGCTAAATGACCCTGAAATTGAAAAGCACTTCAAATGAACTCTGAAAAGGTTGAAAGTTGGCATGATATCATCATTTCACCCGCATAACATGTTTTAAAAAGTTGAGAGGGTGTGATATCCTGGCTTATTAGGGATGATAGACTACTCATATTAATAAGGAATTCCTTCTTCTCCGCGAGCCCATTCGGAAAGAACTCCAAAGTTAAGTGTGCTCAGCTTGGGGTAATTTCAGGTTGGGTGATCGACCGGGAAGTTGCTCCCGGGTGCGCACGAGTGAGGACAAAGTGCACAGAAAAGACTAGTATAGATCTGTGGGGCCAATCTAGATCCCGCCAAGAGTAACGACCACCGGCAGGTGTGTCCGGGGCGTTACAAGTTGGTATTAGAGCTGACCCTCGAGGTTACACGGATGTTTGCGGATAGGTGCACGGTCATGTTGGGCATGACGTTTGTGACCCGTCGTGGCACACGGCATGGCACATGTGCCGGACTGGATGCACAGACGTATGTGCCAAGAGGGAACGTTCTTGTGGCCCGACGAGGACGTCGGTTCCTCTGAGTGGGGGTGTATGTGATAGCCTGGCTTATTAGGGATGATAGACTACTCATATCAATAAGTAATTCCTTTCAGGATGGGTGACCGACCGGGAAGTTGCTCCCGGGTGCGCACGAGTGAGGACAAAGTGCGCAGAAAAGACTAGTATTGATCTGTGGGTCCAGTCTAGATCCCGCTAGGAGTAACGACCACCGGCGGGTGTGTCCGGGGCGTTACAGAGGGTTAAGGGAAAAACTGGATGCACTTCGTGTGCAAAATGGACAATCTCTTCCGAAGGCATGGTGTTACATCATGGCACATATATGTCGTGGTAAAAACATTGTCCAATTTGGGCCAAGCTTTATTACGAACCTCTTACAAACCGGAGCTTCTCTCTCAACAAGAAGGCTTGTCTTTCCGATAGGGAAACGTGTTCCCCTTGTTGTCGAAACATAATCACGGCCTCTTTTCACCTTGTATTTTCTTCTGTGGGTGTTGACGCTCAAAAGTGGCACAATGGTAAAAGTTTCTTTAAGCTATGTAAAGATTAATTCAAACTTATGATTGGAGGTCACCATGGGATGGATCTTTTTGAGAAGATCAAGATGGATATGAAAATGGTCTAAAACGGAGCTCGAATGCAAAAGTTATGACAAGTTCAGATATGCTCATGTTGACACCAGATTAAAGAATGGCTGGATATCCAATTAAGATGTCCTCATATGGAAAAATGATCAACACGAGTTGTCTTCGTCTCGTCGAAACAGTCGATTCTGATATAAAAATCGTCTTAATCCGAGGTCGTATGCAAAAGTTATAGCCAGTACAAGATGCTGCTACACTGGATGGCCGGACACTCCGGGAAAAACCATCCGGGTTTTGATTTTCTTTGTGGATGGCCGGACACTCCGGGTATTTTCGTCCGGGTTTTGAATTTCGCTGCTGCAGACTTCAGAAAACAGCCGAAAACCCCCTCAAGATGGCCTCAGATCAAAAAAAGTTCGACATAAAAGTTGTTCGTCTCATCGAAACGGTCAAGATTTCTTTTGGGCTTGTTTCCATCTGAGATAGTTTACTCCCCCAAACATGGCCCGCAAGGTGCAACCAGATTTTACCGAACAGTATTGGAAAGTTCGGACCAAACAAATCCTAATTGGACTAGGGTTTTGGACGTGAATTGAAGCTTTTTCCTTGCACGGGAAGTTCAGCCGCCTCTTATATACTTAAGGGGTGATGGCCGATTGAACAACAACACACAATCGCAAAACCCATCTACAAACTTTCATCTCCTACCCTAGTTTTCTGCTTCTCGTTCATCGGTGTTCTTCGCTTCGGAGAGCTTCGGTCTACGAAGCCCTAGGGGCGGGCGAACCGACCTAGGGAAGCCCATCACCGCCGTGCATCCAGACGGGGTCTCTCCCGGCCGCGTGGGGTTTCGGGTCTTCAAAAGAGCTCGCCGGATTGTCTTGCGTATCGCGCTTCCGGGGAGCCTCCTTCAGCGACATGTCATGCATATCGCGCTCGATGCCGAGGGTACACGGTGACGTGTTCATGTGCGAACACACTTTTTGGCGACTCCGCTCGGGAACAAAGAGCAATCATCATCATCCATCATGGTTGATCTTCCCAAGCCATCTGAAGTGGATGCCGATAACATCATCAAGCCCAATTTTGAGGAATTATCGGCAGAGCATCGCCAAGCTTTTGAGGAGTACAAGAAGGCATGTGAGGAGAAGGAGATGCGGGAGTTCCTTGCTAAGTTCAAAAAGGATCGCCAAAGCAACATCACTTCAATTGAAGAAATCAAGTTTTCTCCTCTTCACAATGAGCAGGTAGAACCAATTGTAAGCAAAATCTTCTCTCCTGAACAGTCGGCTGAAATTGCTACTCTTATTCCTCAGAATAATCTTATTTACCAAGCTATCATAGACAATAATACTGCTCGAAATAATACTCCTCAATCATATAATGGTAGTGGTAGTATGTCTGCTGGTGTGGAAAACTTTAGTCCAACTTTACCTATTTCATCGGCGCCGCCCGTGCCGTTGAATTCTTATCCAAGTCAGACAAACCAACTTGTTGCTCCACCCTTTAATCCTGCCATGAACGCACCAAGTTCAGTGAATCCAACTGCATTGCTAGGTTATGGTTCGGTAAGTCCAAGTGGATTGCTGCCGAACTATGGTACAACATACACACCACCATCTCTTCCGACTAGCACTGTACCAACTATTAGAAATCATATTCACCATGCGCCACAACCACACGCAACGTCACTCAATACGAGTGATATTTTGGCTAATGTCAGAGAGGAAATGTGTAGGGTGTTCCGACAGCATTGTGGGATTGAACTACCTAAACCACGAATTTCCAGGAAACCATATCTAGAAATTTTTGATGTCGTGCCATGTCCTCCCGGATATAATGTTCCAGATTTTGTTAAATTTAGCGGGGAGGGAACAAAGACTACATGGGAGCATGTTAGTCAATACTTGGCACAATTAGGTGAGGCAAGTTCACAAGACGAGTGGAAAGTACGTTATTTTCCTTTATCTTTAACTGGTACTGCTTTCTCGTGGTTTTCTGCATTACCACCCGGTTCTATTACTACATGGTTTCAATTGGAGCAAAAGTTTCATGATCACTTATACAGTGGTGACAATGAGCTTAAACTATCCCATCTTACACCGGTTAAGCAAAAGTATGATGAGTCGATCTCCGATTATGTCAAAAGATTTAGGGATACAAAAAACCGGTGCTATAGTTTGGTGATAACCGAGAGAGATTTGGCTGATCTTGTGCTTAGTGGTTTGAGAACTCACATTAGAGAAAGGCTAGAAGGATACGAGTTTTTAAATATCAACCAAGTCTTGCAAAGGGCTTTGGCTCAGGAAAGCCGAAGCAAAGATCTTAAAGAGGTGCATAGATATAAAACTGATCATCCCAAGGTGAATATGGTTGAGTATGATAGTGACCACTCGGACGATGAGGGTGATATTTATGCTGCTGAATTTGTTTGGCCGTCTAAGGCCAAACAGTTTACTTGCAATGATTTAAAGCCGATTCATAAGAATCGTGATGAAGAGATGAAATTTACTTTCAACATTGCTAAGTGTGATAAAATATTTGATGCTTTGTTGCAAGCCAAGATTATTAGAATATCTCATACTTTACCGCCGTTCGAAGAGCTGAAACGGCGTGCTTATTGCAACTATCATAATTCTTTTTCTCATGCTACTAATGATTGTAATGTTTTTCGATGATAGATACAATCGGCCATTAATGACGGACAATTGATTTTTCTGAGATGCAAGTTGATAAGCAGCCTTTCCCAATGAACAACATAGATTTGGAGGGGAAGAAGATGTTAATTCGGCCCAACATAGCCGAATCACCTAATAAAAATAATATTGTCATAGGTGAGCCCAGGAAAAATAAGGAGAGCGACAAGGTCTTGGGGAGACAAGTGGTGCTTGACAAGCAACCCGGTGGCAAGGAGGTAATCAAGATCACCATCAAGAATCCTACACTCGGGGGGCCACCACAGGTGCAAGAGAACACTCATGTGAAATTTGTTAAGCCCAAGAGTCCAGAGGTTGGCAAGTGGAAGACGAATGAAGCTAAAGTGCAGCGCAAGAGAATCAAGCCAACTTTTGATATGCTATTGTCCAAGTATGCCAATCAAGCGGCCAGTTCTAGCTCTAACTGGTCATCAAATTTGAAGCACTCAAGATCACCTCCGAGGGAATAATTTCAGCATCACGCAAGGCCATATGGGTCATGGGCACCAGGACCATGGATGGCGCCGCCCCCCTATGCGCCATACTACATGGGAGGCTTCAATGGAGGATGGGGGCAGCCCCCAATGGCCCCTTATGCTTTTCATCCGGGTTGGGCAGAACCAAGGAGGCCCGTTCATGAGAGGCTTTCTTATCCCACACGAGGCCATTTGAACAATGGTGTCAATCGGCCAATGCAAGATAATCAAAAAAGGGTCAACCGGCAAGTGTGGTGTGCCAAATCACCAAGTGCTGAAATTTCAGAGCCTAGCAAGCAAAATGAGAAGAATGCTAGTGGTAAAACTATTGATAGGCACTAAAGAATTAATAATCAAAGAGCCGATTATTGTTGATAATCCAGCTGATTCTAATAAAGATGTGGCTGCGGTCCAGCAAAGCCCCATGGCTAATGATCATGAAGCTAGCACAAGCAAGGCCAAGTCGAGGGATCCAAAATATACTCAGCCTAAGTGGTGTCCTTCCGGTCTGACCAAGGCGCAAAAAAGGAGATTGCAGCACATGAGGAGTCATGAGAAGGAGGAACAAGAAGCAGAAAAGCTAAGGGATAAATTATTCAATGAATGTCGTCCCATGGTACCCCCAAAACAAGTGTGGAGGCCAAAGCAAAAGGAAAACATAGCAGCTTCTGCATTGATCATAGCAACACCTACACCACCAACGGAGGACGATGCGGCTACTATTACATCGTCCACTTTGCCTACTACTTCCTCTTCCCTTGAAGATATTTCGGAGTCAGTGGACATGCTTGATTATGAGTCTACACCGGTTCATGAAGGTATGGATATTAATATGGTGTATTACTTACCCGCTGAATTTCGTGCTATAGATGAAGAAGGGGAAGTAGCTCAGCTAGATTTTCGTCCTAAAAATGCTATATTCGAGAAGACAAAAGAACCGGTGATGCACTTAAAGCCAGGTCATATTAATGGATCGCCGGTTGCTAGAATGCTTGTCGATGGTGGTGCTGTGGTGAATCTTATGCCATATTCGGTCTTCAAAAAATTGGGGCTGCGTGATGAAGAGTTAATAAAGACCAACATGGTGCTTAATGGATTTGAAGGCAAAGAGAAAACTGAAGCCAAAGGTGTAATGTATGTCGAGCTTACGGTGGGAAGCAAAACTTTGGCTACCGCATTCTTTGTCGCCGAGGTGCAAGGTAACTACAATGTGATATTAGGCCGCGATTGGGTTCATGCAAACCAATGTGTGCCATCTACTATGCACCAGTTTTTAATTCAATGGGTTGATGATGAAGTAGAAGTCATTCATGCGGATAATTCGGCTTGTGTTGCTTTGGCCGATGCATCGGTGGATTGGCAACATCCCAATGCTACTTGCTTGATGGGGCGCGACTTATCAGAATATGATTTTCTTAGTGCCACAAAAAGTGGTTTCTTGCCCGTTTCTTTAAGGCCGGTTGGCGATAATCAGCTCCAAGGTATGATGTATTGAAATGGATCCTAACTCAGAGTGGTTACGAAATCGTCTTGTAGAATATCAGTCCAATGAGAACGATATGTATGAGTCCATAGAAGAGTTAGATGATATGGATAAATTAGGACAAGGTTTTACATCGGCCGATCCATTAGAAGAGATAGATATAGGAGATGGTTCAATTCCTAGGCCGACATTTGTAAACGAAAATTTAAGAGCCGATCATAAGGCTAAGTTGATCGAGCTATTGAAAGAATATGTTTGTTGCTTTGCATGGGAATATCATGAGATGCCAGGTTTAAGCCGAGAGCTAGTGGAGCATCGGTTACCTATAAAGGCCGGTTTTAGACCATACAAGCAATCGGCCAGAAAGTTTAATCCAAAAACGTATGACCGGATCAAGGAAGAGATCGGTCGTTTGCTTAAAGCTAATTTTATTAGACCTTGCAGGTATGCCGAGTGGATTTCTAACATTGTACCAGTAGAGAAGAAAGGCTCCGGCAAGTTGAGGGTGTGCATTGATTTCAGAGATTTGAATAGGGCTACACCTAAAGATGAGTATCCTATGCCAATAGCCGATATGCTTATTAATGATGCTTCTGGACATAAGGTCATTAGCTTTCTTGATGGTAATGCGGGGTATAATCAGATTTTTATGGCCGAAGAGGACATGTCCAAAACGGCTTTTCGATGTCCCGGTTTCCTTGGTTTATTTGAGTGGACAGTGATGACCTTTGGATTAATAAATGTCGGTGCCACGTATCAAAGAGCTATGAATTTAATTTTTCATGATTTACTTGGTGTTATACTTGAGGTTTATATTGATGATATTGTTGTCAAATCGGATGCTTTTGAATCTCACTTAGCCGATTTGCGTTTGGCTTTTGAAAGAATGAAGAAATATGGGCTGAAAATGAATCCTTTGAAGTGTGCCTTTGGTGTATCGGCTGGGAAGTTTCTGGGTTTCATTATTCATGAAGATGGCGTGGAAATTGATCCCAAAAAGATAGAAGCTATACAGAAAGTAGAGGCTCCAACATGCAAGAGAGATATGCAAAAATTCCTTGGCAAGGTCAATTATTTGAGGAGGTTCATAGCCAATCTATCAGGGAAGGTTGATGCATTTACTCCTATCCTTCGGTTAAAGAATGATGTTGATTTTACTTGGGGGGCAAAACAGCAAGAGGCATTTGATATGATTAAGAAATATTTGTGCACTCCTCCGGTTATGAAAGCGCCCAGGCACAGGGAGCCATTTAGACTTTACATTGCAGCGGAGGAAGGTGTTATTGGTGTTGTTTTGACTCAAGAGACCGAAGGAAAGGAGCATGCTATTACTTATTTGAGCCGACGCTTATTGGACGCCGAGACAAGGTATACATTTATTGAGAAATTATGCTTATGCTTATATTATGCTTGCACAAAATTGAGACATTATCTAGTGCCTAGTACTTGCATTATAGCTTGTCAAACCGATGTCATCAAATACATGTTGCATATGCCAATTCTTAGTGGTAGAATTGGCAAGTGGGCTTATGCTTTAATTGAATATGATTTGGCTTATGAATCTCTGAAATCCATGAAAGGCCAAATTGTTGCTAATTTTATTGTTGAGCATCAGATTGATGAGAAGCATGATATTGATATAAACCTTGTCTCATTAGTACCATGGAGATTATATTTTGATGGTTCAGTTTGTAGCAATGGCCAAGGTGTTGGTATTGTTTATATATCTCCTCATGGTGTTGTTTTTGAAGCCTCATGCCGCTTAGAATATTTTTGCACAAATAATCAAGCCGAATATGAAGCATTGTTATTCGGCTTAGAGATGTTGCTTGCCATAGGTGCTACACATATTGAGGCTTTTGGTGATTCTTTATTAGTAGTGCAAAAATTATCCAAAGTCTTTCAATGTTTTGATGAATCACTTAATGTTTATCTTGATAAATGTCTAGATATAATTTCTAATTTGGATTATTTTAGCATTGCTCATATATCTAGACATGACAATTGGAGAGCAAATGAGTTGGCACAACAAGCATCTGGCTATCATGTTGATCCTGTCATGTTTCATATTTCTCAAAGGCCGATGTCTAGTCTTGCCAACATAGGGGAGGCCGAACCGGAGCCCACCGTTTCAGCCACTAATGAAATATTTAATGCAGGAGAAAATCAAGACTGGAGGAAGCCCATTGTTGATTATTTGTGTTATCCTAGTAAAAGGGTGGACATGACTATTCGGCGTATGGCTTTCAAATACACAATGAGAGATGATGGTTTCTATCGCCGATCGGTTGATGATGTTCTTTTAAAGTGCTTGGACGAGGACCAAGCGAGAGTTGCTATGGGAGAGGTCCATGAAGGTATTTGTGGCACTCATCAGTCGGCTCCCAAGATGAAATGGTTACTACGACGTGCTGGGTTTTATTGGCCGACAATGGTTAGTGATTGCTTCCGGTACTATAAAGGATGTGAAGCTTGTCAAAAGTTTGGTGATATTCAGTTAGCTCCCGCTGCTATGTTACATCCTATTATCAAGCCGTGTCCTTTTAGAGGTTGGGGATTAGACTTTATTGGAGAGATTCATCCTTCTTCTTCAAAGGGGCATCGGTTCGTGTTGGTGGCAACTGATTATTTCACTAAATGGTCTGAAGCAATACCACTCAAAAATATGACGCATACAGAGGTAATTCAATTCATAACTGAGATATTATTCATAGATTCGGCATTCCTCAAACATTAACTACGGACCAAGGTTCATCCTTTATGTCACATCAAGTCAGAGAATTTGTCGAATCATATAAGATAAAGTTGCTCAATTCCTCTCCATATTATGCCCAAGCCAATGGACAAGTTGAGTCTAGTAATAAAATATTAATCAAGCTAATCAAGAAGAAGATTGAGGATAATCCAAGGAGATGGCATGAGCTATTGTCCGAAGCTTTGTGGGCACATAAGATCTCAAGGCATGGTGCTACAAAGGTGACTCCATATGAGCTCGTATATGGTCAAGAGGCCGTTTTACCAGTGGAAGTGAATTTGAATGCTTTGAGAATACAAACAAAATGATTATCGGTTGTGGACTTCTATAACTTGATGATGGACAATATTGATGAAGTTGCAGATAAACGTTTGGCTGCTTTAAAGGCCATAGAGGGAGATAAGTTGAGGGTGGCAATAGCTTACAATAAGAAGGTCAAGTTGAAGAATTTTCAAGTTGGCGATCTCGTGTGGAAGGTGATTCTACCAATTGGTTCAAAAGATAGAAAGTTTGGGAAGTGGTCTCCAAGTTGGGAAGGTCCTTTTAAGATTACAAGAGTGGTTCCCGGAAATTCATATTTGGTGGAATCCGTACAAGGCACATTATTACCTCGAGCTCTCAATGGTAATATTTAAAGAAGTATCACCCAAGTGTTTGGCAAGAAGCCTAGATAGGCAAACGGCCGATATATAACTATCGCCCTTAGCATAAACATGGCCGATATATAATTATCGCCCTAAGAACATATAAATGGTCGATGGAGTGTTGACATCGTCCTTAGAAAAAATATGGTACAAGCTATTTTTCGGCACCCTAGCTTTGCCGAAAAATAGGGGGGCATGTGTTGACGCTCAAAAGTGGCACAATGGTAAAAGTTTCTTTAACCTATGTCAAGATTAATTCAAACTTATGATTGGAGGTCACCATGGGATGGATATTTTTGAGAAGATCAATATGGATATGAAAATAGCATAAAACAGAGCTCGGATGCAAAAGTTATGACAAGTTCAGATATGCTCATGTTGACACCAGATTAAAGAATGGCTGGAAACCCAATTAAGATGTCCTCATATGGAAAAATGATCAACATGAATTGTCTTCGTCTCGTCGAAACGGTCGATTTTGATATAAAAATCGGTTTAATCCAAGGTCATATGCAAAAGTTACAGTCAGTACAAGATGCTGCTACACTGGATGGCCGGACACTCCGGGAAAACCATCCAGATTTTGATTTTCTGTGTGGATGGCCGGACACTCCGGGTATTTTCGTCCGGAGTTTGAATTTCGCTGCTGCAGACTTCGGAAAACAGCCAAAAACCCCCCACAATTGGCCTCAGATCAAAAAATGTTCAACATAAAAGTTGTTCGCCTCATCGAAATGGTTAAGATTGATTTTGGGCTCGTTTCCATCCGAGATACTTTACTCCCCCAAACATGACCCGCAAGGTGCAGCCAGATTTTACCGAACAGTTTTGGAAAGTTCGGACCAAACAAATCCGAATTGGAATGGGGTTTTGGACGTGAATTGAAGCTTTTTCCTTGCACGGGAAGTCCAGCCGCCTCTTATATACTAAAGGGGTGACGGCCGATTGAACAACAACACACAATCGCAAAACCCATCTACAAACTTTCATCTCCTACCCTAGTTTTCTGCTTCTCGTTCATCGGTGTTCTTCGCTTCGGAGAGCTTCGATCTACGAAGCCCTAGGGGCGGGCAAACCGACCTAGGGCAGCCCATCACCGTCGTACGTCCAGACGGGGTCTCTCCCGGCCGTGTGGGGTTTCAGGTCTTCAAAAGAGCTCGCCAGATTGTCTTGCGTATCGCGCTTCCGGGGAGCCTCCTTCGGCGACGTGCCCTGCGTATCGCGATCGACGCCGAGGGTACACGGTGACGTGTTCGTGTGCGAACAGTGGGCAACATGGTACTACATGATATCCATGATGAAATTTAAACTTATTCAGGGTTCATTTGGCCTTTTTATACACTAATTGAGTTTCCTAGTCATTTAATGTCCATAATTCAAATCTGAACTACAAATACATGCTCAAATTCACCAAAATGGCTAGAAAACTGTACATGCATGTGTCCTTGGGTGCATGTTTAATTAGATCCCATGCCAGGAATGGGAACGAATTACAACCGTACCGGCATCCTGGGTCATCCTCAAACATTTGGAATCTCGGGTTTTAAATCCCTATAAAATCCAAAACTCACCAGATAGTCATCAAAGGTGGCATGATGTCACATCATGGCACATATATATCGTGGTAAAAACATTGCCAATTTGGACCAAGCTTTATTATAATCCTCTTACAAACCGGAGCTTCTCTCAACAAGAAGCCTTGTGGTTCCGATAGGGAAACATGTTCCCCTTGTTGTCGAAACATAATCACGACCTCTTTTCGCCTTGTATTTTCTTCTACGGGCAACATGGAACTACATGATATACATGGTGAAATTTAAACTTATTCAGAGTTCGTTTGGCCTTTTTATACACTAATTGAGTTTCCTAGGCATTTATGTCCATAATTCAAATCTGAAGTACAAATACCTGCTCCAGTTCACCAAAATGGCTAGAAAAATTATACATGCATGTGTCCTTGGGTGCATGTTTAGGTCCCATGCAAGGAATGTGAACGAATTACAACCTGACTGGCGTCTTGGCTCGTCCTCAAACATTTGGAATCTCGGTTTTTAAATCCCCTTAAATACAAAACTCACCAAAAATTCATTAAAGGTGGCATGGTGTCATGTCATGACACATATAGGTCATGGTAAAAACATTGCCAGTTTGGGTCAAGCTTAATTACAAACCTCTTACAAACCAAAGCCTGTCGCAAGAACACTCGTGGTTTCAATAGGGAAATGTGTCCCCTTGTGGGCCAAATGATAACCGCTCCCTCTTCTAGCCTCATATTTTTTTATACACGCAACACGTATGGAACAACGGAAGATTCACACTGAACTTTGAAATTATTCAGGGTTCGTTTGACCCTTTTTATTCATTAATTGAGTTTCTAGGCATTTAATGTCCATAATTCAAATCTGAACTACAAATATATGCTCCAGTGCACCAAAATGGCTAGAAAAAATGTACATGTGTCCTTGGAGTGCATTTTTAGGGTTCATTTGGCCATTGTATATATTACTAATTAAGTTTTCTACGCATTAAATGTAGTCCATAATTCAAGTTAGAACTACAAGCACAAAATGGGCGGGAAATTGTACATGTGTCATTGGGTGCATGTTTAGGTCTCATTTAAGGAATGGGAAGGAATTATAAACTTGTCGTCGTCTTGAAACATGGAGAATCTCGGTTTTTAAATCCTAGTAAATCAAAAACTCACCCAAAAAACATGAAACTTTTCATGGTTTCATGACGTGGCATATATATGCCATGGTAAAAAAATCGTCCAGTTTGAGAAGATGCGCACACATTAGCAGCCAACGAAGTCCTTTTTGAAACAATAAGCCGACACATTAATATCACAAACGGTTGTATTATATGAATCGTGTCAATATTTAACCATACTCAGTGGCGTGTGTGCAACTGTTTGATTAGACGGGACGAGCGCGAGAAGTCCGCCGTGCAGGCTTGACGGGATGCGTGCGAGCAGTCCGCCGCACAGGCTCGACGGGACGCGTGCATCCTGTCCACCTCGCATGCTCGACGGGACACGTGTGAGCAGCAAGGCCACCCATGCTCACTGGGAAGCGAGCTCTTTGACCTCCATGCCCCAGCCACCGTCTGCCTCGCTCAAAACTTCGCCATTAATCGGTTAATTAAAGCGCCTGGACATAGGTTTTTTAGGGGGTGGACGGAGGGTGTTTGGTTCTGATCCCATGGCAGCATTTGCTTTGTTCGTGTTTTCAACTCGTATTCCGGCCTGATTTAAATTGCCACATAGGGCAACGAATAATACGACAACATATAAAATGGCAATAGATAGTATGACGAAAAATTTACAATGGCACAGATAATAATTGTCTTACATATTTTGGATAATTTTAAATGCCACATGCGGCAAAATTTGGAAGACACGGGGGCAAGAGAAGAAGGAAATCGTAGACAACGATCTAGATCGCTATTATATCTACTCTTCGATGGATCGTCGGGCGATGACATCCTCCAGCTCCTTCCTCATTTCCTCATGACTTTGCTTGAAAGCAGCCATGAATTCCTCCACCTCCTACTCGCGCTCGATCCAGATCTTCCTCAAGTCACCCATCAGTTCCTCGACGACCGTTGTCAGCGTCATCTCCGAGGCACTGCTCTGCTCATGCAGCATCTTCCAGTCGGCAGCCTCCTCCTCCTTCTCGATGAGCGCCTTGAGGGGCTTCGCATTGTCACCCATGAATTGCTCGATGAGGCTGGTCGCCTTGTCAACCGAGGCATCACTGATCACGAGCAACTCCATCAAGCCGTCGACCAGCTCCTGCTACTTAATGAGGCCAGCGAGAATGTCGTCGTCACCAGTCTAGGACTTCAGCAACGCTAGCTCATCGTGATCGCTGACGCGGCGAGTGCGCTTGTGAGAGACCCCGCGTGCCCATGAGAGCTCGTTCAAGGGCTCCGTGGCGCGCCAGGGCATCTCTGTTGTGGCTGCCGCTTCGCGGCGGGGCCTCTCTAGTGCTTCCGTGGCCTTGGTCTTTCCTACCTGGTTATATGCCACCCCAAAACTCCTCCTACGGTCATGGCGGAACAACTTGACAGGAAAGACCGGTTTTGTAGGTGATGAGGAGAGGAACTATGAAGTAATTTTCGAGTGGGTAGTTTTTATAGACCGGTGCTAAGTGTGAACACATATTAGTTTGATCAGTGTGAACACATATTAGTTTGATCAGTATGAACAGATTTGCAATTACTTATTGCATTGTAATCTGCAATGTGAGGAGAAACAAAGTTAAAATTTATTGATGTTTCTAGGCCCACAAAGCCCTGTTTTTGTTGTTTCGTCTCATCGCAAACAGTTCTTTTGGATCAACCGTATGCCACGCATCGGAAGCCCGAAACGTGGGCCCTTGTTCTCGGATGTACGTGTACGTGTCTACCCACTATCACACACGGTCATGATATCACCATCGTGTCCTATGGATGCGTTGTCGCGTCTTCCACGGGGTGCCAGAAGGTTGACCACGTGGTTGCTCGCTGTGGCGTCCCTGCTTTTTTTGCGGGTCCATGGCGTCCTTGCGCGTGCTCTGCTCGCCTTTGAGGCAAATTTGCAATGGAAACGGTTAATAATTATCTTACATATTCAGGATAATTTAAAATGCCACATGCGGCAAGGCACAAAACACTCACGACCTACTTATGCATACAATTATAATAAAATATAGGCTAAAAAGTTGAGCTGGCGGCCTTCCGACGACGGTCTTCTCGGACTCGTTGATCAGCATATCACCCTTGCAGCCGTCATTACTTATCATCGCACACGAGTACTCGCAGACGTATCGTGTGCGATACTCCTAGCCACCGCATGCAACTAGTTTGCATTTTTTCAAAGTTTTTTGTACGAACAGAATCACATGCGAACTTACTATAGTAACCGTCTGTGTTATAATTTCTCATCCTAAACAGTTCATCTGAGTGGGTTGTTTACACGAATTGTTTGTGTTATTTTGGCTGATCGCAAATGCCGCATATCACACATATCTTGTTAAAGATGAACCGTTTCTGTTCTCTTGCCTAATCGAAAATAGTTTGTCCGAGTGAACCGTATGTCAGATATCACACACACCTTGATCTGGCTGACTGTTTCTGTTGCATTCCCTAATAGCACATAGTTCATCGGAGGGAACTGTATTCCGTATATCGCACACACATTGATATGACCGCCCACTTCTGTTGTTCTTCCTCATCGTAAACATTTCTGCTAGATCAACCATATGCCCTTCATTGCATACGCAACTAAAATCCGAACCATTTTTTATGCATCCGACATCGCAAAACATTTTGCACATTTTAGACGGTTCTCTGACACCACCGTTTACGATTATTGCATCGCACACAGTTTCTTGAAGGGTCTCTAATCGTAGTGTCGCGTTAGCAGCATCCTGCAGTAGTGCATCTTTATAATCACCCAGTTACGTTGTGATGTTTGATAGCAACCAAGGCATTCCTTTGGTATCCGGGAGTTTCATAATCTCATAGTCGAAGGAATATGTATTTGACATGAAGAAAGCAATAGCAATAAACTGAAGATCATAATGCTAAGCTAACGAATGGGTCGTGTCCATCAAATCATTCTCCTAATGATGTGACCCCATTTATAAAATGGCAAACATCTCTATGGTTAGGAAACTTAACCATCTTTGATCAATGAGCTAGTCTAGTGTGACACCCTGGATTTTGCCCTTTTCTTTTTCTTGGATTTCTTGATTTGATTTGCTTTTCTGTGGCTGTGTGGTTCTGAAACTTGGGAAGATCATGTCTTCCTGGGTTTTATAGTGGCTTGTCATCCCCAAAACCATCCCTAGCTCATGTCATTTCCATCCTAGCCAAAATCTAAATATTCTTTTTATTGGGAATATTCCTTTTCTGAAAAAAGAATTATCATATTTGCCCTAGGTTGAGAAGCAACCCCTCTTTATGTCACTCAAAAAATTCCCAAATAATACTCATAAATTTTTCAGGTCATATCTTGCTCAAATATGGCAAAAAATTTCATTGCCATGTTCAAAAATAATCATCCAATAATTCTTTTCCGATTCTGTCCTGAATGGCACTTTGTGAAGCAAGTGCTACTTATCTTTGCCCAATTGACTCCCAACTTCTTGGACACCTTTTCCTATCCACATCATTGCCTTGTGCCAAAGTTCAACCTCATTTGCCTAGTAGTTATTTTTCAATGATTTTACAAAGTTTCTGCCCAAGAAGAAACTTTGTGAAGGAAGTATATTCTAGGCATGTACAAATGATATGAAACTTTTCCACATCCTTCCTTTGATCAAATCATCACTATCCACCCAATTTTAGCTCATGTAACCTTTCTATGTGGGCACAGCTCCAAATCTTGGTTTCTGGTCAGATTTTTAGTTTGTAAAGCAACCATGTTTTATATTGCTTCATTTAAGCTGACAATTTATCAGGACATTCTCTAACCCATATAAACTCCCTCCACCACAAGTTGCGGCTCAATCCATTTATCCATTTGCCCCGTGGAATTTTTCCAAGTTTCTGGTCAGAATCAAGCCTTGTGAAGCAAGTGCTAGATTGGTTCACCCAAATGGCCTGAAACCTTTTTTAGCAGCTTCATATCTTCAAATCCTTGGGCCATGATAAAATTCAGATCAATCCAATCATGTATGTGAGTGCATCATCCAAATATCAAAATCTGGCCATTATGGCACTTTCTCCAGCAAACCCCCTCTAACCTCCTCCTATTAAGTTGATTTTTGGTAATCAGGATCAACTTAGTGCTTGATCATGTTGTGCCAAATATCAGAGTCTAACTCCACATGTGTGAGTCACAGCAAGTTACAAACACCTTGCTGTTGCAATGTTTTGGAGCTAGGTGTGAATTACTTCTTTGCCCCTGGACCGATTTATTTCCTCATTTTGTCTAACGGCATGACGGTCTATCTACTAGACATGGTAGGCCTGGCCAACACACGGAGTTTGCTCCGGTGCTCGTGGGGATCACGCTGATGTCATGCCTAATTGCGTGCTCTGGCTTGTTCTTGGCCATGTTCCCGTCATCTCCCTCCTCGTCTCGACCTCCAACCATGTCCTGGAGCTTCCCCGTGATCAACTTCATCGCCCCGTGCTCTTTCCCCCTCCTGGTTCGCCATAAGTGCGCCACAAACGCCATGCCCGTGCCACAAGCTGACCCTGTCCACCATTAGAGCTTGGTCGAGAGCTCGTCCGTGAGCTCTAGAGCGTTCCTCCGCGCCTATATAAGATGCCTGAGGCTCTCCCGCACCTCACCAGCCTCTCCCCGCTCCTCCTCCCCCACCGGAGTGCCTCTCCTTCGCCGTTTCCTCGTCGTTCGTCCACGGTGGTCATCGGTCTCGGCTTGAGTCCGGCCACCACGGTACTCCTCTAGCTTCCCCTCCATGTCCACCGCACTCCCCACACTCCCACGAGTCGCCCCGACCCCTTGCCCCCTCGCCAGAGTGCCCGCATCACCGGAGACCTCACCACCGCCGCCGCCTCGGTCCTTCTCCGTCGCCGCGGCCTCCCCTCCGTTCCACCCCTCCCCGTGCGCCCCCTTGACTCTAAACGGATCCGCAAGACACTCGTGGTCCCACCGGTGTCTTCAGACCGGCCGGAGCCAGCCGGAGTCGCCATCCCCGCGTTCGGCCGCCGTCCCTTGTCCTCTGTTCCCTGCGAGCGTCGTCGTGTTGTGGCCCTCCCCGGTGTAGACAGACGGGCAGGACGGCTGCGCCGCTCTTCCCTGCACACGCCGGTGCTCTCGCCGGAGCCGGCCGCACCCATCGCCTCTTGCCTCGCCTGCCTCTGTCTCGCTCTGGGACGAGCGAGGGAGGAGGAAGACGATGCCAACCTGGCCCCTACCAGCGGGCCCCGCCTCTCCCTCGGTCCCGCTCACCAACGTCCCAGGCGTTGACCCCGCCTTATCCACTCAGTAAGTGAAGACTTATTTCTAAAACTACGTCTTCGTTTTCAAAAAGCTTACTCTTTCCTTTTGTTATCCGAAATGCGCTTTCCCTTTTAGAAAGGTTATTACCTTTAACTTCGGCTGAAAATGCGCTTACCTTTTTAGAAAACGTAAATTGCCCGAAGGCGCTTTCAGTTTTTCCACTAGGGGCCTGTTTGCTGAAGTTTATTCACAGATTGGTCCCTGAGCTTCAACACCTCACATCTTTTCGACCGTAACTCCGATCGAGGTGAAACCAACACTCATATCTTTGTATCGTCGAGCTCTTTCTGTTGGTAACATTTTCACTAGGTGATCCCATAGTGAAAATGACCGTTTTGCCTTTGCCTCTAATCAGCCCCCCTTCGAGAGAGAACCCTCCGGCGTTTCGTTCCACGGCTTCACCGCACTTCTTCCCGGAGTCTCCGTCACCCCCAGGCAAGCCACAATAGCCACTTGCATGATAGCCATGCAGTAGCCATGGTTTCTACTTGAATACTTAATAAAAGTTTGCCCGTTATCTGCCTGCTTGTTTGCTACTGTTGTCGTTGTTTCAGTTATGCTCATGGTTTCATGTCCACCTTCATGATATGTTCCGATGCATCTTGTTATCTTGTGCTACTTGCTAGTATCATTGTCACATGTTATGCTTGATAGTAGTAGTATATGCTGGTAGCAATGGTGTTCTTTCTGATGCATGTTTACCGTCTGTTATCAAGTACCGTAGTTATGCATGTTACTTTGCACCCAGTTGGTTACATGCTTACTTGGTAGTGTTATTGCTATGTTCTTGCATGATACTTATTCATGATTCTAGTAGTCATGCTATGATCCTTTGTGGCGTTATGATCATGCTCGTCAACATGATATGCTCAGTTGGTTATATGCTTCATTGTGGTTATGCTCGATGATTTTGTTGCACCTCCATGCTTATGTTGATATCATGTTCATGCATCGTAGTTGCATCATGTTATTTTAATATGGCTCAGCTTATTGCATTCAAGTTTAACCGGATAATAATGAACTTGAACAACTGTTGGCTAGGTCATGGTGCCACTAAATCGAGCTGACCAGTGCAACCACATTTGGCTTTATGGGAAGGACCTAACTGGGTTTATTAACATGCCTCTTGCCAGTGCCTACAACGAGGGAAGGTTATGGGAGCGCGCTACCCTGTTCAGGTAGGCGGATATAAGCCTTGTGAGCCCAAGTTTGGTTATGTGCACATGTCCCCGTTTGGGACCGTTTTTGTTTTGCCACGACGGTGGCTGATAACCCACAAGTATAGGGGATCAATTGTAGCCTCTTTTGATAAGTAAGAGTGTTGAACCGAACGAGGAGCTAAAGGTAGAACACATATTCCCTCAAGTTCTATCGACCACCGATACAACTCTACGCACGCTTGACGTTCACTTTACCTAGAACAAGTATGAAACTATAAGTACTGGTGTGATAGGATATGTTTGCAAGATAATAAGGAGCACGTAAATAAAATCTAGGGGATGTTGAGATAAAGACACAACTGAGTTAGTTTTAGTAGAGAGCTTTTGTCAACAAGAAAGTTATTTGTCCCCAGGCAATCGATAACAAGTACCGGTAATCATTCTTGTAATTTTATATGAGGGAGAGGCATGAGCCAACATACTTTCTCTACTTGGATCATATGAACTTATGATTGGAACTCTAGCAAGCATCCCCAACTACTAAAGATCATTAAGGTCGTGAAACCCAACCATAGCATTAAGTATCAAGTCCTCTTTACTCCCATACGTCATATCCCACCTACTCGGGTTTAGGTTTCTGTCACTCTCGCAACCCACCATAAGAGAACCATGAACATATTGCAACACCCTACAGCGGGGGGCCCTCACATTTGTGCGAGACAGAGGGCACGGTTGGACAGCACCAAGATCATGATTAACCCATAGGTCAAAACGGATCTACTCAAACATCATAGGATAACCATAGATCATTGGGAAATAATATATGGAGTTGAGCACCATGTTTAAGTAGAGATTACAGCGGGGGTAAGAGGTGTTACTCTGCTGCATAGAGGGGGGGGGAAGTTGGTGTTGACGGTAGCAAGGTTGTTGATGTACATCGTCATCACGATCTTAGCCCCGGCGGTGTTTCGGCGCCACCGGGAGAGAGGGGGGAGAGAGCCCCCCTCCTTCTTCTTCTTCCTTGGCCTCCCCCCTAGATGGGAGGAGGGTTCCCTCTCTGGTCCATGGCCTCCATGGCTGTGGAGGGGCGAGAGTCCCTGCGAGATTGGATCTGTCTCTCTGTCCTCTTCTTTTTTATGCTCTCCAGAGATCTGTAACTCCGATTGTGCTGATCTTTTTAAGCAATTTTGTCCTGATATAAGATTCCTTGCACCTCTAGTAGAGCTCCAACCGACATACGAGGAGGGCATGATACACCAGGGCGCGCCCAGGCCTGGTGGCACACCCTGGTGGGTTGTGGTTCGTGTGGGCCTCCGTTTGTGGTGATTCCAACTCCCGAAAATCACAAATAATCCAAAATAATTCTCCGTGGAGTTGCATCACGTTTGGACTTCGTGATATGGATTTTCTGTGATACAAAAATAGGCAACAAACAGGAACTGGCACTGGGCACTGGATAAGTAAGTTAGTCCAGATAAATCATATAAAAAGTTGCCAAAAGTATGTAAAAGTTGAATCATATTGGCATGAAACAATCAAAAATTATAGATACAACAAAAACGTATCAACATCCCCAAGCTTAATTCCTACTCGTCCTCGAGTAGGTAAATGATAAAAAAGATAATTTTTGATGTGGAATGCTACCTAACATAAACTTGATCATATATCTAGTCATGGCATGAATATTAAGACATAAGTGATTCAAAGCAATAGTCTATAATTTGACATATAGACATCAATACTCAGGCATCCCAATAAACAATCATGTCTTTTAGAATATCAACGCTAAAGAAAGCTATCCCTACAAAATCATATAGTCTTGTCATGCTCTGTCTTCTTAACACAAAGTATAAATCATGTACAACCCCGATGACAAGTCGAGCAATTGGTTCATACTTTTTAACGCGCTTAAGCTTTTTCAACCCTCACGCTATACATGTGCGCAAGCCATGGATATAGCACTACATGTGGAATAGAGTACGATGATAGGGGTAAATATAAAGAAGACAAAAAAGTAAGAAAGTCTCACATCGACGCGGCTAACCAACGGGCTATGGAGATGCCCATCAATTGATATCAATGTGAGGAGTAGGGATTGACATGCAACGAATGCACTAATAGATATAAGTGTATGAAAGCTCCATATATAAACTAAGTGGGTATGCATCTAATCTTATAATGAAATATTCCCACCAGTATATGAAAGTGACAACATATGAGACTCTCCATATGAAAAACATGGTGCTACTTTGAAGCACAAGTGTGGTAAAGGATACTAACAATGCCCCTTCTCTCTTTTATTATTTTATTATTTTTTATTTTTTTTTCTTTCTTTTTTTCTTTTCTTTTTCTTTCTTTCTTTTTTTCCCTTTTCTCTTTTTTCCCTCAATGTCCGGAGTCTCATCCTGACTTGTGGGGGAACCATAGTCTCCATCATCCTTTCCTCACTGGGGCACTGCTCTAAAAATGATGATCATCACACTTCTATTTACTTATAACTCAAAAGGAATAAAAATTACAACTCGATACCTATAACAAAATATGACTCTATATGAATGCCTCTGACAGATGATCTAGCGTAACAAGTATAAAAATGATGCACGGTGGCTAAGCCACAACTACTATGTCAGCTATATGATCATGCAAAGCAATATGATAATGAATGCTCAAGTTATCAAATGGAAGCGCTGGAAGTTGCATGGCAATATATCTCGGAATGGCCATGGAAAAGCCATAATAGGTAGGTATGGTGGCTGTTTTGAGGAAGATATAATAAGGCTTATGTGTGATAGAGTGTATCATATTACGGGGTTTGGATGCACCTGCAAAGTTTGCACCACGTCTCGATGTGAGAAAGGGCAATGCACGGTACCGTAGAGGCTAGCAAATTGCGGAAAGGTAAGAGTGTGTATAATCCATGGACTCACATTAGTCATAAACAACTCACATACTTATTGCAAAAGTTTATTGGCCCTCGAAGCAAAGTACTACTACGCATGCCCCTAGGGGGATAGATTGGTAGGAAAAGACCATCGCTCATCCCCAACCGCCACTCATAAGGAAGACAATCAAGGATAAGTTGCGCTCCAACTTTCATAGCATAACAAGAGACTATATGTGCATGCTTCAGGAATCGCAAACCTTAACACCAATATTCTTACTTAACCCCAACCATTTACTTGTACTTCCCAGATATTTATCATCTCTATATCGCAAAACTATTCCAAGGAATCAAACATATCATATTCAGTGATCCATAAGTTTTATGTAGGATTTTATGACTAACCATGCAATTGACCAATTCCTGTTGACTCTCTAAATAGATATAAGTGAAGCATGAGAGTTCAATTCTTTCTACAAAAGACCATGCTCTAACAAATATAAGTGAAGCAAAAGAGCATTTTACGAACATCGGTTTTCTATGTGAAGAGAAACAGGCAGTCCACACTTCAAATGATATAAGTGGAGCACATGAAGCATTCTATAAAGCCATACGCAAAAGATATAAGTGAAGTGCAATGAGCATTCTATAAATCAACCATGGACTATCTCATACCAGCATGGTGCATAAAAGAAAAAAAATGAAAACTATATGCAAAAGACGCTCCAAGATTTGCACATATCATATGAACAAAACGAATCCGAAAACATATCGATACTTGTTGAAGAAAGATGGGATGCCTTCCGGGGTATCCCAAAGTTTAGACGCTTGAGTCTCCTTGAATATTTACTTGGGGTGACTTGGGCATCCCCAAGCTTGAGCTCTTGCCTCTCCTCCTTCTCGTCATATCGAGACCTCCTCGATCTTCGAACACTTCATCCCAACAAAACTTAAACGAACTTTTAGTGGCGGGGTTAGTGAAAATGGCAATGAAATCCCATCATGTACTGCTGCAACATTATTGAACATTACCCACTGTATTCTATCACAATTATATAGCCCCAAGTCAAGGAGGCTTTAACAAGAATTCAAACATACACAAATAACAAAGCTATAACAACAATCTGTGAAAATAGGACAGTTTGTAAAGATTTGAACATCCACCATATTTCAACAACTCTAAAAATTCTGAAAAAATAGGAAAAATAAAATTTTTGTATATAAAGACAGTGCAAAAAGTTTTAGAACCGTTTTACGTTCCAGTAAAACATGTAAAATCGAGCACTACAGCCAAAGTTTCTGTTTTGCACCGCATAGACCAACAAGCAATCCAATCATCCTAAAGGCAAATCTTGGCACATTATTTTTATAATACAATGGAATTGTACAAGGGGGTAATTATTTTTTGAAAATTTTATGTAATTAAGATTCACAAAGTTTCCATGAGCATGAACAAAGTTCAAGGAGGTCCCCCACTTCAACAATGCCTGTCTCTCTCACTTCCACTTTCCTTTTTGTGAAGTTTTAAGTTTCCCCTCTATGTTTTTTTGTTTTTAAGCTTTATAAAAGCACTCAGCAGAAATAAATGACTCTCTAAAACTTCTGGGTTGTCTCCCTGGCAGCGCTTTCTTTAAAGCCATTAAGCTAGGCATAAAGTGCTCAAGTAATGGATCCATCCGGATCCCAAGGTATATCAAAGCCAATTTGAATTAGCAATGATTTGGCATTTAGTAGTGAGCACAAAGCAACATATATCGAGCAATGATGAAGTCTAACTCTCTTCCTATGCATCGGCATGTCATACAAGAACAATTCATGCACATCAAGTAATGGCCAATACATAGCATAAGTAGTTTCTTGCAATTTTTTCGTGTTGGAAACATAGAGAGGTGGAGATGTAGTTCCTCTCTCATAATAATTGCAAGCAGGAGCAGCAAGCACATGCATATTACATTCATGAAAATCATCATGTGCAACGGTAAAATGCAACCCATCAACATAATCCTTAATAAGAGCAAACTTCTCCGATATAGTGTAGTTTGGAGAATTTAAAAAAGATAATAGGACTATCATGTGTGGGTGCAATAGCAACAATTTCGTTCTTAAGATAAGGAACTATAGCAAGTTCGTCTCCATAAGCATAATTCATATTGGCATCTTGGCCACAAGCATAACAAGCATGAAGTTCATCTAAAAGGGATATTTCAAATGAATCAACAAGATCATAGCAATTATCATAGCATTCATCCTTAGGTAAGAATGAAGGGGCATTAAATAATGTATGAGTTGGAGGGTTACTCTCATTAGAAGGTAGGCACGGGTAGCTAATCCATTCTTCCTCCACTTGTTCTTCGCTCTCCTCATTATCTTTTTATCCAATGAGCTCACAGTTTTATCAATTCCTTCTTCCATAGACTCCTGCAAAATATTAGTCTCTTCTTGGACAACGGAGACTTTCTCAATAAATGCATCAATATCAGAATTGAATTTATAATTATCATAGCAATATGTCGGATTTCGGGTTTGGCAGACCCTCAAGGTTCGAACTCTGGGGTGCACGCGGAGATCGCACCTCGTACCTACCTATGTCTCGTCGCCTCGCAAGAATCTAAACTACACGAAGAACAACACAAGGGACACGAGGTTTATACTAGTTCGGGCCACCATTGTGGTGTAATACCCTACTCTAGTTTGTGGTGTGGTGGATTGCCTCAGGGGCTGATGATGAACAATACAAGGGAAGAACTGCCTCGCGAGGGGAGGAGTTCTTGTGGAGGTGATGCCTCTTGGGAAGGATTGAATCCGGATCCCCTTCCTCTGTGGTGGCTAACCCTATTTATAGAGCGAGGCCTTGGTCCTCTTCCCAAATATTGAGCGGGAAGGGCGCCAACAATTGGCCATTTTGAAGGGGAACATCTAGTACACTTATCCTGTCTAAAGTCGGTCCTCGCCTGCCAAAGACTCTAACGGTGACGCCGGCTTGGGCTCCATGATGAACTCCATCCTGCCGTTCTGCTAGTCTTGGTCTTGTTGCACCGAAATGGTTGCCTTTGCTTGATGCTCTCGTCTGCGCTTGCCCCCTATGCACCAAAGAGGAAATAAGGACTCTGCGCAGGCCGGCGCCCGCCTGGCGCCCGCCTGGCTTCGGTCGTCATGGCTTGCGTCACGGGCACCTCGTGAGGTACCCTGCCTTGATCTCTCCGCCTCCTCACGAGCCAGCCTGACGAGGCTGTGCCTGAGGAAGCTTCCTATTGTCCGCCCCGCGAGGCTTGGCCCCTCGCAAGGGTCTTGAGCATATGTTGATGAAGATGTGTCGTACTGTGCCACTCTTTGAGCCACGCTGTAGGGCGCAGGCAGGCAAGTCTGGGTACCCCCATTCCCAGAACGTCCACAGTAGCCCCTGGGCCCAAGGCGCGCCTGGACTTGGCTTAGCAGAGAAGCGAAGGGGCAAGTGCGAAGCGCCGCGGGCCCCAACAGCCTGCGGCCTTGGGCGCCGCATGGCGATTGATTGGACGTGGGCGTCCCCGCTTCCCCACGACGCCTCGGCAACTACACGAATTGACAAGTCCCTGCATGCAAACAGGTCATGATTACCTGTGATCGTGGAGGTCGGCGGTTGGCCTCCCCTAACTATATGTACGAAACGGCGCAAGCCCTTCCAGTCCATCACTTCCTGCTACTCCCCTTATTCTTCCTGGCCGCTCGTCATCCCCATGGCCCCGCCGAAGAGGTTCTCGGCCACGGAGAAAGGAAAGGCTCACCAGGAAGGGCCTGGCTCTCCTCCGGCCAAGTGTGGCCAGGGCCGCCCTCGCAAGCACCCAACGACCCCCGCTGCGGCTTCCCGTGGCCACGGAAGCAGTCCTCTGCGCGGCAGAAGGCGCTCGGTTGCCGACGGGAGGTATGCTGGGGCTGCGCGACCCCCAGGCTGCGCTCCCGCTCGGCGGAGGTGCTGCTGGAGTTCGTCGTGTGATCGGCGGACCCGACCGGCACCTGGCTCTAGCTCCCCCGCTTCTTTGTAGGTAAACTTCCGGCTGGTGCCCCAGGCGGCCTTTGGCTTCAAGCAGATGGTTGCTGCAGCAGGGCCTCCTGGGCTACCCTGGAGGTCTCCACCGCCAGGGAGGCGGCCTTGACCCACGGCTGGCAAACGTTTACCCGCGCGCGCGGCCTGAGCCGACGGTGCACTCTACACTTTAAGTTCGATGGCGATGCCATCCTCTACGTGAGGGTGTTCGGGGAAGACGGCCGCCGCACCGGATGCTGTCCCGAAGACGATGACCACGGCCGTGGGCCCAGCCCCGGCGTTGGCCGGGATGAAGGCGGTGGGAGGCGCGCGGGTAGCGGCGCCCGAGGCCTGCCAAGCTTTGGCGAATCCCCATCGGACAACAGCTCCTCCAGCGATGGCCGCGACCTCTCCCTTCGCCGGTGCACTCGCCTGGGAGAGGGCAGCGGGTCAGCCCGCCATCGTGCCTCGGTGAAGCGGGAGACGGAATCCAGCTGAGCCTCGGAGGCAGTACGAGCCCTTGCCGAGAGTTGATGCCGGGAAAGTCGTGCCCGTTTTGCTTTTCTTTCTTTCTGCGCAAAAAAAAGGTAATCTGGTGCCCCACGGGGGCGTGTTGAACTATTGCTATTTAATTGGCGCGTTGTTTCTATTGTTTCTGCGCTATGTTTTCGTTCCGCGTGTTTATGCGCGGAAATTACTTAGCTTGGGGGGGGAAGCTCATTGCGGTCCTCGCCTCCCGAGGCGGGCCTCGTCGTGCGCCTTGTGTCCTGCAGGGGGTAGTCAGTAGGGATAGTCTCGAGCCTTGGTAGCGGGGACTGAACGCACAAGTGCTCCCTAGGTGGTTTTGGTAATTAATGTCAACATATCTCTTGCTGGACTAACACTTTTACCTAGTACATTTCAGACAAGTTCAACAATGGAGTGGCATGGACTAAAGGATGTGGCAACTCCTTCAAGATGCTAAGGAAAAAGGATTGGCTCAAGCTTCAAGATCAAGACTCTTCATTTTACATTTTAGTGATCCAAGATCACATTGAGTCTATAGGAAAAGCCAATACTATCAAGGAGGGATGAGGTGTTGCTTAATGAGTTTCTTGCTCCACAGTGCTTAGTGATATGCTCCAAAACCCTCAACTACTTTCCCACTTCCACACATATGTCCTAAACCTAAAGTCAAACTCGGCCACACCGATTCTTTCTATCCGGCGCCACCGAGTTCAGATGTCATAGCCACTGCCACAAACCCTAGGCAAATCGGTCTCACCGATAGGGATCTCGGTCTCACCGAGATGGGATTGTAATCTCTCTGTGTATGACCATTACCAAAATCGGTCTCACCGAGTTTGTGCAATCGGTACTACCGAGATTACAATGCAAACTCTCTGGTCAACTTATTACCAAAATCGGTCCCACCGAGTTTGAGTAATCGGTCCCACCGAGTTTACCTGACCAACTCTCTGGTTAGCTAATTACCAAAATCGGTCTCACCGAGTTTGTGTAATCGGTCTCACCGAGATTACGTTATGCCCTAACCCTAACCATATCGGTCCTACCGAGTTGCATTTCGGTCCCACCGAAAATCCTAACGGTCACTAGGTTTACTGAATCGGTCTGACCGAGTTTGTTGATTCGGTCCCACCGAGATTGGTAAATTGTGTGTAACGGTTAGATTTTGTGTGGAGGCTATATATACCCCTCCACCTCCTCTTCATTCGTGGAGAGAGCCATCAGAATAACCTACACTTCCAGCTTACCATTTCTGAGAGAGAACTACCTACTCATGTGTTGAGGCCAAGATATTCCATTCCTACCATATGAATCTTGATCTCTAGCCTTCCCCAAGTTGCTTTCCACTCAAATCTTCTTTCCACCAGATCCAAATCCTATGAGAGAGAGTTGAGTGTTGGGGAGACTATCATTTGAAGCACAAGAGCAAGGAGTTCATCATCAACGCACCATTTGTTACTTCTTGGAGAGTGGTGTCTCCTAGATTGGCTAGGTGTCACTTGGGAGCCTCCGACAAGATTGTGGAGTTGAACCAAGGAGTTTGTAAGGGCAAGGAGATCGCCTACTTCGTGAAGATCTACCGCTAGTGAGGCAAGTCCTTCGTGGGCGACGGCCATGGTGGGATAGACAAGGTTGCTTCTTCGTGGACCCTTCGTGGGTGGAGCCCTCCGTGGACTCGCGCAACCGTTACCCTTCGTGGGTTGAAGTCTCCATCAACGTGGATGTACGATAGCACCACCTATCGGAACCACGCCAAAAACATCCGTGTCTCCAATTGCGTTTGAATCCTCCAAAACCCTTCCCTTTACATTCTTGCAAGTTGCATGCTTTACTTTCCGCTGCTCATATACTCTTTGCATGCTTGCTTGCTATATGTTGTGAATGTTAAACTTGTGCCTAAACTCCACTTAAACTTAAAGAAGTTAAAAACTGCAACTTTGGTACTTAGTGTCTAATCACCCCCCCCTCTAGACACCTCTTCTCAAGGTCCTACAAGTGGTATCAGAGCATTGGTCTCCATTGCCTTGGTTTAATCACCATTGGAGGAAGATGGATGAGTCTACTTTGGGGAGTCTTAGACATAGAGTGCCTATTCTTGATGGAGAGTATTTTCATGAGTGGAAAATGAGATGCTTGTAATTTTCAATCAATATCATTTGAACAAGTACATTGCTAGCCCTTGTGCACCTCATGTTGATCCTATGCATCCTACCCTTGATGAGTCTATTGACATGATTAGGAATGTTAGAACTGTTAATCTTATCACTAGAGGCTTGCCTAGAAACTTGGTTGGAAAACTTGCCTACTCTTGAGTGTGCCTACACTATATGGAAATTTCTTGAGGAACGATTTCCTAATTATTCCTTGAAAAATCTAGATGAAATTCTTCATAAGTCTATTGCCTTGAGTAAGATGAATACTAGTGATCCTATGTTTGGTGATCGTCTATTTGAACTTACAAATCTTATGCGTGCCAAAGGAAATGTTGGAATTATTAGCGATATCATTTCCGAAGCTACTAGAATTCATAGAGGAGATTATTGTCAAACTCATACTAATGAATCACTCTCACTAGGAATTGATCCACCACATGACGATGTTGAACATGGATACTATGATGAGGATGATGATGATGACTTTGATCTTGATGATGCAATGAGACATTTTGGTCTTATGGCAAATCTTCGGGGATATATGGCAGGAGGAAAGGAATGGGTTCTTGACAGTGGATGTACCGATCACATGACCAGAGATAAAGACATGTTTCGTGAGGTTGCTGAAAATGATAGTCCTCGAAAGTATGTCACTTTCGGTGACAACTCAAAGGGTAAGGTGGTTGGCCTCGGTAAGGTGGCCATCTCACATGATAGCTCCATACAAAATGTCATGCTCGTTGAATCTCTTGGCTACAACTTACTTTCAGTATCTAGACTTGCTGATTTCGGTTTCAATGTCCTATTTACTGAAGTAGATTGCCAAGTGTTTCGTCGAGACAATCATAAAATGGTCTTTACCGGTATACGTAGAGGTGATCTATACATTGTTGATTTCACTAAAAAGGCTCAACCTAAAACTTGCTTCATTGCTAAATCCTCAAAAGGTTGGTTATGGCATAGACGACTAGGTCACGTTGGCATGAGAAACCTTGACAAGCTTATTAAAGGGAATCATATCCTTGGTGTTAACGATGTCATATTTGATAAGGATAGACTTTGCAGTGCTTGTCAAGCAGGTAAACAGGTTGGAGGAAGGCATCCCGTGAAGAACATCATGACCACAAGGAGGCCACTCGAGCTACTTCACATGGATCTTTTGGTCCCAACTCTTACAAGAGTCTCGGTGGAAATTCTTTTGGTCTAGTTATAGTTGATGATTTTTCAAGATTTACGTGGGTGTTCTTTCTCGATGATAAATCGCAGGTCCAAAAGATCTTCAAAAACTTCGCTAGGAAGGCCCAAAATCAATTTGAAGTGAAGATCAAGAAGGTTCGCAGCGACAACGGAACGGAGTTCAAGAACGCAAATGTGGACACCTTTCTTGACGAAGAAGGGATTTCACACGAGTTCTCGGCTACGTACACACCTCAACAAAATGGAGTTGTTGAGAGGAAGAACCGGACGCTCATCGAAATGGCGAGAACGATGCTTGATGAGTACAAGACACCGAAGCACTTTTGGGCAGAAGCGGTTGAGACAGCTTGTCATGCAACAAATCGCTTGTATCTTCACAAGCTACTCGGCAAGACGGCATACGAGCTCCTCACCGGTAACAAACCCCAAGTTGGATACTTTCGAGTATTCGGCTCAAAGTGCTACATTCTTGATAAGCATCGTCGTTCTAAATTTGCTCCTAAGTCTCATGAAGGTTTCCTACTAGGTTATGGCTCAAACTCTCACACTTACCGTGTCTACAACAATTTCACCCGAAAGGTTGAAGAGACGGTAGATGTGAAGTTTGATGAATCTAACGGCTCGCAAGTAGAGCAATTGCCAATTGATGTAGGAGACAAAGATCCTTCGGAAGCAATCCAAGACTTGTCTATTGGCAAGGTTCGTCCAACGGAGGTGAAGGAGAGTACCTCGTCCGTCCAAGTGGAAGCTTCTACTTCACGACAAGGTGAACCAAGAGTTGATACGGAAGCATCCACAAGTGGGACACACCAAGATGAAGAAAACGAGGAAGTGCATCAAGATGAACGTCAACAACCTCCTTCTCCACCACGACAAGAGAACGACAACGCCAACAATGAAGAAGGCCAAGAAGAAGAACAAGATGAAGAAGAAGTTCAACCAAGAACCAAGCAAAAGCTTTCACGAGTTCGAGCAAGAATTGCTAAAGACCATCCCGTCGAGCAAATCTACAATGATATTCAAACCGGGAGAATCACTCGCTCTAAAACTCGTTTAGCTAACTTTTGTGAAAACTATTCTTTCATCTCTAGCATTGAACCTATGAAGGTCGAAGAAGCATTGGAAGATCCGGATTGGATAAATGCTATGCATGAAGAGCTACACAACTTTGAGAGGAACCAAGTTTGGACATTGGTTGAGAAGCCCGACAACAACCACAACATCATCGGTACCAAATGGGTGTTTCGCAACAAGCAAGATGAAGATGGACAAGTAGTTCGCAACAAAGCACGTCTCGTCGCCCAAGGCTACACACAAGTCGAAGGTATGGACTATGGTGAGACTTATGCTCCCGTTGCTAGACTTGAGTCCATTCGCATCTTACTTGCCTATGCTAATCACCATGATATCACCTTGTACCAAATGGACATTAAAAGTGCTTTTCTAAATGGTGAAATAGAGGAGGAAGTTTATGTTAAACAACCTCCCGGCTTTATCAATCCTAAGAAACCAAATCATGTTTACAAACTTCACAAAGCCCTTTATGGTCTTAAACAAGCTCCTAGAGCTTGGTATAAATGCTTGACCAAGTTCCTTCTTGAAAAAGGCTTTGAAATTGGGAAAATTGATTCCACACTTTTTACTAAAAGGGTTAATGGAGAACTATTTGTGTGCCAAATCTATGTTGATGATATTATATTTGGTTCAACTAACCCTCATTTTAGTGAAAAGTTTGGAAAGCTAATGTCGGAGAAGTTTGAGATGTCAATGATGAGTGAACTCAAATTCTTTCTTGGGTTGCAAATCAAGCAAACTAAGGAAGGTACTTTTGTCTCTCAAACGAAGTACACTAAGGACTTATTCAAGAAGTTCAATATGCAAGAATGCAAAGGTATGTCTACACCCATGCCTACTAGTGGACATCTTGACTTGACCAAAGATGGTGAACCGGTTGATCAAAAGGTTTATCGCTCTATGATTGGTTCATTGTTATATCTATGTGCTTCACGTCCCGATATCATGCTAAGTGTGTGCATGTGTGCACGATATCAAGCTGCTCCTAAAGAATGTCATCTTAAGGCCGTGAAAAGGATAGTGAGATACTTAATCCATACACCAAATTTTGGCATTTGGTATCCTAAGAGGGCCTCTTTCGATCTTGTTGGCTACTCCGACTCGGACTATGCCGGAGACAAGGTTGATAGAAAGTCCACTTCGGGTACTTGTCAATTTCTTGGTAGATCTCTTGTGTCTTGGTCCTCCAAGAAACAAAACTCGGTATCCTTATCCACCGCCGAAGCGGAATACATTGCCGCTGGTTCATGTTGTGCTCAATTACTTTGGATGACCCAAACTCTTAAAGATTATGGGATATATGTGAAACATGTTCCATTGCTTTGTGACAATGAAAGTGCTATCAAAATTGGTCATAATCCCGTACAACATTCTCGAACTAAGCATATTGAAGTTCGTCATCATTTCATTCGAGATCATGTTGCTAAGGGTGACATTGATCTTAAGCATGTTCGCACCGAAAAGCAATTAGCGGATATATTCACTAAACCTCTTGATGAGAAAGTGTTTTGCAGGTTGAGAGGAGAATTGAACATCATTGATGCTTCAAACTTGGAGTAGAAACTCCATTGGATACATGCAAGACATGAGCTTATGACTAATCCTTGATATTTCTCTTATGATGAAAATCTTATGTCTTGGATATATTTGCATCTTGCATGTTATCTAACCCATGTAGGTACTTGGTTGAATCAAATTCCATGAGATTGTAACCTACTCACATCTTGAGCAATCTCTACATCACCAAGTCTCTACACTATGGTGGTTGAAGACAAGGAAGCACGGAACCATTCAAACATATCCTTTGACAAATTCTATGTTGAGCTTCATGATTGTCATTTTTGGATACACAAGTGCTCTTCCTTGCAAGAACTAACCCATGTAGGTAGATGGACTCAAATTCCAAGTGGTGCTCCCAACTCTTGATGAGCTACATCAACCTTGAGCAACCCACACAAGTTCAACTACATGGTCAACACCACCAACCAAGGTATGTTATTCCATCCTAGAGAAGCTTTACTCCGAGTCATGAGCTAAAGCAACTCGACAAGATGTGAATACATCAAGATGCTTAAACGAAAAATGGTAATCCCATTTTGAGCTTAAACGATGAGTATGACCTATGATCAAGTGATCTCACTTGACTCCTAAGTCAATATACTCTAACATAGGTGACTTTTTCGCCAACCATCTCTAGATGAAGTTCTCTTGTGTTCATCTCTGTGTTTTTGCATTTGTCTCATGCATATTTGTTTCCCCTTTCAAAAAAAACTTCATCTAGATTTCTTTTTCTGTTTGCTCTGCATTTTCTGCATCCAATTCATTGCATATCATTCAGTAAATTCCTTGCAAATCTTTGTGAGATCTTACTAGTCTAGTGAGCTGAGGTGACAAGTGTTTTCTCTGTGATGAACTCGGTTTCACCGACTTGTTGTTTTCGGTCCAACCGAATCCTTTCGGTACAACCGAAGCATACTACTCGGTGCCACCGATTTCACAACAGGAAAAACAGTTTGCCACTTATTTTGTGTTTCTTCTGATCCAGCTCCACTCAATGAATCTTGTCCTCTACAAGCATCACATTTTTATAAATGCTTTGTGCTATGACTCAAGGATCAAACCCTTCTTGGAAATTGATGTCAAAGGGGGAGAGAGAGAGCACATCAAATCTTATCACTTCCAAAGGGAGAGAGAGTATCACCTCCTCAGGGGGAGAAAGAGGTCTCCAGGGGGAGAGAATACTCAAGTAGAAAGTATTTCTCAAGGATCTCATATGTTTGGTGTTCAAGAGGAGAGATGCCACATGTCTTATTGAGGGGAAAAGACATGTTCATATGTGCTTATTTGCATTAGTGTGCATTAGCTCTATTCATTCATATCTTTCAGCTCTGATTTTCTGTTCCCTATCTTCTCCCAGTATACCATGCTAGATTCAGGGGGGAGCAAGACATCTAAGGGAAAGAAATCATCTAAATTCATTGCATATCTTTACTCTTGGGGACATGTCTAATCCAATGTGGTACTTAGTACTCACTCTCTACATGTCATCCCAGTCTTGGTATTCTTGTGGTTTCTTCTGTTTGCTCTGGCTAGTAGATGTATCTGTGTTATCTAACCTTGTTTACGCAGGTTCATTCCATCCTAAGCCAACTCAAGACTACAAGGTAAGTATATGCATCACACTCATGTGTATGAGGAATTCTTGCTGATGTACATACTGTTTGCAAGAAGGACTCATGGGCATGAAGGTATTTTCTTTAATATTCTTTGCTCTGATGCATATGGCCAAGATACATGTAACACATTGCCTACTCTGTCATGGTTATGCTCTCACATGCTTCTATATTCCATATTCACATGATTGCATACATGTAGGGGGAGCCTATGCTTGTTACATGTCTTTCCAAAGCTTTACTTGCTATTCTTTATATCTTTATCTAAAGCTTTGATGTATGTTGTCATCAATTACCAAAAAGGGGGAGATTGAAAGCACAAGTGCTCCCTAGGTGGTTTTGGTAATTAATGTCAACATATCTCTTGTTGGACTAACACTTTTATCTAGTATATTTCAGACAAGTTCAACAATGGAGTGGCATGGACTAAAGGATGTGGGAACTCCTTCAAGATGCTAAGGACAAAGGATTGGCTCAAGCTTCAAGCTCAAGACTCTTCATTTTACATTTTAGTGATCCAAGATCACATTGAGTCTATAGGAAAAGCCAATACTATCAAGGAGGGATGAGGTGTTGCTTAATGAGTTTCTTGCTCCACAGTGCTTAGTGATATGCTCCAAAACCCTCAACTACTTTCCCACTTCCACACATATGACCTAAACCTAAAGTCAAACTCGGCCACACCGATTCTTTCTATCCGGCGCCACCGAGTTCAGATGTCTTAGCCACTGCCACAAACCCTAGGCAAATCGGTCTCACCGATAGGGATCTCGGTCTCACCGAGATGGGATTGCAATCTCTCTGTGTATGTCCATTACCAAAATCGGTCTCACCGAGTTTGTGCAATCGGTACTACCGAGATTACAATGCAAACTCTCTGGTTAACTTATTACCAAAACCGGTCCCACCGAGTTTGAGTAATCGGTCCCACCGAGTTTGCCTGACCAACTCTCTGGTTAGCTAATTACCAAAATCGGTCTCACCGAGTTTGTGTAATCGGTCTCACCGAGATTACGTTATGCCCTAACCCTAACCATATCGGTCCCACCGAGTTGCATTTCGGTCCCACCGAAAACCCTAACGGTCACATTGTTTACTGAATCGGTCTGACCGAGTTTGTTGATTCGGTCCCACCGAGATTGGTAAATTGTGTGTAACGGTTAGATTTTGTGTGGAGGCTATATATACCCCTCCACCTCCTCTTCATTCGTGGAGAGAGCCATCAGAACGAACCTACACTTCCAACTATCCTATTTCTGAGAGAGAACTACCTACTCATGTGTTGAGGCCAAGATATTCCATTCCTACCATATGAATCTTGATCTCTAGCCTTCCCCAAGTTGCTTTCCACTCAAATCTTCTTTCCACCAGATCCAAATCCTATGAGAGAGAGTTGAGTGTTGGGGAGACTATCATTTTAAGCACAAGAGCAAGGAGTTCATCATCAACGCACCATTTGTTACTTCTTGAAGAGTGGTGTCTCCTAGATTGGCTAGGTGTCACTTGGGAGCCTCCAACAAGATTGTGGAGTTGAACCAAGGAGTTTGTAAGGGCAAGGAGATCGCCTACTTCGTGAAGATCTACCACTAGTGAGGCAAGTACTTCGTGGGCGACGGCCATGGTGGGATAGACAAGGTTGCTTCTTCGTGGACCCTTCTTGGGTGGAGCCCTCCGTGGACTCGCTCAACCGTTACCCTTCGTGGGTTGAAGTCTCCATCAACGTGGATGTACGATAGCACCACCTATCGGATCACGCCAAAAACATCCGTGTCTCCAATTGCATTTGAATCCTCCAAAACCATTCCCTTTACATTCTTGCAAGTTGCATGCTTTACTTTCCGCTGCTCATATACTCTTTGCGTGCTTGCTTGCTATATGCTGTGAATGTTAAATTTGTGCCTAAACTCCACTTAAACTTAAAGAAGTTAAAAACTGCAACTTTGGTACTTAACGTCTAATCACCCCCCCCCTCTAGACACCTCTTCTCAAGGTCCTACAAGGACGACCAGCCCGAGTCCCGTGATCGTGTCGTGATGCCCGCAGGGCACAGACTGGGAGGGGTGCTCCCGCAGCGGACTCGTATAGGGAAGTTCCAAATCACCGGGGCAGAAAACACTCGCGAGGGTGCCCATGTTCCTCCCTCGCGAGACTTTGCGCGAGAGAAAATGAAGCAAACAAGTGAAATGGACGAAGGGTCGCGAGCTCGAAACGGTAATAGCTTCAGTAAAACTTCAAATAGAAATAGACAAGCCAACTGCGGAAAGAAAATGAAAGAATTCGCGTCCAGCACCTAATCTAGTCTTTGACGTCTTCTCACCAGCGCGGAGCTAAGTGCTGCCACTGGGCATGGGCGGGAGCCCCCGAGGCCCGAGGGCGGCACTCCGGAGACTCCGGGGCGTGTACAACCCCACTCATTATTACGTGAGAGTGTCACGGGCGGCGAGCTTCACAGGCGTTTGCCTTCTTCACAGGCACCAGGCCTTTTCCCAAACGCAGCACCTTCACAGGCATTCGCCTTCTTCACAGGCACCGGGCCTTTTCCAAAATGCGGCAACTTCACAGGCATTCGCCTTCTTCACAAGCACCGGTCCTTTTCCAAAATGCGACAACTTCACAGGCATTCGCCTTCTTCACAGGCACCGGGCCTTTTCCAAAACGCGGCAACTTCACAGGCATTCGCCTTCTTCACAGGCACCGGGCCTTTTCCAAAATGCGGCAACATCACAGGCATTCGCCTTCTTCACAGGCACCGGGCCTTTTCCAAAACGCGGCAACTTCACAAGCATTCGCCTTCTTCACAGGCAACGGGCCTTTTTTAGGGGTAAAATCTTCGGAGGTGTTGAATGTTCCACGCGTTCTGGACATGCACCCCCTCCTGGGTCTCCAAGCGCGCGGAGGTGGGCCTGGAAACATGAACAACCTTGAACGGGCCCTCCCACATGGGAGAGAGCTTATGCAGCCCCTCCCTGGAGAGAACCCGTCTGAGCACGAGGTCCCCTACCTCAAGAGTCCTGGGACGGATGTTGCGGCAGTGGTATCACCACAGTGCTTGTTGGTACCTTGCTGCTCGTAGCGCGGCTTCTCGGCGACGCTCCTCCCCCAGCACGAGATCCGTCCCCGGCATGGCGTCCTGCTACGCCTCGTCGAACGCCAGGACCCGTGCGGAACGACGCCTGACCTCGTGAGGGAGAACGGCTTCAGCTCCATAAACCAGAAAGAACGGGGTCTCGCCAGTCGGCTTGGTTGCGGTCGTGCGGATGGACCACAACATGGATTGGAGCTCGTCGTACCAGCCCCTTCCGCAGGCTTCTAGCTTCTTCTTGAAGGTTCTGGTTTTGAGGCCCCTCAGGACCTCCGCGTTGGCTCGTTCAGCCTGGCCGTTGCTCCGGGGGTGCGCCACCGAGGCGTAGCATATCTGCGTTCCGAGGTTAGCACTATATGTTTTGAAGAGATTGCTGGTGAATTGCGAACCGTTGTCAGTGATAATGCGGTTAGGCACCCCAAATCGGCTCACGAGGCCCTTGATGAACTTGACTGCTGAGCCCGCGGGTATGGTGCGGACGGCTTCTACTTCAGCCCACTTGGTGAACTTGTCCATGACGACGTAGAGGTAGCGGTAGCCCCCTGGCGCCTGAGGGAATGGGCCCAGAATGTCGAGCCCCCAAACTGAGAATGGCCATGAGAGGGGTATCGTCTGAAGTCCCGCCGCCGGCTGGTGGATCTGCTTGGCGTGGAACTGGCAGGCCTCACAAGCCTTCTCCAGCTCAACAGCGTCGTTGAGCATCATGGTCCAGTAGAACCCGCTGCGAAATGCCTTACGAACGAGGGTGCGCGAGGATGAGTGGTGCCCACAGTCTCCGCCATGTATGTCTGCCAGCAGCTCCTTCCCTTGCTCTCTGGGAATGCAACGCAGGGACACGTCTTCGGCCGCCTTCGATAGAGCTCCCCATCCTTGACGTTGTAGGCCGTGGCCTGCCATGCCACGCGCTCCGCGTCCTCCTCCTTCTCCGGTAGAGTCCCTTGCGTCAAGTAGACCTTGAATTCTGCCATCCAGCATTCCTCTCGATGCTCCAACGCTAGAAGCAGGCGTGCCCCCGAGGCCGGGCCGCAGGCCGGGGCTCCCGAGGCAGGTGGCTGAGGGAGTTCCTCCCTAGGCTGCGCCGTGCTTGACAACATCGGCGTCGCCGAGGGTTTGAAGAGCCGCTCCTCGAAGACGCCCGACTCCTGAGGTAGCCGCCTGGACGCTCTCTTGGTGATGTCGTCAGCCTCCTGATTGGTACCGCGAGGCACATGCTGCAACTCCAGCCCCAAAAATTGTTTCTCTATCTTGCGGACATCAGCGAGGTACGCTTCCATATGCTCATCCTTTGGCTCATACACTTTGTTGGAGAAGTTGACGAGGAGTTGTGAGTCACCTTTGATGGTGATTCATTTTACTCCGAAGGCGATGGCTGCCCTCAAGCCCGCTATCAGGCCCTCATATTCTGCTATGTTGTTGGAGACCTTCTCCCCATGCTGGAAACAAAGCTGCATGGCATAGTAAAGCTTGTCTTGAATGGGGGATATGAGCACCGCGCCAGCCCCTGCGCCCTGCCGTGCGAATGCTCCGTCGAAGTGCATCACCCAACCATCTGACACTTCACTCCCAGGGGAGAGTGACCGGTCCTCGCCCAGTTTGAGCCCTGGCGCCTTTGTCCATTCCGCCACAAAATCCGCGAGCACAACCCCCTTAATGACCCTGGTAGTGCTGAATTCTAGCTAGAATGCTTGCAGTTTGATGTTCCATTCGGCGACCCTTCCCGCTGAATTGGGGCTCCTGAGCACCCTTTCCAGGGGATAGGCTGAGACGACCTTGATGGGATGGCCCTGAAAGTAGTGCCGCAACTTGCACGAGGCTACCAACAGCGCAAGGAGTAGCATCTGAGGCCTTGGGTACCGTGCCCTTGCGTCCCGCAGCACTGTACTGACGAAGTACACCGGATGCTCGACGAGATTGAGGGTGCCGACGCGTCCCGCGTCCTCCGAGGCCGGGGCGCCTCCGGGGGCAGCGCGGCTCTCAGGCCTTGGTCGCCTGAAGGAGCCTCCTCTGCTCCTGGTGCGCTCTCTTGGCGGGGCTGATCTTTCTCTACCGCGGTCGCGGCCTCTGCGAGGCCTTCTATGCCGTGCTCTGCCTCGGCCGGGGGTGCGACAGCGGCCGAGGCCGGGGGTGCAACCAGGGCTGCGTTGGCAGAATAAGGGGTGGCTGCAAGGTAGAGCACCAGGGGCTCCCGAGGGCGAGGGGCCACCATCATTGGGGGGGCTGGTTAGGTACCTCTTCAGGTCTTGGAATGCTTTGTCGGCCTCTTCAGTCCATTCGAAGGGGCCTTTCCTCTTCATCAGCTTGAAGAACGGCAGCGCCCGCTCTCCCAGCTTGGAGATGAAACGCCCTAATGCGGTTACGCACCCGGTGAGCTTTTGCATTTCCCTGAGGGTCTTTGGTGGACTCATGTCCTTGGCTGCCTTGACCTTCTCTGGGTTAGCCTCAATGCCTCTATGCGATACAAGGAAGCCTAGCAGCTTGCCCGAGGGGACTCCAAATACACACTTCTCTGGGTTGAGCCGCAGGTCCACTTCGCTGAGGCTCGCGAAGGTTTCCTCCAGGTCCTGTATCAGGGTCTTCGCCTCCCGAGACTTCACCACAATGTCATCAACGTAAGCTTCAGTGTTCCTCCCCAGCTGTCGCCCCAGAGAGATGTGCATCAACCGCTGGAAGGTTGCGCCTGCATTGCGCAACCCGAATGACATGCAGGTGTAGCAGTATACTCCACATGGGGTTAGGAAGGCCGTCTTCTCCACGTCCTCCACCGCCATTTTGATCTGATGATAGCCCGAGAAGGCATCCAGGAAGCACAGTAGGTCACACTCGGTGGTGGAGTCAACGATCTGGTCGATGCGAGGAAGTGGGAATGGATCCTGCGGATAGGCTTTGTTGAGGTTGGTGAAGTCGACACACATGCGTTCCTTTCCCCCCTTCTTTGGCACAACGATCGAGTTGGCCAGCCAATCTGGGTAGCGAACCTCGCGGATGACCCCTGCTGCTTCTAACTTGCGGGTTTCTTGGATGATGAAGGCCTGCTTCTCCATGGACTGTCACCGTGCCTTCTGCTTTACAGGGCGCACGTTGGGACACACGTTGAGATGGTGCTGGATTACATCCCTCGGGACTCCCGCTAGCTGATTAGGTTCCCACGCAAACACCTTCCTGTTCGCGCGTAGGAAACTGACCAGGGCCTTCTCCTACTCAGGCTCAAGGTTGGTGCCAATCGTGAAGGTAGCCCCGGTGGGCTCACACTCGTCGACCGGTACCTGCTTGGTCTCCGCCTTGTCTTTGCTGAACAACTGCTTCTTCTTGGCCGGCGCAGCCCTTTTGGGCTCGGGGACGACTGAGCCAGGAGGCTGCGCAACCGCCGCAGCCTTGAAGGCAAGCTTGAGCGCTTGCAACGCATCCCCGGTGTCTCCGGACACGGTGAGGACGCCGCTACTCCCGGGCATCTTCATGAGGTTGTACGCTGGGTGAGTTGCGACCATGAATCAGGCTAGTGCCGGATAGCCGAGGATGGCGTTGTATGGGAGGCCGATGGGGGCGATGTCGAAGTCGATTAGCTCCGTGCGGAAGTTGTCGTAGGTGCCGAAGGTCACTGGGAGGCGGATCTGCCCCAGGGAGCCGGTGGAACCGCCTCCGACGCCCAAGAAGGGCCTACTAGGCTGAAGCCGCTCTGGCGGTACGTGGAGGAGGCTGAAGGCTTCCACCGAGAGCATGTTGAGGCCAGCACCACTGTCAATAAGGGTCCTGGTGACGGTCACCTGGCAGATGGTGGGGGTGCACAGCATTGGGAGTGCGCCCGAGTAGGCTGAGTTGGAGGGGTGATCATCCGAGCTGAAGGCCAGATCGGCCTTAGGCGCCGCCCAACCCGGACGAGCCCCATGCTGTGCGGAAGCGGCGCTTATCTGGCGGACGAATGGCTTAATGTGGCGGCCCGAAGGTGGCACCTGTGAGCCACCTAGGAGAGCTGCAATGACGAGGGGTGCCGGTGCAGCATACTAGGCGAGGAAGAGGCCGCGCAGCTCCCACCAAGAGGCCACGGAAGCCGTCGGTAGGTGGAGCAGCCACATGCGCGGGACGCCGGCGAGGGCCATGGGAAACCAGTTAGCCATGACCATGTCGTCGCCCCCGGCCTTGTAGACGGCCTCCTCGTACGCCAGCAGGAAAGCTAGCGGATCGGCCATGCCATTGTAGCGCGGTGGCATCTCCGGCTTGAACTTGTTTGGCCACTACACCTGCCACAAGGCGGGGGCCAAGGCTCGGAGCCCCCTAGCCCCCGTGTTGGCGCTGACAACTGGAGCGGGCGGCGCGTTGACCATCATGCGGGCGAAGTACGGTGTTGGCGGAGAGCGGGCCGGTGGAAGGGAAAGCTCCGGCGCACCCCTACCTGGCGCGCCAAATGTCAGATTTCGGGTTCCGGCAGACCCTCAAGGTTCGAACTCTGGGGTGCACGCGGAGATCGCACCTCCTACCTACCTACGTCTCATCGCCTCGCAAGGATCTAAACTACACGAAGAACAACACAAGGGACACGAGGTTTATACTAGTTCGGGCCACCATTGTGGTGTAATACCCTACTCTAGTTTGTGGTGTGGTGGATTGCCTCAGGGGCTGATGATGAACAATACAAGGGAAGAACTGCCTCGCGAGGGGAGGAGTTCTTGTGGAGGTGATGCCTCTTGGGAAGGATTGAATCCGGATCCCCTTCTTCTGTGGTGGCTAACCCTATTTATAGAGCGAGGCCTTGGTCCTCTTCCCAAATATTGAGCGGGAAGGGTGCCAACAATTGGCCATTTTGAAGGGGAACATCTAGTACACTTATCCTGTCTAAAGTCGGTCCTCGCCTTCTAAAGACTCTGACGGTGACACCAGCTTGGGCTCCACGATGACCTCCATCCTGCCGTTCTACTGGTCTTGGTCTTGTTGTACCGAAATGGTTGCCTTTGCTTGATGCTCTCGCCCGCGCTTGCCCCCTTTGCACCAAAGAGGAAACAAGCACTCTATGCAGGCCGGCGCCCGCCTGGTTTCGGTCATCATGGCTTGCGTCACAGGCACCTCGTGAGGTACCCTGCCTTGATCTCTCCACCTCCTCGCAAGTCAGCCTGACGAGGCTGTGCCTGAGGAAGCTTCCTATTGTCCACCCCGCGAGGCTTGGCCCCTCGCAAGGGTCTTGAGCATATGTTGATGAAGATGGGCCGTACTGTGCCACTCTTTGAGCCACGCTGTAGGGCGCAGGCAGGCAAGTCTGGGTACCCCCATTCCCAGAACGTCCACAGTAGCCCCTGGGCCTAAGGCGCGCCTGGACTTGGCTTAGCAGAGAAGCGAAGGGGCAAGTGCGAAGCGCCGCGGGCCCCAACAGCCTGCGGCCTTGGGCGCCGCATGGCGATTGATTGGACGTGGGCGTCCCCGCTTCCCCACGACGCCTCAGCAACTACATGAATTGACAAGTCCCTGCATGCAAACAGGTCATGATTACCTTGCGACTTGGCCCCCTCGAGGCTTGGCCCCCTCGAGGCTTGGCCCCCTCGCGAGGATCTTGAGCATATGTTGATGAAGATGGGTCGTACTGGGCCACTCCTTGAGCCACGCCGTAGGCCGCAGGCAGGCAAGTCTGGGTACCCCCATTCCCAGAACGCCGACACAATATTTAAGGATGGCAAAATTTTCAGGTCTATAAACATCATCATCAAAAGCTTCAAACTTTTCAAACAAAGATTCAATTTCATAAGCACCCTTAAAAGAAACAAATTCTTCTATTTGTTCCACATCATAATAATCATATATACCTCTAGCATAACAAGCCAAGGTTTCATTATCATTAAGTTCACATGAAAAGGGAAGGTGTGGAACATCCATCCTAAAGCAACAAGCAAAATCATATCTCAAGTATAAATCTCGAGCATACGAATGCAACATATGAATTTGATCCCATAAAAGTTTCCCTTTTTGTGTCAAGCGATAATCCCTAAAGTATTTACGTTGATCCAACGTTACTCCCATTATATAGTTGAATGGGGTTTTCTCAGGATTACCAAAGTAGTGCATAATATCTTTTACATAATGAGCATCGAGGGTTTTAGGAGGTTCCCCATCTCCATGAGTAGCAAGTACAACTAATTTTTTTGGTGTCTCATGTTCCATATCCATAACTAAAGATAGAGAACAACTTAGAACAGGAAATAAAAACTACTTAGTGATAAAGCAAACAAGCACACACGAGAATATTCACCCCACGCTATAACTCCCCGGCAATGATGCCAGAAAAAGGTCTTGATAACCCACAAGTATAGGGGATCAATTGTAGCCTGTTTTGATAAGTAAGAGTGTCGAACCCAACGAGGAGCTAAAGGTAGAACAAATATTCCCTCACGTTCTATCGACCACTGATACAACTCTACGCACGCTTGACGTTTGATTTACCTAGAACAAGTATGAAACTGGAAGCACTTAGTAGGTGTGATATGATAGGTTTGCAAGATAATAAAGAGCACGTAAATAAAATCTAGGGGATGTTTACATAAAGACTCATCTGAGTTAGTTTTAGTAGAGAGCTTTTGCCAACAAGAAAGTTATTTGTCCCTAGGCAATCGATAACAAGTACCGGTAATCATTCTTGTCATTTTATATGAGGGGGAGGCATGAGCTAACATAGTTTCTCTACTTGGATCAAATGCACTTATGATTGGAACTCTAGCAAGCATCCGCAACTACTAAAGATCATTAAGGTCGTGAAACCCAACCATAGCATTAAGTATCAAGTCCTCTTTACTCCAATACGTCATACCCCACCTACTCGGGTTTAAGTTTATGTCGCTCTCACAACCCAACGTAAGCGAACCATGAACATATTGCAACATCCTACAGCGGGGGGCCCTCACATTTGAGCGAGACAGAGGGCACCGTAGGATAGCACCATAAATAAAGTATACAATCATACCAACCAAGATCACGATTAACCCATAGGACAAAACGGATCTACTCAAACATCACAGGATAACCATAGATCATTGGGAAATAATATATGGAGTTGAGAACCATGTTTAAGTAGAGATTACAGTGATAGGAAGAGGTGTTACACCGCTGCATAGAGGGGGAGAAAGTTGGTGTTGACGGTAGCAAGGTTGTTGATGTAGATCGCTGTCACGATCCTAGCCCCGGCGGCGTTCCAACGCCACCGGGAGAGAGGGGGGAGAGCCCCCCTCCTCCTTCTTCTTCCTTGGCCTCCCCCCAGATGGGAGGAGGGTTCCCCCTCTGGTCCATGGCACGCCCGAAGTAGAGCTCCAACTGACATACGAGGAGGGCACGATACACCAGGGCGCGCCCGGGCTTGGTGGCGCGTCCGGGTGGGTTGTGGTCCATTTGGGCCTCCGTTTGTGGTGATTCCAACTCCCAAAAATCACAAATATTCCAAAATAATTCTTCGTGGAGTTGCATCACGTTTGGACTTTGTTTGATATGGATTTTCTACGATACGAAAACAGACAACTAACATGAACTGGCACTGGGCACTGGATAACTAAGTTAGTCCAAATAAATCATATAAAAAGTTGCCAAAAGTATGTAAAAGTTGAATAATATCGGCATGAAACAATCAAAAATTATAGATATGACGGAGACATATCGGTGGCCGTTTTGCCATGACGGTGGCCGTTTTGCCACGACGGTGGCCATTTTGCCACGACGATGGCCGTTGATGCCTTTGGTAGGCACGGGGCCACCCATGACTGAACCGAAATGGGGTGTTGGTCGGAGTGGCCGGGAGAGAGTCATGGAAGTAGATCAGTTTTGTCAGAACGCCGTTGGTCCACATGTATGGGAGTGCGAGGCCATGGGTTCCATGGTGTGGGTAAACTGTGCTACCTCTGCAGAGTGTGTGTGTTTAATCTATCAATAGCCGCGCCCGTGGATATGGGCCCAGTTTGGAGTCGATCACACTATGAGCCAACAATAATGATAACCTGATTAATAATAACCCGGTTCGATGTTGTCATCGAGAGAGGATCACTGTGGTATCATGGAAACTAATGTTTGTTGGATATTTGTGATCATGAGATGATCACTGTTTGGTTATGAGATAACCCGTTGAACCAAGTGTGGTTCCGTTAGTGATCCGTGAATGTCACCGTTGGGTTATGAGGTAACCCGAGTAGAGTAAGTTGGTGCATGTGAATGTTAACCTGGTGCATGTAGTATAATCATGTTCATATGATCGTGCCATGCTAAAATTGTATCATGTTCAGTTGTGCATGCCATGTTGTTCTATGAGTATCTTGTTCATGATTGCTTTAACTTGCTAAGGTTGTGCTATTGTTTGTCTTGTCTGCTTTTGGTTATTGTGAGCTTGCAAGTACATTCAATGTACTGACTTGGTGTGTCATGCCAGTTTGCAGGTCGTGCCTGGATTGCTTGCTTGTTTGGTGTGGTTCCTGTGTTCGCGAGCTAGGATAAATGTTCCAGCCAGAGTCCCTGCGGATTGGGGTCCATCATCGTCGTTTGTTGTTCCGCTGCCAGTAGTTCTTCCGCTGCCAGGGTTCCGCCGCCTCAAGTTGTTATGCTGTATGCATAGAGCAACTGTGGACGGGTAGTGTCACCGTGCCGGTGTTATTTATTTTAATATCAAAAACCATGTATTCATATTCGTGTTGTAATAGAGAGCTGGTTTGTTCTATGCTAAGCAGTTCCGTATTCCAGAAGTATTCACCTCGATCTCTGGGCTGGAATACTAGGCATTCCGGTTTCTCTGAGCCGGGGTGCCACAGGCTTGGTATCAGAACTAGTCTAGCTGTAGAGCATCCTAGTCCGCTGGAATGTTAGAAAATGGCAGCATAGGGTCTGGTTGTTACCCTTGTTTGCTGCATTTGGTTGTTGCATTTTTTTACTGCATATAGTCTTATTCGGTTACCCCTAACCCCTGTTTCGTACGTAGATGGCGGTTAACTTCCATGAGTTCAGTGCCCTCCCCAGAGCCCCTGGTGCTGTTCCTATTGCGTTCAGTCCCACTCCTGGACCTCTCAGCTTTGCCGCCCTCCTTGGTGACATGTGGCATATCATTTATCCCCATGGAGATCCACCCCATTATCAAGTATTCCAGTTTTTTGCCGGAGGAAGAATCCTGGAGTATGTTGCTCATTCCATCTGTCAGCCCCGATTCCTGTTGGTAAGTGCACCTACAGTTTCCATGGTGGTTACGGGGCTACTGCCGAGCGTGTCGCTCAGCTTGCCACAATGGCAACACTCACCAGACTTCGTCATCAAGACATCCTAGTGCAAGAAAACCGTGCCTAGCGGTATTATCCCACCATCACGTTGAATCCTAGTCGGATCTAGTTTCTGTCTGTCAACCCTCAAGATGACCCGTCTATCCTCGCCATGTCCCGCTACATGATGACCGATGTCTTCTTATTTTTGAGTTAGTCCGAGAAGCCACTCGAGCCAGGAGACTGCTTGGTGCCACCCTACCTCAATCTCCACCAGCTTCACCAACCCCTCTGCCTCGTCCGTCCAGAGTTTAGGAGTCGGCAATTCCACTCACTACTCCCTTAGCTTCTTTGTTAGCTCCCGAGTGTTTGCTCAAGCGTAGGGTGTAGTCAGTCTTGTAGTGCATGTGCATCTGCTGTAGTATCATTGCTTGTTTATGCTTGTGTGTGCTTGTGTGTGCCTGTTTAGATTAGCTTTGTAGCTTGTTTGTTGGGTGCTTTGTTGCAATCGATCATTTTCTCGTGCTTCTTTGTTTTAAATCCTCGATGTTACCCCCTTATGGAAAATTGTTCGTCAACCAACAGAGGATCAGAAAAAGCCGTGAAAAGTACAGATATACACCAAGGAACTAAGTTAAAATCAATGATATTTTTTGCTGACAGCATTATATTGCAGACATCCGGTCTGAATACAACTTACATTCTGCCCAGACTTTCAATAACACGTACCCGTGAGAGATACATCTTTATTGCAGCAATGATTAAATCAGCAAGAGAACAAAAATTGGATCCAAGTTCAACCGTGCATTTCAAGTCAGAGGTATGGTTGGCACACAATAATTGATTCTGCCATGAGTCAAATTTAAGACATGGACACCACGAAGTCAGTTCGGATATGCAATGAATTCATAAGGAAGGATGATCAGACAATTCTTGTCATACAAATTATCAGCAACCAGAATGACAAGAATATACATATATAATCCGTTCGCAAAAGAAATTAGTTCAGTCCTTCTCCACAGTTTATCAGCAAAGCGTACAAGACATGATCACCATCAGAAAGGTATAAATGGATTCCAGTGCAATATATTCAGTCATTTCAATTGGATGCTGCAAAATCTTCTGGCATAAGGTACCAAGTCTTCCCTAGTAAGTCTTTAAGGGGGAAGCTTACGAGGTACGGTACCCGGCCTTCCTCAGCAAGATATCCGCAGAAAGCTTCAAGCACAAGCTATCCAGTCTTCCGCAGCACGATACCCTGATGGATTCCGAAGCAAGCTACCCAGTCTTCTTCAGTACGACAATGGTCCAAGAAAATAAACACTGGATTGTCAGCATATGGCAGTGTTTGCCAAGTGGCAAATCTGCAACAGTTAAGTCAGAGATAAGAATCAGTCAGAACCAAGGCATACATCAAGGAACAAATATTGGTTAATATAGTGAGAATACTGTCAAGTTCATGCAAGTCCCTCGCACAAGGAAAAATTCATGATACGCATCCGACAACCTCACTGGATATGCAAGTGAAGGAAAACCAGTGGGTGATGCAAGAATCGACAAGTCTTGAAGAAAGACAATATTGAGATATCATCTTGGCAGTAATTCTCGAGATCAGCCCCACACATCTGAAAAGGTGATGCTATTAATCAGGTCACTGTCTGGTATAATGAACAACAATATTGAGATATGTATAAGCACATGTGAACTGGATAAATATACTGAGACTGGACACATGAACAAGACCAATGTATAATTGCAAGATATTGCACATGACAGTATTCAGGGCCGCGAAAATAATCAAGGATATATAAGGCCCCGCTCTTTCAGTTAAGGATCTAGATAAAGAAAATAATAATGAAGGAGCAAGACCGACAATACAGGTATGTCGGTTATTGTGTGAAAAATGTGGTATGTATGCCCAAGACAGTCGGATATTTCATATCAAACCCGAGTGGAGATACGCCTAAGAGGTCTACCCCCATTGTAGTAAGGATCTCATAGCAAGGCAACCAGCTCAGTCAACGGCATATGATCAAAACTGTTAGCATTAAGTACCCAAGTCTGCCAAGTCCGAACCCAAGGACAATTAAATATATTGACCTCAGTAACTGTCTTGAAGCATCGCACGACCCATTGTTCCCATGGATATACCGGCAAAATGAAGAATCAGTGTAAGAGCACATACTTTGAGGATTGTTATCTCTCGCATATGGAAGTGATTAAATAATAGTCTGCCAGGAATGGAATTCTTTGCCAAGATCACCGTTAGTCAAGTCTGAAAATGTTATCATCAGGAGATGGTGCATTTTTCTATTAGACCCGATAAGAGACAATCAAACTTTTGGATACAAGTTGGATATGCAAGATAGTGAAGTCAGCCAAGATGAGTCAGAAACTCCTGTATGACGTCAGAATCCATCAGAAAGAGAAGTATGATTCCTGTCCCTGTTTTGAACCCAGAAGATAGGCATATATCAAGCAGTCTGATACCTGGATAGAAGAGACTCCTTGTTCCATGGGAAGATGTGTTCCCCACTCCGTGGAATATTCTCGGTACTTGATACAAGGATAACATCGTCAGCAAGGATCATTATCAAGAAGGACACATATGATAGTAATGATAATTTTTCAGGACCTCAGCTAAGCCAGCAGATATGAAAGAAAAATTTGAGGCAGTATGAATAGGAACAGATGAGGTAAGTCCTGTCAGAATGTCAGATATGGTGAAGCAAACCAACCCAAATCAAGGCAGGCAGTCAGATCCAATTCAGTGGGAATATTATATGAGAATGACTGAAAGAACCCCGAGTTGGAAATGGTTTCTTCAAGTCAGAAAAATTATTTATCCCTGAGCAACCAAATCTCGAGGACAAGATTTCTTTAAGGGGGGAAGGTTTCTGACACCGTGGATTTTGCCCTTTTCTTTTTCTTGGATTTTTTGATTTGATTTGCTTTTCTGTGGCTGTGTGGTTCTGAAACTTGGGAAGATCATGTCTTCCTAGGTTTTATAGTGTCTAGTCATCCCCAAAATCATCCCTAACTCATGTCATTTCCATCCTAGCCCAAATCCCAATATTCTTTTTATTGGGAATATTCCTTTTCTGATAAAGGAATTATCCTATTTGCCCTAGGTTATGAAGCAACCCCTCTTTATGTCACTCCAAAAATTCCCAAATAATTCTCATAAATTGTGTGGGTCATATATTTCTCAAATATGGCAAAACTTTTCATTTCCATGTTAAAAAATAACCCTCCAATAATTCTTTTCCTATTCTGCCCTAAATGTTACTTTGTGAAGCAAGTGCTATTTATCTTTGCCCAATTGACTCCCAACTTCTTGGACACCTTTTCGTATCCATATCAATGCCCTATGCCAATGTTCAGCCTCATTTTCCTAGTAATTATTTTTCAATGATTTTACAAAGTTTCTGCCCAAGAAGAAACTTTGTGAAGGAAGTATATTCTAGGCATGTCCAAATGAGATGAAACTTTGCCACATCCTTCCTTTGATCAAATCATCACTCTCCACCCAATTTGAGCTCATTTAACATTTCTATGTGGCCACAGCTCCAAATCTTGGTTTCTGGTCAGATTTTTAGTTTGTGAAGCAACTATATTTTATATTGCTTCATTTAGCTGCCAATTTAACAGGACATTATCTTACCCATATAAACTCCCTCCAACAAGTTGTGGCTCAATCCATTTATCCATTGGACCTGTGGAATTTTTCCAAGTTTTTGGTCAGAATCAGGCCTTGTGAAGCAAGTGCTAGTTTGGTTCATCCAAATGGCCTGAAACCTTTTTGAGCAGCTTCATATCTTCAAATCCTTGGTCAATGCTCAAATTCAGATCAATCCAATCATGTATGTGAGTGCATCATCCAAATATCTAAATCTAGCCATTATGGCACTTTCTACAGCAAACCCCCTCTAAACTCCTACTCATAAGCTGATTTTTGGTAATCAGGATCACCTTAGTGCTTGATCACGCTGTGTCGAATATTAGAGTCTAAATCCACATGTGTGAGTCTGTAACACCCCAGATGTAACTTTCCATCTTTGTTACTCCAACTCTTGCCATTTTCGGCTATGTGTTATGATATTCCCTCCGTGGTTGGATTTTTGTCTTTTGTTTTGCATTTTATTCATGTCATGCATCTCATATCATGTCATCATGTGCATACGTGTTCGTCTCATGCATCCGAGCATTTTCCCCGTTGTCCGTTTTGCAATCTGACACTCCCACATGCACCGGCGCACCCCTCTTGTCTCTTTTCGTGTGCGGGTGTTAAACATTCTCAGAATGGACCGAGGCTTGCCAAATGGCCTTGGTACACCACTGGTAGACCACCTGTCAAGTTTCATGGCATTTGGAGCTCGTTTGATACTCCAACGGTTAACCGCGTAACCGCAAAGGCCTCTTTTGGGTTGCAGCCCAACACCCCTTCAAAACAGCCTAATAACCCATCTAAGTCACTTCCATGCTCTCTGTCGTCGGATCATGATCGTGTGGGCGAAAACCACACTCCATTTGGAGTCTCCTAGCTCCCTCTACCTACAAATATGTCCTCCCCGTCCAAATCCGGATCAAACCCTAGTCTTCCCCTTCTCCACGCGCCGGACACGTCCGCCCGGCGCCGGACGCGTCCGCCCCGCCGCCCGAGCCAACCGTCCCACGGCCCGTCCGCCGCCGCCCGCACCCGTCCGCGCCTCCGCCTCGTCGTCCGCGCCTCCGCCTCGTCGTCCGCGCCTCCGCCTCGTCGTCCTTGCCTCCGTCCAGCCGCCGCCAGCCGCCACCGCCGCGGATCCCTGCCGCACCGCCCTGGTCGCCGCGCCGACCTCCGCCGCCGCGTCCGTCCTCCGGCGCCTCGCCCGCCGCGGGACCGCGCCAGCCTCCGCCGGATCCGGCCGACCTCGGCCGCGCTCCGGCCTTCCCTGAGCTCCTCTCCGGCCCCCTCCCGACCAGCAGCTCCGACGAGGCTCCGGCCCGCCTCGATCCGCGTGCCCGAGCCGGATCTAGATCTGGAATAACCTAGGTTGACTTCATTTTTTTCGCCAAGTCTGCATAATTTTATGACATGTTCATCGCATCATAAATCCGTCATCGTAGCTCCGTTTCCTGCGCATAATATATCAAAATGTTCATCAGGATGTGCTCTTCAGTTTGTTCGTTCGGGCCATGTTCATTTGAGGTCATCTAGATGCCCAAATCTCTGATGCAAGAGTGCTATATGATGTTAGTTTCTGATTCTTAACAGAATGTGTGCATTTGTCATTTTTGTTACATTTATTGTGTACATCTTATGGGCATGAGCTCTACAGGTGTTTTGTTCTATGTCATGCCATCTCTACAAAGGTGCTTACCATGTATTTTTGTGATCAATGTGGTGACTAGAACAAGCATGCAAACTAGGCTTCGTGATGTTGCTGATTTTAGTCCCTGTTCTGCTGTTATTTTGATGCCATGTAAACTTGTTGCTACAGAGAGATCCATGCATAAACTTGTGCTCTACTTTTGCTATAAAATGTTTCCTGGCAGGTTGTTTACATGTTATTCAATTTTGCCAAAGTTGTTGTAGTTGATCCTTGCATGCTATGAACTTGTTCTTGCCATGGTTAGCTGCATAAACATGTATTCTTGCTAATGCTATGCTTATCTTGTCATGCAATGACTTGTGGTGAGTGAATCGAGCTTGCGAAGATGCCTTCATAATTCTGTCAATGCCATGCTCTGTTTGCTGAATCTGTTAATGAAACTTGCTATGTTTACATGGGTTCCATCATATCTTCTGATCCTTTTTGGCTCATGGTCAGTAAGGGACTTTTGCTCTATGCTTTGAGTAAAATCATTCCATGTCTTGTTTTTCTATTATAAGTTCCTGTAACATGTTGATTGCTTGCTCTGAACATTGCTACCTGATGATGTTTATGTCATGTCCTAGCTGATATGTTTTGTACTTTTGCCATGCTTGTTTGAACCTATTATGGTGTGATTTAGCCATATCTCAGTGTTCCTCTTTCGTCAAGCATCTCCTGTAGATCACTGCCATATGCTTTGTTTTTATGTTGGGGTGCTGTAGCATAGTTTCTTGTTGCATGCTAAGTAGCATCGTGCTGTTAATCGCAGATTTGTGTCATTCTTGTTTTGCCAGCCATTTGCAAACCGTACATCCGTTTCCGGAGATCTTTATATCGATTTCAATTGAAATCACCTCATCTTTCCAATGGCATACTTGGTTTGCCAAGTTGATGCCCTGTTCATATTTTTCCCTTTTGGAGCACGCATGTGCATTGCATATCACATCTCACATATCATGACATGTATTGCATCATGTTGCTTGTGCATTGCACCGTGATTTATTGTGTTTCCATTGCTTGTGTTCTTGCTTTGGGTAGAGCCGAGAGACGAGTACGTGAACAAGGAACCTGTTGAGTACGCTAATGAGGATCAAGCTTTCGACAACTCTGAGAACCTTGCAGGCAAGATGACCATACCTTCGATATCACTTCTATCTTTGCTTTGCTAGATGCTCGCTCTATCGCTATGTTAGCTCTACCTGTCACTGTTCATCATGCCCCCCTATTGCCATGTCAAACCTCTAACCATCCTGTCCTAGCAAACCGTTGTTTGGCTATGTCACCGCTTTTGCTCAGCCCCTCTTATAGCGTTGCTAGTTGCAGGTGAAGATGAAGTTTGTTCCTGGTTGGAACATGGATATTTTGGGATATCACAATATCTCATGTTTAATTAATGCACCTTATATACTTGGTAAAGGGTGGAAGGCTCGGCCTTATGCCTAGTGTCTTGTTCCACTCTTGCCGTCTTAGTTTCCGTCATACCGTTGTTATGTTCCTTGATTTTGCGTTCATTACGCGGTTGGGTGATTTATGGGACCCCCTTGACAGTTTGCTTTGAAAAAAACTCCTCCAGCAAGGCCCAACTTTGGTTCTACCATTTGACACCTAAGCCTTTTTCCCTTGGGTTTTCGCGAGCCCGAGGGTCATCTTTATTTTAATCCCCCGGGCCAGTGCTCCTCTGAGTGTTGGTCCAACCTGTCAGCCACCGGTGGTCACCAGGGGCAACTCTGGGCTGGCCTATCGGAAGTTTGGACAATCCGGTGTGCCCTGAGAACGAGATATGCACAGCTCCTATCGGGATTTGTCGGCACATTCGGGTGGCTTTGCTGGTCTTGTTTTACCATTATCGAAATGTCTTGCGAACCGGGATTCCGAGTTTGATCGGGTCTTCTTGGGAGAAGGTATATCCTTCGTTGACCGTGAGAGCTTGTGATGGGCTAAGTTGGGACACCCCTGCAGGGTATATTATCTTTCGAAAGCCGTGCCCGCGGTTATGAGGCAGATGGGAATTTGTTAATGTCCGGTTGTAGAAAACTTGACACTTGACTTCATTAAAATACATCAACCGTGTGTGTAGCCGTGATGGTCTCTTCTTGGCGGAGTCCGGGAAGTGAACACGGTTGGGGTTATGTATGAACGTAAGTAGTTTTAGGATCACTTCTAGCTTCTCGACCGATGTGTTGCTTCTCTTCTCGCTCTCACTTGCGTATGTTAGCCACCATATATGCTTAGTGCTTGCTGCAGCTCCACCATATTACCCATTTTTCTACCTATGGGCTTAAATAGTCTTGATCTCACGGGTGTGAGATTGCTGAGTCCTCGTGACTCACAGATTCTACGAAAATAGATGCAGGTACCGAGGATACCAGCGCAAGTGGCGCAACCGAGCTCAAATGGGAGTTTGATGAGGACCTTGGTCGTTACTATGTTTCGTTTCCAGATGATCAGTAGCAGAGCCCAGTCGGGACGATCGGGGATCTAGCATTTGGGGTTGTCTTCTTTTCATTTGGATTTGACCGTAGCCGGTCTATGAGTGTATTTTGAATGATGTATGATCTTAATTATGTATTGTGTGAAGTGGCGATTGTAAGCCAACTCTCTTATCCCATTCTTGTTCATTACATGGAATTGTGTGAAGATGACCCTTCTTGCGACAAAACCACCATGCGGTTATGCCTCTAAGTCGTGCTTCGACACGTGGGAGATATAGCCGCATCGTGGGCGTTACAGAGTCATAGCAAGTTACAAACACCTTTGTCGGTGTTCTGGGAACGGGGCTCCCCAGACTTGCTTGCCTGCGGCCTGTTGCGTGGCTCAATCGGTGGCCCAATACGGCCTGTCTTTCATCAACCAACAATCAAGACCCTCGCGAGGGGCCAAGCCTCGCAGGGCGGATGACACAAGGCCTCCTCAGGAGTGACCTCGCTAAGCAGGCTCGCTAGGAGGCGGAGAGATCAAGGCAAGGGGTACCTCGCGAGGTTCCCATGACGCAAGCCATGATGATCCAAACCAGGCGGGCGCCAGGTGGGCGCCAGCCTGCGTAGTGTCCTCGTTTTCTCTTTGGTGCAAAGGAGGCAAGCGCAGGCGTGGAGTACCGAGGCATCAGGCAAAGGTTTCCATATCGGTGCAACGAGACCAAGACCAGCATGATGGCAGGATGGAGGTCACCGTGGACCGAAGACGGCGTCATCACCAGCACCTTTGGCAGGCAAAGACCAACTTTAGTCAGGATAGCTTGTACTAGCTGTCCCCTTTCAAAATGGCCGTTGTTGGATCCCTTCCCGCTCAATATTTGGGAAGAGGACCAGGGCCTCTATAAATAGAGCTAGCCACCATAGTAGGAAGGGCATCTCGTATCGGATCCAGAGACGGATCAATTCCTCCCCAAGCACACCACCAAGCACAAGAACACCTCTCCTCGCGAGGTTGTTCTTCCTGTGTACTGTCCATCATCAGCCCAAGAGGCAATCCACCACCACACACAGGAGTATGATATTACACCACAACGGTGGCCCAAACCTGCATAAATCTTGTGTCTCTTGTGTTGTTCATCGATCTAGCTTAGGGATCGCGGCGAGGCTGAGAGCGAGATTCGGTAGGAGGAGATCTTTGTGCGCACCCCAGAGTTCGAACCTTAAGGGTTTTGCTGGAACCTGATATCCAACATTTGGCGCGCCAGGTAGGGGCGCGCCAGAATCTTCCTTCCGCCGATCTGCATCCCATCGCTTCGTCGCATCCATGGCTGGCGCTCGCCGAGCCCATGCTGTGCGTCGGGTTGCTCTCGCCGCTCGCGTCGCCCAGACGGCTCCTGTCGGTGGGCCTCCTCCTCGTTCTCCGTCGCCTACCGCCAACGCCACCACCGGCCCAGCGGGGAACAAGTAGCAAGCATCTTCGCTGCACCCCTCGGTGCGGCGGGAAGGCCGCACCGCCACTCCGTTGCTGACCCTAGCTGGTTCGTCGTCTCACGCTCGTCGCGCCCCCATGGATCCACAGGCCGCTTTGCTCCTGGCACATGAGCTCCTGCACTACCGCCCCGTCGACGACCTCTACGAAGAATGGCTCGCTCGCATCACCGAGCTCATCAGCGCCACAGGGGGCTCTCTCGCGCCGTCCCTCTCGCTGTCTCGCCCTCCGTCAAGCATGGACGACGCAGCTCAGGGAGCGCCTCCGCCACCTCTCCCCCAAGACGGCGCCCTGGCTCCCAGGCGCGTGGCCCCTAGACGTGACCTGCCGCATCCAGCGCCCGTGCGACAAGAAAGAAGCTGCCAAGAAATCCCTCGACATCAAGAAGGCGCTCCCATGCTTCTTGCACCGGCACGACAAGACCGCATCCCTGCACCGGCGCGCCAAGACCCTGTACTTCCCCTGGCGGCAGTGCGCGGGTACCAGCAAGAGAAAGCCACGCGTTAGTAAAGGGCTCTGATGACCCCAGCAAGTTACCGCGCCTTCACCATCGAGCTGTGTAGCGTCGCCTGGCCAGGCAAGTTCAAGCTGGACCTGCCTCCTCGCTATGACGGTACCGCCGACCCCGCGGAGTTCTTGCAGCTCTATGAGCTGGGCATCAAGGCGGCCAACGGAGACGAGAAGGTCATGGCGAATTGGTTTCCCATGGTGCTCAAGGACGGTGCCCGCACCTGGCTCCTGAACCTGCCTTCCGGCTCGATCTCCTCCTGGGACAAGATGCGTAGCCGCTTCATCGCCAACTTCCAAGGCACTCGCGACCGCCCACCGGCCGCGGGTGACCTGCGCCACATCAAGCAACAGCCTGGGGAGACCCTGCAAGAATACATCCAGCGCTTCAACAACGCCTGCCTCAAGATCCCCAAGGTGACGGACGAGGCCATCATCTCAGCGTTCTCTGATGGCGTCTGTGACGTCAAGATGAAGGAGGAGCTCGCCATCCACGAGGAGTTGTGCATGTCTCTGGAGCTTTTCAACCTGGCGACCAAGCGCGCAAGAGCTGAGGAAGGATGCCTCTTCCTCCTCGAGCTTCCAGCTGCTGACCCAGAAGAAAAGAAGGCCAAGGCCAAGGATGTGAAGCGCAAAGGAGCAATCGAGCTCATAGCAGAACCCGACACAAAGCACGGCAGGGACCAGCCGGAGTCGTCCAAGGGCAGTCGACCGTTCTGCGCCTACCACAACCTCCACACCCACAACACCAACGAATGCCAAGAGCTCAGGGCCGTCCGAGAAGGGCGCTTCAGCCGACGCCACGAGTGCAACGACCAGGGCTACGACCGAGGAGGAGGACGTGGTGAAGGAAGATGGGATGACAGTGGCCCTCGCTAGGAGTGGCGTGACCGACCTTGCGAGGATCGCTGGCAGGACCAGCCTCGCGAGGGCGCCTGGAGGGATCAGCCTCGCGAGGACCGCCCACAGGGCAACATAAGCCTTCCTCCTCTGTCGCCCTCGCTAAGAAGGAATGATGACCATCACCATGACGAGGGGGCTGGGGGCTTCCAGGAACCGCGTGCTATCGCTTGCATCTTGGGCGGAGCTCAGGCCCCAGCCTCTCAACGCATCTTCAAGCAGTTTGCTCGTGAGGTGAACGCAGTCCTCCCCAAGCTCGAGGCCACGCGCCAGCTCAGGTGGTCCAAGTGCGCTATCACCTTCAACTCAGCAGATCAACTCAAGTGCGCAGCTACTGCTGGCGTCCTCCCGATGCTTTGTTCCTCAGTCATCAGCAATGTGCAAGTCACCAGGACCCTCATCGATGGAAGCGCAGGGCTTAACATCTTGTCTGTCGAGATGTTCGACAACCTTCAAGTGCCATATGATCAGCTCCAGCCGACCAAGCATTTCTCAGGCGGGCCGGAGACGCAGCTGCATGACATTCTTTGGGCCGTCCATGACGGAAAAAACCATGGTAGAAGCGAGGGCGAGGAAAATTTCGAGGAGTACCTAGTTACGGTGGGTGGTCGGGGGCCGAGCTATGCGCGTTTCTCTCGTACACGTACGTGCGTGTGTGCAAGGCGTTGGGCTCTAACTGAACCCGAGCGTGGCATCGTCGAACTGAACCCGAGCGATTGCACTGCAGGCTATGCGTTACTGAACCCGAGCGATCGAGCGATTCCTTCCCTACTGCTGCTAACTGAAGCCGATCGATGCTGCCTTTGGATGAACAGTGAGCGTGTTGTAGGGGGGTTTGGATGAACAGTGAGTGTTGCAGGGGGGCGGGGGGGGGGGTGGGGGTTGGATGAACAGTGAGCGGTGGGATTGGATGAACAGGACCCCGTGGTGTTGCCTCTGGATGAACAGGACCCCGATCGATCGAGCCAGTTGGGCTGGATGAACAGGACCCCGTGGAGGGCTGGATGAACAGGACGACCCCATGGAGGGCTGGATGAACAGTAGATAGTGGAGGGGTGGATGAACAGTAGCCCATGGAGTGGTGGTTGAATAGGAGCCCGTGGAGAGGGGTGGTTGAACAGTATCCGGTGGAGTAGCGCGCAGTGGAGACTGGATGAACAGGAGCTCGTGGATGAACAGTCGTAGGTGGAGTCTGGAGGAGGTCGACGATGGATGAACAATAGCCTGTGGAGGCTGGAGGAGGTCGACGGTGGAGATGAACAGTATCCCATGGAGTCCCATTTTGCGGTACGCCACACCCCTCCCGATGAACAGGACCCCTGTTTCAACCGTAGCGCTCCAACACAAGTCTGCTTCCTCTATTTTGCGATACGCCACACCCCTCCCGATCAACATGACCCCGTTTCGACCGTAGGAGGTCCAACACAAGTCTGTTTCCTCCATTTTACGGTACGCCAGACCCCTCCCGATGAACAGGATCCTGTTTCAAACGTGGCCGGTCGAACACAAGGCCATTTCCTTTGTTCTGCGGTATGCCAGGCCTGGTTTCCATCGCATGTTCCCTCCAAGCCCTCCCGATGAACACGCTGATGCATTCCGTTCCGACCCTGCCGGTTGGCTCCCCATGAACACGACGACGACGCTGCTTCTCCGTTCCGACCCAGCCATGTACACGAGCCCTTGCCGTACGTATGCACGAGTAGGCGTTCGAGACCCCGCCCGTATGTACATACATGGCCGTATTTTCTTTCTTGCACACTGGCCGTTGTATGTACGTGTACATGCTACGTACGGGCCTCTACTAAAACACGTGCACGCCTCTACATCCACCAGTATGTACGTACAGGTTCGCGACCAGAATGACAATGCTACATACGCTTCGACCAGGTGGGTCCCGACTGTCAAGCACTTCCTTCCGTGCGAAGATGTAGCAGGTGGGTCCCAGCAGTCAGGGGGGCTGAGGGAGTCCCGGATTAGGGGGTGTCCGGATAGCTGGACTATAACCTTTGGCCGGACTCCTGGACTATGAAGATACAAGATTGAATACTTTGTCCCGTGTCCGGATGGGACTTTCCTTGGCGTGGAAGGCAAGCTTGGCGATACGGATATGTAGATCTCCTCCCATTGTAACCGACTCTGTGTAACCCTAGCCCTCTCCGTTGTCTATATAAACCGGAGGGTTTTACTCCGTAGGACGAAGAACAATCATACCATAGGCTAGCTTCTAGGGTTTAGCCTCTATGATCTCGTGGTAGATCTACTCTTGTACTACCCATATCATCAATATTAATCAAGCAGGAGTAGGGTTTTACCTCCATCGAGAGGGCCCGAACCTGGGTAAAAACATCGTGTCCCTTGTCTCCTGTTACCATCCGCCTAGACGCACAGTTCGGGACCCCCTACCCGAGATCTGCCGGTTTTGACACCGACATTGGTGCTTTCATTGAGAGTTCCATTGTGCCGTCGCCATCAGGAAGGATGCCTCATCCCGTCTTTAAAGATGGCACTGTTGCTAAGGAGCTTTGGCTATCGGCCAAACTCTCCGGCTAGGTGGTTTTCTTATGACCGATTGTTCGGCCGCCGCGCCAACGATGACTTCTCGGGTCATCAAAAGAAATCTCCACGTCAACTCGGAACTCGCCGAGCAGCTAGATCCGATGGAGCTCTCTTCCTTAAATGAGCTCTTGGATTTCATCGCCGCCCTAGGAGTCGCTACGGACTACGATCAGATTGGGCTTAAACCCGATCTGAGAGAGATTAACTCTCCCCAGGTCACCCACCACGTTGCAGTGGTGGAGGAACAATGCCGCAAGCCTTTATCTGTCTTAAGGACTAGTTATGTCCGGATTCCCGATCCCTCCAAGCCGGATACCCGCGGAGGGGAGGACGTCACTCAAGCCCTGAACCTAAAGTCAGGCAGCGGGCTAGATTCATTGGATGATATCCAAGAACCAAACTTCCGAGTTCGGAAACTCCTTGGCCCCTGAGTTTTAGATTGGGCGAGGTTCCGGATTTAATTCCACCCGCCCACCCAAATATAAGGGATTTATCCCAAATTCGGCAAGAGCTCGCAGAAACAGTACACCATTACTAGGCCAGATTCCTCCTGGTTATGAACAGGATAGAGGACTGCCGCGAGGAGGATGCAATTTCATTCTTCTGCAATAATTGCACGGACAATGGAATCCTTAACGCCATAAGTCGCCGTGAAATTAGACGCTTCACCGACTTGGCATCCATAGTACGAAAGTATTGTGCGATGGAAAGCGCATGGAAAACCGAAATAAAATTTTGGGACAATCCGGCCCTGAATACAACCCCAGTCCGAAATAAAATGGTGCATTATTGCCAGGCACCTGGGTTAAACACCAAAAAGCAAAAACCCTCTATAGGGCATGGAACCGTACTGGAGGGATGGCTCAATGGACCCTATAAAATTCATAGTACAGAGGGCGCCACACCAACTCATAGCCTTAGAGCATGTTGGATACTCCGGCAGGTGGCCAGAAGTGGCGAGGAGCTTCTAACTCCAGAATTCACAGAGCACCACCCCAGGGATACCAGTACGGTATTAACAGTCTTTGAGATTTTCGCATCAAATAATATGCGGAAACGAACACTCCGCAGCCTTGCCGAAGTCTACCGAGTACCAACAATAAACCCATGGAGTGACACGGCTATTACCTTTAATGCCAGTGATGAACCTAAATTCTGAATAGCCCGAGCACCAGCCGCATTGGTCCTCAGTCCAATAGTGGACGGCTTTCGACTTACCAAGGTACTCATAGACGGTGGCAGCGGATTGAACCTCATTTATGAGGAAACCCTTCGAAAAATGGAAATAGACTGGAGCCGCATTAAGCGAAGCAACACAACCTTTAGAGGAATAATCCCCAGTCGGGAAGCGCGCTGTACAGGAAAAATCACAGTGGATGTGGTGTTCGGCATGCCGGATAATTACAGGTCTGAGGAGGTCACGTTTCAAGTGGCCCCATTCAGCAGCGGATACCACGCTCTATTAGGGCGAGAGGCATTCACAATTTTTCAAGCTATACCCCATTACGGGTACATGAAGCTCAAAATGCCTGGACCCAACGGAATCATCACTCTTGATAATGACCCGAACATAGCACTCCGCGCCGAAAACAAGACAACCGCACTGGCCCTTGAGGCACTATCCGAAGCCCTAGCGGCCGAAGAATTGACTGCGCTGCGCTCCACGGTGAACAGGGACGACGTGATACTCGATAAAAGATCCAAGTCCACCTCCTTTAAACCGGCGGACGAAATAGTCAAATTCCAAGTCCATCCAACGGACCCTACAAAAACGGCCTCCATTGGGGCACAATTAAACGCTGATGTAGACGCCGCACTACGAGAATCCCTACGCGAAAATTGGGACATTTTTGCCTGGCACCCTTCAGACATGCCAGGAATCCCACGCAGGCTGGCCGAGCACAGCCTAAACATCCTAAAAGGATTCAAGCCTGCCAAGCAGGCTCTTCAGTGTTTCTCCGAACCCAAGAGACAAGCCATGGGAGAGGAGCTAGCCAAACTAATGGAGGCCGGATTCATCAGAGACATAAAACATCCGGACTGGCTAGCAAACCTGGTGATGGTAACAAAGAAGGACAAATCCTGGCGCCTATGCGTCGATTTCAAGGACCTCAACAAGGCTTGCCCAAAGGATCCCGTCCCCCTCCCCCGCATCGATCAAATTATCGACGCCACCGCAGGACACGATTCATTGTGTTTCCTCGACGCATACTCCGGCTACCATCAAATTAAGATGGCAGAGCCAGACCAAGCCACAACGACATTCATCACCCCATACGGCCCATTCTGCTTCAACACAATGCCCTTCGGGCTAAAAAACGCCGGCGCAACATATCAGCGCATGATTCAGACATGTCTGGCAAACCAGATCGGCAAAACAGTGGAGGCATACGTAGATGACATGGTCGTCAAAACCAAGCATGTCGAAACTCTAGTAGAGGACTTGAGGCTCACATTCGATAACCTCCGGACATATGACATTAAGCTTAACCCGGAAAAATGTGTTTTCGGCGTACCAGCCAGAAAGCTCTTGGGCTTCATTGTATCCGGTAGAGGAATTGAAGCAAACCCAGCCAAGATCCGAGCTCTGTCACAATTGGATATTCCAAAAGACCTCAAACAAATACAAAAATTGACTAGATGTGTGGCGGCTCTAAGCCGCTTTTATCTCCCGCTTGGGAGAAAAGGCATTACCCCTTTATCGCCTCCTCCGGCGCACCGAACACTTCGAGTGGACGGATGCCGCCACAGCCGGACTCGAAGAAATAAAAGCCATATTGGCAACAAACCTGGTCCTGGCCGCGCCTAACATCGCCGAACCAATGCTATTATACATTGTGGTAACTTATCAAGTTGTAAGCGCAGTGCTCGTCGTCGAACGAGAAACGGACGGACACAAATTCCCCCTTCAAAAACCACTTTACTACGTGTCCACTATCCTCACTCCATGCAAGTCACGGTACCCGCATTATCAAAGGATAGCGTACGCGGTGTTTATGGCATCCCGGAAACTGTGACACTACTTTCAAGAGTGTTCAATAACAGTATCCTCCGAAGTACCTCTTAACGACATTATAAACAACTGCGACGCGACGGGCCGGATTGCCAAATGGGCCATTGAGCTCCTCCCATTCGACATAACCTACAAGCCACTGCGAGCTATCAAGTCGCAAGTTTTGGCCGACTTTGTCGCCGAATGGACTGAAGCCGAACTCCCTAAAGAGTACGACACATATTCCAATTGGGTCATGCACTTCGAGGGCTCCAAAATGTTAGCTGGTCTGGGGGCTGGCGTTGTTTTGACGTCCCCAACAGGATATACAGTTCAATACGTACTCCAGATAATGTATACCGACTACAATAACGCAGCCAAATATGAGGCCCTTCTACATGGTCTCCGGATGGCAGTCTCCATGGGCATTCAATGCCTAGAGGTGCGTGGGGATTCAAACCTCGCAATATCCCAAATAAATGGAGACTTTGATGCCAAGGATCCGAAAATGGCAGCTTATCGCAATGCCATCCTAAAAATGTCAGCTCGGTTCGAAGGGCTCGAATTTCACCATATAGCCCGGAAAAACAATCAGGCAGCAGACCTCTTGGCACGCATCGGCGCAAAGCGCGATGCAGTCCCCCCCCCCAACATTTTCTTGGAAAGGCTATTCAAGCCATCCATATCATGGGAAGGGGAATCTGGAAATAACAGCCCGGATCCAACCACACTGCCCGACACCAAACATTCTGACACAGCGGGAGGCTCGGCCAACGAAGTAACATCCTCAGCCCACGAAATAATGGCAGTCATTGCCCCGTGGACAAAACCATTCCTAGCCTACCTGACCAGGCAGGAACTTCCAGAGGACCAAAATGAGGTACACTGCATAGTGCGGCGATCTAAAGCCTATAAAGTCCATGAGGGAGAGCTTTATAAGAAAAGCACCACCGGAGTCCTTCAAAGGTGTATCTCCGAAGAGGAAGGGCGAAATCTCCTGGCTGAAATTCATTCCGGACTCGGCGGGCACCACGCCGCAGCCCGGGCCCTTGTAAGCAAGGCCTTCCGTACAGGATTTTATTGGCCGATGGCCCGGGCAGATGCTCTGGACTTAGTCCAATGATGCGTCGGTTGCCAACTCTTTGCTAACCAAAGCCATATGCCACCCACCGCCCTCCAAACTATACCCATCACCTGGCCCTTCGTGGTCTGGGGGCTTGACATGGTTGGACCCCTTAAAGGAGGAACCCACAAGCAAAAATACTTACTGGTCATGGTGGACAAATTCACCAAAATGGATAGAGGCCAAGCTTGTTAAGACGGCTAAATCCGGACTAGTGATAGACTTCATATCAGGGGTCGTACACCATTACGGCGTCCCCCACAACATCATCACTGATAACGGCACGAACTTTACGGTCAACAAGGTCAAACTCTGGTGCAAAAACATGGGCATCAAGCTCGACTACGCTTCAGTATATCACCCACAAACTAACGGTCAGGTCGAGCAAGCAAATGGTCTAATCATGAGCGGCATCAAACCCAGGTTAGTGCGGTCCCTCAAGGAATCTAATATGCACTGGGTAGAGGAGCTCGACTCCGTACTATGGGGGCTGTGGACCACATCGAATCGTACCACCAGATTCACACCATTTTTTATGGTATACGGCACAGAGGCAGTTCTGCCCTGCGACATAATTCATGACTCACCTCGCGTGCGCATGTACGAAGAAAGAGAAGCCGAACTCGATCGGCAGGACAGTTTGGACGCCTTGGAGGAGGAGTGTGATGTGGCAAAAGCCCGTTCCGCATTCTATCAACAGCAGGCTCGAGATATCAAAGCAGAGAAGTACGGGCCAAAACTTACAATGTTGGTGAGTTAGTTCTACGCCTACCGGACAAGAAAAAGGACAAACTCAAGCCGAAATGGGAAGGTCCCTTCATAATTGACCAAGTACTGACTGGTGGAGCGTACCGTCTGCGAGATGCATCGGATAGCCGACTCGAGCCGAACCCATGGAACGCAGCCCGTCTATGAAGATTCTACGCCTAGCGCCGGACTCTGTGTTCGTCTCCTTCCTCTGTCTATTTTTACACATTAGTTGTCTTATATTTCTCTCCTTCTCCCTCCTTTTCTCTTACAGCCTTTAAGGGCTCGTTTGCGCCTTGTTCGCACTCAATTGACGCGCTATCCGCGCTCATTATACCTGGGGGGTTCTTTAACAGAAGCTTGTTTATACGGGCCTCATGCCCAACACATGTGTCACACTTCCACATGTACCTTTTATTCACCATTATATGCATCGATATGACTTAAGTTTTGGCCAAGCTAGATTGCCTGGCTCCTGTGCTTACCCCTACATTCCCAACTGTTCGGCTAGGCGGTAAAGGGAGCACCTCTATGATTGTTACTGCCGGTTCAGCCGGATGTGTACCTCAGACTGGGTGAAGCCGAAAGCTAGCGTTCTTAAGGGAATATTCGGTCGGTGAACTAAAGATGATTTCCCACTTTTTTATTTATCTGCCCCTAGATGGTTTTCTGCTTTTTTCGCAGTCCGGACATGCACTTTAGGGCATGCCTCCTAGGGAAAGGAACCCCTAACAAAACTATTCTCCCTGGAAGATGTTTCTAACTAACCATGTAATATAGCATAACTAGTTGGGCACTTGTCTGTTCAAGCACTAATGACCCCTACGCCCGGTCTCCACGCATGCCCCGGTTCTTACATAACCGTGAGGGTATTTGGACACACTCTGGACTCTCGGGTCCCGAGGTTGAAGCGAAAAGGTCCGCCATGACAAACGATCTACAATCCGGCTAGAAGGCATTTTACATGTCATCTTAAATTACATAGTCAATTTGACTGGGTATATTCCTCTTCAGTACCATCCAGCAGGCTGTCTAGTTTACAGTCCTTCTGGGAATATTTGGCGGCCAACTCTACCTGGCCATACACTAAACTCACAGGTATCTCCTTCCCATCGGGCCCCACAGGTCCGACCTCGGCCATGTGGTTTGGGTCAGCCTTCGTGTACCGCGTCTTCACCATGGCCCGGGCCTCCCTGGCGCCTTGATGGCAGGCCGATATCTTCCATAATCGGAAGCACTGCCGCGCTCCCTTCAGCTTCTCTGCAAGCTCTCCAAGGCCTTCGGGCATGGAGACGGACGGCCACAAGGCCTGCGCGATGCCTTGCATTACATGCCGAACTCGTTCGTGCAGTTGTGAGAGCTCGGGAAGAAGGTCACCCGTAGAACCGGGCATTTCCTCTGCAGATCGACCTATCAGCATACCTACAGATATAACTCTGTCAATCGACTTCCTCGCCGAACTTTTTTTGGAAGTTCATTCAAGCACTTACTAAAAATGCCGCGTTGAAGCCGTCGATTCTCCTTCACGGAGTCCGACAGCTGAGCACGAATATCCTTTAGTTCCTCGCCCAGTTGGGTGTTGACATCTTGGAGCTTATTCTTCTCTTGCCTCACCCTCGTAAGCACGCTCTCACCGGCCTTTAACCGGCGTAAGAGTTGTTGTTTGTCCGGATCCACTCCGGCGCCATCTGCAATGTTATTGTTAGATTTTTACACATGCCGCACTTCGCAACGTACTTATCTTTCGAAGCATATATTACCAGAGGGGGTCTCCTTGGCCTCCCTTGTCGCGGCTAGTGCGGCCTCAAGTTGGGCTTTGCACTCTTCTAGCTCCTGGGACAGTTAGGTATTCTTTTCTGTAAGATCATGCATAACAAATGATCCTTAAATCAGTTATTCTAACTGTTTCAAGTCTCGGGGGCTACTGACATATATAACCATCAAATTTTCCCACCCGTATGTCTTTTACATACTGCTCTGTGGCTCTGGCTAGACCATTTTGAGCGGCACAGAGGTACGCATCTCCCGTATTGAAGGCAACTAACGCCTCTTGGGAGAAACAAGCGTCACGAAGAACTGTCCGGCAACGCCTGTGGTTCATGGCACTCTCCACCTCTGAATTGGTGGCAGACAGCCCGTCCGCATCCTCTATCGGAGGAGCGTCCGGTGCGCGCCTCGTGCTCGCCTCCGCTTCCGGACCCGGCCTTGGAGCCTGGCTGGTGGAGGCGCGATTGGAAACCTCTCCGGATATAGTCCGGCGAGCGCTCTTTTTCCTGAAGAGAGCACGAGCATTGGTACGCCTCGAGGGAATAAAACCTGGGAATAAAATAGCACGCCATACTGTTGCGCCGGCGTCTAATTCCGGACCGCACTTCTTTTTAGCATGCCGGACCTTGATGCCCCTTGTTGGCTAGCCACTGCAGGCTCGGCCCTCCGCCTCAAGGACTTCCCCTACAAAAATGCCAAAAAAATAAGCATGGATGGATCATTTTAAAAATGTTGGGACTTCGGTCTCGGTTACTTGAGAGGCTGGAAGTAGTCCGGGATAATCGGCCGTAATGGCCACCAAGGCGTTGTCCTTGCTCAATTGATGAAACACCCCATCGATCAGCTCCACACATAAGTCCAGATCCTCTTGGGAGTTCGGGTCGAAGGACCGTTCCGGGTCCTCGGGTTGTGGAGGAGAGCTGTTTATCTCCTTTACAGCCTGGCGTAGCTCCTGCGTTGAAATTGCTAGGCTGAATACTTAATAATGGGAATATGAAACGGATGGGTGAGCGAAAGTGTCCGCTTACCCATCTTGGAGGATTGTAGATAGAAAATCCGCCCCGTGGGTTGATGCGGAGGAATTCCTCCTCTTCTCCCTTGTACAAAGCGGACAAGGTCTTTATTAGAGAGGCAGCCGAATCCGGCCCTTGCGGCCACACCGGGTGGCGTTGTCCTCCCCGTTGAAATCCCACATGGGGTGGCCTCTATACTGAAGCGGCTGCACCCCCCGCATAATGCATGTGGCCATGACCTCGATCATGGTCAGTCCGGAATGAGCTAACAACCTTATCCGATTCATCAGGTAAAGGACGTCCTTGTCATTTTCCTTCTGAGGACTCCGTGGATGTCAACTTAAGGCACTTCTTCAAAGGAGCATTGTCGAACTCAGGGAGACCGATCCGAACAGGGTCCGACAGGGGGACATCTTCTATATAAAACCATTCTGAAGGCCAGTCTTCGGACGCCTTCTTTGGGGTTCCGGATAGATATCCGGTCCCGGCGATGCACCATAGTTCGGCTCCACCCACTTGCTATATCGACCCCTCCTGAGAACGGGGCACAAGGCAGAACAGCTTCTTCCACAGTGCTGCCCAAAAATAGCTCGCAGAGGGCTACGAAGCTTGCAATATGCAATATGGAGGCAGGTGTAAGGTTGTGCAATTGGAGGCCGTAGAACTCCAGGAGCCCCCGGAGAAACGGATGAATTGGAAATCCCAGCCCTCTTATCAAATAAGGGACAAGGCATACCCGCTCTCCTTTGGAGGGATTGGGGACGCTCTCCGCTTGCTCTCCGCCATTATAGGTGGCCAGCCTGGCTCAAACCGGGACCATGTAGGCTGGGGCAGAAACCCCTTGGCTTGGAGCGCCACTAGCTCGCTGTGCGGGATGGAGCATCTCTCCTAATCTCCAGGCTGAGGACTGGGAGGGTGAGAGGAGGAGCTGCATCGACCGGCCATGATGGAATGGATCTCTGTCAAATGCGCTCCGATTACTGCTCGCGAAGGGAGGATGGTGTGATTCGGATCTCAATCCCCGTCTCTTTTATAGGCAGCTCATTTGCACGGCTAGGGGGTAAATGCAAAAACACCCTGGCTTTTCGCATTCGTTTGACACGTGGAAGATGGCCATTATTGGGCACAGAAGCCAAGGAGCGCAACATTCACCAGAAGCAGGACACTATTCAACAGGTATATGGAGTTTGGAGAAGAACCCGCCTTGCAATGCCGAAGACAAATCTGCGCGCCGGACTCATCGTCATTGAAGCCTGGCTCGGGTGCTACTGAGGGAGTCCCGGATTAGGGGGTGTCCGGATAGCCGGACTATAACCTTTGGCCGGACTCCTGGACTATGAAGATACAAGATTGAAGACTTCGTCCCGTGTCCGAATGGGACTTTCCTTGGCGTGGAAGGCAAGCTTGGCGATACGGATATGTAGATCTCCTCCCATTGTAACCGACTCTCTGTAACCCTAGCCCTCTCCGGTGTCTATATAAACCGGAGGGTTTTAGTCCGTAGGACGAAAAACAATCATACCATAGGCTAGCTTCTAGGGTTTAGCCTCTCTGATCTCGTGGTAGATCTACTCTTGTACTACCCATATCATCAATATTAATCAAGCAGGAGTAGGGTTTTACCTCCATCGAGAGGGCCCGAACCTGGGTAAAAACATCGTGTCCCTTGTCTCCTGTTACCATCCGCCTAGACGCACAGTTCGGGACCCCCTACCCGAGATCCGCCGACTTTGACACCGATAGGGGCAAATCGTTTTTTTTTTGCCCGGACGCACTTCCTTGCGTGTGAAGATGTAGCTGGTGGAACCCAGCAGTCAGGGGGGAAATATTTTTTCACGAAATACGGTGGCCTGTCCGGTGGGTCCCTACTGTCAGGTGGAGGAATAATTATTTTGCGAGTAATAAGGAGGCACTTCCTTGTGGCCGCCGTGGACACAGTTGTCAGCTTCTCCACGTACGACCCAGATGGTTAGCTTCCGATGAACACGATGACGATGTTGTTTCTCCGTTCCGACCCAGCCATGTACACGAGCCCTGGCCGTACGTATGCGCGAGTAGGCATTCGAGATCCCGCCCGTATGTATGTACGTGGTCGTATTTTATTTCTTGCACCCTGGCCGTTGTACGCACGTGTACATGCTACGTGCGCGACTCTACTACGACACGTGCGCGCCTCTACATCGACCAGTATGTACGTACATGTTGGCGACCAGAATGACAACGCTATGTACGCTTCGACCAGGTGGGTCCCGACTGTCAGGCACTTCCTTGCGTGCGAAGATGTAGCTGGTGGGTCCCAGCAGTCAGGGGGGCGAATTGTTTTTTTGCCCGGACGCACTTCCTTGCGTGCGAAGATGTAGCTTGTGGGTCCCAGCAGTCAGGGGGAAAACGTTTTTTCACGAAATACGGTGGCCCATCCGGTGGGTCCTTGCTGTCAGGTGGAGGAATCATTATTTTCCACATAATAAGGAGGCACTTCATTGCTGTGGCCGTGGACCCAGCTGTCAGCCTCTCCACGTCCGATGGAAGTCGTTCCTTGACCACGGTGACCACACCGCGCTGAGAGCACCAGGGCGGTGGACGACGGCGAGGCCTAGGAAGGGGACGATGCGGAGCCAGGGAAGACGCGACAGTGGATGCCCACGCGTAGAGGAGTATGAGGGTTCACTGGCCCGTCTACGGTGTGAGGCTGCCATCGCCGCAGAATAACAGGGGGTGTGGGTGAATAGAGGGATGGCCTGGCCAGCGGTGGGAGTAGTAGGGGCGGTGAGGCCTCCGCGGCATCACAGCCAGCCACGGGAGGCAGGAGCATGCGGCACGACCGGCACTGCTTTGGGCGGCTGGAGCAAGAAGACCAGAGGTTGAAGAAGCACTATGGCCGTTGGATGGACATCGTACGGTCACTGGAGCTAGAATCGTTCATATAGACTAAGTTGACAAATCCCTTCGTCCCCGTCAACTTAGTAGGCCCACAAGTCAGCCTCCCACCAAGGTGGGTCCCAGCTAGCAGGGGGAGTATTCATTTTTTGTGCATAATAAGGAGGCACTTCCGGTGGGTCCGAGCTGACAGCAGGGGCAACGTTTTTTTTTGTGAAATACGGTGGCCCATCCGGTGGGTCCCAGCAGTCAGGGGGGAAACGTTTTTTTCACGAAATACGGTGGCCCGTCCGGTGGGTCCCTGCTGTCCGGTGGAGGAATAATTATTTTCCGTGTAATAAGGAGGCACTTCCTTGTGGCTGCCGTGGGCCCAGCTGTCAGCCTCTCCACATACAGTACTCTTCCGATGGAAGTCGGTCGTTGACCACATTGACCACACCACATTGAGAGCACGACGGCGGTGGACGATGGCGAGGCCTAGGAAGGGGACAACGCGGAGCTGGGGAAGACGCGTCAGTGAATGCCCACGCGGAGAGGAGTACGAGGGTTCACTGGTTCGGCTGCGGTGTGAGGCTGCCGTCGCGCAGAATAATAGGGGGTGTGGGTGAGTGGAGGGATGGCCTGGCCAATGGTGGGAGTAGTATGGGGGCGGTGAGGCCTCCGCGGCAGCACAGCCGGCCACGGGAGGCAGGAGCAGGCGGCGCAACCGGCGCTGCTTTGGGCGGCTGGAGCAAGAAGACCAGAGATTGAAGAAGCACTATGGTCATTGGATGGACATCATACGGTCACTGGAGTATTGACTAAGTTGACAGAGCCCATCCCTCCCCGTCAACTGTGTAGGCCCACAAGTCAGCCACCCACTATGGTGGGTCCCAGCTAGCAGGGGGGTAGTCATTTTTTTATGCGTAATAAGGAGGCACTTCCTTGCGTGCGAAGATATAGCTGGTGGGTCCGACCTGTCAGCGGGGGAAACATTTTTTTTCACGAAATACAGAGGCCCTTCCCATGGGTCCTAGCTGTCACGTGGAGGAATCATTATTTTGCGCATATAAGGAGGCATTTCCTTGTGTATGGTCGTGGACCCAGCTGTCGGCCTCGCCATGTACAGTCCACTTCTGATGGATGTCGTTCATTGACCACGTTGGCCATGCCGCTCTGAGAGCACCAGGGCGGTGGATGATGGCGAGGCCTAGGAAGGGAACGACACGGAGCCAGGGAAAACTCGGCAGTTGTTTCCCATGCGGAGGAGTATGAGGGTTTACTGGTTCATCTGCCGTCGCCGGAGAATAACAGCATGTGTGGGTGAGTAGAGGGATGGCTAGGCCAGTGATGGGAGTACGGTGGGGCCGTGAGGCCTGCGCGACAGCATAGCCGGCCGCGGGAGGAGGGAGCAGGCAGTCCCGCCGGCGCTGGTTTGACCAGCTGGAGCAGGAAGAGCAGAGATTGAAGGAGCACGACAGCCGTTGGATGGACATCCAACAGTCACTGCTCTCGTGTGTTGACTAAGTTAACAGGGCGTTGCATGTGTGTCGACCTTTTTTTTAGGAAAGCATACGCATCAACCTGTAGTAGGGGCACAAGTCAGCCTCAAATCTATGGAAAACAGCATACATCCCATCTGCCATTATTTCTAATAATGTACAACCCATTTGCTAATTCTTAAGAATTTTTTTGGAGCCCATCTTCTTTTTGTTAGCATTACACCCCATATTGTGGCCACGGTTAAAAAGTTACGCAATTTTGCATATTTCGGTGCAGTCAACTATTTTTAATCCCGAAATATCGATTCACATTCAAACTATTTTGAAAAATAATTTATATAAATATAAAATCCAAATAATTGTCCATGCATAAAAATCAATGGAATTTAAAATCTTGTAATGAAAAAGAATTTAAACTAATTCCCGGTTTGACGTGTTTTAAAAATGTACAGCCCATTTCTGCGCAAACCGAATGAAACTCTACTCGTCTTGAAAGATTTGCAGCCCAGTAGGGTCGATAAAGCAAGTAGGCCTCGTTTGGGTATTTCTTTAAAAAATGAACTAGGCTAGCCATTTTCAGCAAGAAAAAAACACAACTCGGCCATAATGTGGTAAACATAAATAAAACCCTGGCTAGATGGGCCACAACCCCCGCACAGCCCCGTTGTTACCCTGGTCCGTCGACAAAACTAGTATAAATAACAACTGCTTGTTCCTCAAAAAAAAATGTGCGACCTGCTGGGTCCCTGGTGTCAGCCGCTCGTAGTGTAATTCTCTTGTTTATTGACTACATTGACAATGGTGTGAGCCCCAGATGTCCAACCATTAGGAGGAACCATATTTTTGGGCTTGTAATATAGAGGCACTTGCTTGCGTACTGCCATGACGCTGGTGGGTCCCTACTGTCATCCTCTCCACGTACAGTCATCTCCTTGTTCCTCTCGGTTTTTGACGACATTGACAATGCAAGAGGGTGGCGCACCGCGCATGGCGAGCGAACCAAGGCCGCAAGGCGGAGGACGACGGCAAGGCCTCGGACGGAAGGAACAGGAGCCATGGAAGAAACACAGGTCCAGTCGCAAGCGGAGGGGAGTACGAGGGTTGACTGGTTCGGGTGCGGGTGCGTGTTGGGGCTGACATCGCCGGAGAATAACAGGACATGTGGGGGAATAGAGGGAGGGACTGGCCAATGTTGGAGGGTACATACGGTAGGGCGGCAGAGACGCAGCCAGCCATGGGAGGCGGGAGCAGGCGGAGCCGACGGGGTGGTTTAGTTTCGGCGGCTAGAGATAGAAGATACACGACAGATGTTGGATGTCAATCCAACGGTTGGTAGGCAGAATCGTTTGTTGACTGGCTAGTAAGTCGACACCACCTTGGATAGGCTATTTCCTCGTGGGTCCCAAATGTCAGGATCCAAATCTGTCATGGTCATGCAGCCTTTCCTATGAAAATTTACAGCTCATTTGATGTGCTAGTTCGAAATAAGTTTTTGGGTGCTGGTGGGGGCTAATCACTTGGCTTCTGTAATGCACAATGAGCTCATTTGTTACAATATTTCATTCTAAATTAAACGAATGGCAAGCCATTTGCATTGTTTCAAAGAAAATATGGCAGTCATGGCAGAGTTGAAAAGGGCAAGAACATCTAACTCCAGCTTACAAATTGTACAAAAGCACGAGGGTTAATTGTTCATCAGGTTTACAAAAAAACCCAGGTTGAAAAGGGCAACAACATCTAACTCCAGCACTATTTTCGGCAGTCACAGTCAAATGGATCAGTCAGGTCCATAGAATGAACATCCTGGGTCGTAAAATTTACTACATTATGACCACAATATGTTGTAAATAGAAGCCCGACACGTTCAGAAGCTCTTTTGCCCACCTGGAACTCCTTTGTTTGCTCTTCGACATACCCATCCGTCAAAACCATGCTGCTGATAAACTTAAGCCTGACGGACAATAGTAACCTTGCATTTAGCAGGAAGAATATGAAAAATCTAGTGTTTGCACGGTTGGCGTAACGCCCCGGATTCGTTGCGCCAGGTGTCTACCAGTTATTCACCGTCGTTGCAATGTCATTTGCTTGTGTGTTGCATTTTATCATGTCATCATGTGCATTGCATTGCATACGTGTTCGTCTCATGCATCCGAGCATTTTCCCCGTTGTCCGTTTTGCAATCCGGCACTTCTATGTCCTCCGGCGTTCCCCTTTTGTCTCCTGTTGTGAGTGGGTGTTAAACTTTCTCGGAATGGACCGAGTCTTGCCAAGTGGCCTTGGTATAGCACTGGTAGACCGCCTATCAAGTTTCGTGCCATTTGGAGGTCGTTTGGTACTCCAACAGTTAACCGGGGAACCGTAAAGGCCTCTTTTGTTTGCAGCCCAACACCCCTTCAAAGTGGCCTAAAACCCAGCAAACTCCCCTCCATGCTCTCGGTCGTTTGATCACGATCGCGTGGCCGAAAATTGCTCCTCATTTGGACTCTCCTAGCTCCCAGAATCTATAAATAGCCCCTCCCCCGAAATTCGCGGATCAAATCCACCCTAACCCTAGCTTTTTCCCTCTCCGCCGCCGGACGCGTCCGCCCCCGGCCAGACACATCCGCGCCGCCGCGCCCAGCCAATCAGAGGCCGCTGCGTGGCCTCCCGCACCGCCCCCGCCGCCGCGGCCCGCCGGGCCCGGGTCGGGCCCGCCCAGGCCCGCGCGCCGCCCCCGCGCTCGCCTCGCTCCTCCGTCGCCTGCGCCCGCGCGACCCGCCGCCGCCTCGGCGTCGGCGCCGCCCGCCGTCCGACCTTGCCGACCGCCGTCCGGCCGCGCCGTCCCCGGCCGGCCCTGCACCGCCCTTCGTCGGAGCCCGCTCGCCGCCGTCGCCTCGCCGGCTCCTCCGCCTGGCCCCGTCGCCCTCCGCCACCGGCCGCTGCCGCCGCTCGCCCATCGCCCCCGGCCAGTTCCGGCCATGGGAGGGCCGGATCCAGCCGTCCCGCGCGTGCCCCGTCCCCGGATCTCTCCGTCCCGGATCCCTCCGTCCCGCGTTGACTTTCGCGGAGGTAAAAATCCACTAAGTCCCCAGATCTGTAACATTTTCATGCCATGTTCATCGCATCATATCTCTGCATCCGTAGCTCCGTTTTGTGCATGTAATATGTCAAATTGTTCGTCTCAATGAGTACTTCATTTCATTCCATTGCATCATGTTCATTTGAGTTCATCTTGATGCCTGAATCTTCGTTGCAAGAGTGCTATGTGATGTTAATCTGCTGAAACTGTTATAACATGCTCTTTTGTCATTTTTTCCATGTTTGATGTGTGCATCCTATGAGGATGATGTCTACATGTGTTTTGATCTATCTCATGTCTTATTTACAGAGGTGCTTACCATGTATTTTTGTGATCAATGTGGTGACTAGCACAAGCATGTAAACTAGGCTTTGTGATGTTGCTGTTTTCAGTCCCTGTTCTGCTGTTATTTTGATGCCATGTAAACATGATGCTACAGAGAGATCCATGCATATTTTGAGATACTTCAGTAAGGATGTTTTGAACATATGGTTATTATCTATCCATCCATGTCCCTGGTTGCAAATATGGAGTAGTCTAGCATTTAATTTGCTTGCTCTACTTTTTCTACAAAATGTTTCCTGGCAGATTGTTTACATGTTATTCAATTTTGCCAAGGTTGTTGTAGTTGATCCTTGCATGCTATGAACTTGTTCTTGCCTTGGTTTGTTTCATAAACATGTCTTCTTGCTGATGCTATGCTTATCTTATCATGCAATGGCTTGTGGTGAGTGAATCAAGCTTGTTTAGTAGGGTACTTGCTGTTGCTGTTTTGCTAGGCTGAATCTGTTATTTCGTGATGCTATGTAAACCTGCTGCTACAAGTCATTCTATGCATAATCTGGAGATGTTCACTAAGGGTGTTTTGTTCTACATGTCATGCTCTATCCATCCATGCCCCTGGTTGAAATTATAGCCTGCTGTAGCTTGTTGTTATCTTACTCCAAAGTTGCTAAATAATGTTGCTGTCAGCCTGTTAACATTAAGTTCAGTTGTTTCCATGATTGTTGCTAGTGATCCATGTACCATATGAACTTTCTCTTGCCATTCTTAGCTTCATAATCATGTCTTCTTACTGTTGGTTGCCTTGCCATGCCATGTATTGCTCTGTGGTGAGAGGTACAAGCTCATCTACATGCCTACTTATCGTTGTTCCTGCCATGTTTGAATCTGTAATATAACTTGCCATGTTTACATGGGTGCCATCATATTTTCTGCCCCTTTTTGGCTCATGGTCAGTAAGGGACTTTTGTTCTATGCATTTAGTAGTATCATTCCATGCCTTTGTTTGCCATGATAAGTTCTGTAACATGTTGTTTGAAAGCTCTAAACATTGTAACCTGATGTTATTTTCTGCAAAGTCTGAACTGTTATTATTTGCAATCTTGCCATATGTCTTTGAGCATGTTCTAGTGATTTCTGGAGATAGCTCAGTGCTCACATTTTGTTATGCTTTACCTGTACATCATGTCCATGTCTTTTGTTTTCATGTTGTGGTACTGTAGCATATTGTTTTGATGCTTGCAATATGACTAGTTGCTGTTTTGGACAGATTGTTATGTCTTGTATAGAGTGTGTATGTTGAACCGTTGCTCCGTTTTGATTGTGCTCTATATGAAACTTGCTTAGATTTGCATGTAGCTTCATATTATCATGTTGCATCCTTGTTTTGAGATGTTTGCTTGATGTTTGGGTGCATTTTGCATCAATGCCATGTTTAACTTGTGTTGCTCATATCTTCTAGGTCGTAGCTCCGAACTAAATGAACTTTGTATGTAACTTGACTAGAATTTCGTGTAGATCATCCTGTTGCATCTTAACTTGCTGTTTAACAACTTGAACATAAGGTTTATTCAGATCTGGACCAATTTCGAAATATGCATATGAGGACTTACCGGAATTGTTATATGTTGTTCCCGGCCTCATTTAAACTTGCCTTGATGTGTTGCTCTTGTTTGCATCATCTCTTGCCATGAGTAGCCTCATGTAGCCTTGTCATGCATCATGCTTGTTGTGCATCATGCCTTGTTCATGTGTGGTGTTTTTACCATGTTGTGTGCTTTCTTTTCGATAGCTCCTGTTTCGTTGCGATCGTGAGGATTCGTTCGTCTACGCTTGGCTCGTCTTCGTGGCTTCATCTTATTCATGGACTCGTTCTTCTTCCTAGCGGGATTTCAGGCAAGATGACCGCTACCCTGGATCTCACTACTATCATTGCTATGCTAGTTGCTTCGTTCTATCGCTATGTTGTGTTACCTATCTGTTGCTCTTCAAGCCTCCCAAATTGCCATGAACCTCTAACCTTTGACACCCTTCCTAGCAAACCATTGCTTGGCTATGTTACCGCTTTGCTTAGCCCTCTTATAGCGTTGCTAGTTGCAGGTGAAGTTGAAGATTGCTCCATGACGGACAGGATTATGTTGGGATATCACAATATTTCTTATATTATTAATGCATCTATATACTTGGTAAAGGGTGGAGGACTCGGCCTTATGCCTGGTGTTTTGTTCCACTCTTGCCGCCCTAGTTTCCGTTATACCGGTGTTATGTTCCTGGATTTTGCGTTCCTTACGCGGTTGGGTGATTTATGGGACCCCCTTGACAGTTCGCTTTGAATAAAACTCCTCCAGCAAGGCCCAACCTTGGTTTTACCATTTGCCTCACCACCACCTATATTTTCCCTTGGGAGTAATTAACCTAAGGGTCATCTTTATTTTAGCCCCCCCGGAGCAGTGCTTGTCTAAGTGTTGGTCCGAACCGAGTAGACTGCGGGGCCCCATCGGGGAAACTCGAGGTCTGGTTTTACTCGTAGGATGTCTCATCCGGTGTTGCCCTGAGAACGAGATATGTGCAGCTCCTATCAGGATTGTCGGCGCATCGGGCGGCTTTGCTGGTCTTGTTTTACCATTGTCGAAATGTCTTGTAAACCGGGATTCCGAGTCTGATCGGGTCTTCCTGGGAGAAGGTATATCCTTCGTTGATTGCGAGAGCTTATCATGGGCTAAGTTGGGACACCCCTGCAGGGTTTAAACTTTCGAAAGCCGTGCCTGCAGTTATAGGCAGATGGGAATTTGTTAATGTCCGGTTGTAGATAACTTGACACCAGATCCGAATTAAAACACATCAACCGTGTGTGTAGCCGTGATGGTCTCTTTTCGGCGGAGTCCGGGAAGTGAACACGGTCTTTGGGTTATGTTTGACGTAAGTAGGAGTTCAGGATCACTTCTTGATCATTGCTAGCTTCACGACTGTTCTGTTTGCTGTCTTCTCGCTCTTATTTGCGTATGTTAGCCACCATATATGCTTAGTCACTGCTGCAACCTCACCACTTTACTCCTTCCTTTCCCTTTAAGCTTTGCTAGTCTTGATACCCATGGTAATGGGATTGCTGAGTCCTCGTGGCTCACAGATTACTACAACAACAGTTGCAGGTACAGGTTATGCGACGATCATGACGCGAGAGCGATGCTTGCTTGTCTTGGAGTTCTTCTTCTGTTTCTTCTTCGATCAGGGGATAGGTTCCAGGTCGGCAGCCTGGGCTAGCAGGGTGGTTGTCGCTTGAGTTTCTATTTGTGTTTCATCCATAGTTGGATGATGCTCTAATGTATTGTGATGTTGTATTCGTGTGGCATTGTATGCCTTATGTATGTATCCCCATCTTTTATGTAATGTTGATGTAATGATATCCACCTTGCAAAAGCGTTTCAATATGCGGTTCTATCCATGGTGGGACCTTCGAGTTCCTTTAGGATAGGGTCGCATATTGGGCGTGACAGTTGGCTACATATCGTTCTAGCATTATTGTCTTCAATCAAATCTCATGAGAAGTGAGGAAATCCCGATGCTTACGAATCCACCGATTGGTTATAACTTTCTTACCCCGTCCTTTTAGCTAAATAGACATGAAGATTGAAAACAGTTAAGGTCTAAAAAAAGAGTGTCGAAAGAGCAATAGTTGAACGGTTAATTCTAGTACACTATATGCGGGCTTCCAATGTGCGTGAAATTATCACCTTTATATACAACTTCTCCAGACATAGAAAGCCAATAATCTTGTTCAGATCAAAACTATTCATTTGGATATATAAGATCTTGACAGAATCCAGCACCATTGATAGACCATCCATGGAGAAACTCTTCATTGAGCATAGAACATAATATTAGTACAGAATGTGTACTCCAAGATGATATATAACTTATGCGCAGAAATTTAAAATGCAGCTTATGGTTACAAGTGTAGATAATCATATAAAGTACCTGAAGAACTGTGGAGCCAAACACCATATTGAAATGAGCACAAAGATCGTGTATTACACCCAAGGTCTCTAGTTTAGGCGCAGAGAGGACGATTATTTGCAACAGTGAATAACTAGAATCAAGGATCAACCTTTGAAGTGAAGGGGAATCTTGGATGATGAGCTACCTTCCGTCAAAAGAAATTCCAATTCTTACAAGGTTAGGCGACTTTATTTGGAGACAACCAATTCTAACTGTGAAAACAAGCACCAAGCACTCCAGGGCAGGGCAACTGAAGTGGATGATGTTCTGCAATGAGGCCTCCGATATACGAACCCGCACAAGTGAAAGTTTCTTGAGAAATGGGAGTCAAAGGTTTAGTACCAGATTGTCTGGTAGGTAGCACAGCGCAAAGGTGGCGGTGTGGAGAGAGGAGGACAACCGCGAGATGGACATTGGTGCTGAGGGCACAAGTACATGGCGTTCGGCATGTGGTATGTAATTTCCAGGGGAATAGTAGAACTCAAGCAGTTGTAGTTCTGTGAATTCAGGGGATTTCAGCCAGGCGTCCATCGTGCAGGGCATGGTATGCTTGCTCAGATAGCATGACGGGATGCAGAGGCTTTAAACGGAGCCCTAGTGGAAGGAGATGATGGCTCTGGGGATTCCAAAATCATTGAAGAGAGATAGCTAATGACAGTCGAGATTAAGGGGCATGGCGCACCATAGAGGGCGCCACCGAATTGAGAGGACTTGGGTGTGGAAGCAATCCTTGGTGGGGAAAAGCGAGATGATCTCCCCAAGGATGATGTCCGGGAGATCGCTGATGCAGTCCACCCGAGATTCTACGGGTTCCAGGGATCTGATGGGGGCCAGGTCGTCGCTTCTCCCCGCGTTGCCGGGTGCGGGATCTACAATAGGCGTCACCGCTGGCGGGAGCCTCATCTTCTTGGCACTGGGGTCAGCCGACTCCATTTTCCTTGAGGGCATCGCGTCGCTCTCACGGATTTGAGCAGAGTAACGAATGACGAGCCTAGTTGTAGTGCGAGTGAAGAAGAAGGGGAGCTGGGGTTTTTCTATTGTAGTGAGGAAGAAGGGGAGCTGGGGTTTTCTGTAGGAGTGAGGTGAGGAATTTGGGGGTACGAGTGGAGCCAGCTAACGTGAGGTGGGTGGGAGCGGGGAGTAAGAAGAGCACCCAGGTTTTTTTGGGGGGCAGTGTGCTGGGTGTGGATAGCGCCTCTCATTCAGTAAATATATGGGCTTTTGAATTGATTTTACTATTTACTAGTGTGGATGGGCTGTTTTGTCTTGGGCCGAGAGAAACAATTACTACTAGTACAGTGGAGACACTCTACAGCTACTCAGAAAAACAATTACTACTACTACAGTGGATACAATACCGCTTCTGGCTCCTCCTAGGTCATTGAAACGTCTCCCTCTACTAAATGTTGTTATACTTTTGTTCACCGACCTGCGGGCCATGCAACGCGTGGGCCCAAATGCCATCCACCAAATTAGAAGGCAGTATGCAGGGGGAGAGTCACCTCGTTCGTAGCGCGGCAGTAATGAGACGGCGTATCACAAAACCCCACCTCCCCGCAGTCTAAGTTTGACGGACGAAGCAACCATCATTTCACTCTTTGCTGAATCCCCTTCTCTCTCACCGTCTTCAAGAAAGGCAACACTCACATCTGCCACTGTTCTTCTCTCCTAACAAAGGGAAGGTAAGCGGATCCGTGATGTTGGTATATTTTCGTTTAGAGAAAAAAAAGAACTTTTGCAAAGCAGTAACCGATCCTCACTCTCTTTTTTGTTTCATTGTCATTGCGATTGTGTTTTCCTTTCAGTGGTCTCCTAGTGTTCGTCAGTTTCATGATGGACCAAGGAGAACCAGGCAAAGATCTTCCGATATTGGATCAGACGCGGGAGGCTGATCGCCACGAGACAAAGAGCTCCAAGAAGATGGAGGCAGCCAACGAGCCGACCCCAGATACGCTCACGGCCACTACTGAGATGGTCAACGCCCTGTTTGAGGTTTCAGCCCCCGTGGCACTGCAGGAGCAGTTTTCCCCCTTCGAGGATGTGTCCCCCCCCCCACTGAGCTGCCCAAGGTGATTTTCTTCTTTGCCGATATTGATTGTGGTTTTCCATGTAAGTATGTGGTGATGAATAATGCAAAATTTTATTAGCTTCGATGCCATGCTATACATAGTGGTTTAAATAACTTGTGTTTCTTATACTAGAAAGTAATTCAGAATTTGTTTCTGTTTCAATTAGAGCACTGATGCAGATAAGGATTGTGTGGTTGTACATGTCACTCGCTATGAGGCGGATGACCTGAATATACGCACTGGGAAAACAGAGTTCTTAGGCTGTTGGATCCTGGAAGCCATTTGCGGTTATATCAATGAAGAGTTGTATTCCAGCCTCACAGTTGTTAGGCGTGTTGTCCAGGTGTACTAAAGCACAAGAAGTTCAAAGCCACTCCTTCGTTTGTGAGGCATACTGTTCTTGTCAAGCTTACACAGGAAGATGACATGGCATGCCTCCACAAACAAGTTTATCAATGGTAAGGCCACAAGATTGTCTTCATGAAGGTTCACAGGATTGAGCAGCTGCGGGACGTCCTCGATGATGTTCATGGCAAGGTCCGTCTTGTGTCCAGCCCAAATTAGATCGAGGCATGAAATAGTTGCCCCAGCTAGTGTTTAATAGTAGTTTGGATTCTGTCTAATTATCCGATCCTTGCATGTTATCGAGCCCTCTGGGGCTAGTACTCTGTTTGAATCCGTCTATGGGAACTGCTGCTACTTTTGTGTGCCCGTGAATCATGTGAGAACCATCGTAATTGTTGCCGAAACAGATGCGTCCTCACTAGTTTTTTCATGAATATGGCATGGTAAGACATAAGTTGTCACAGTTTATCATACAAGCAGTGTGTGTTTTGATGAAATAGAGCACTCGTTCGAGAACTGTGCGCTGACATATACGTAAGTAATTGTAAACACTGTTGGTGCTACCTCATTTGTAAGCAGTTGTGCAAAACACGACACATTGGCTCAGCTCGCTTCAACACTAGGCTATCGACCAGCTAACAATCAACAATCTGTTATCTGACATATAAGCAACTATGTATCTTGTTACAGTGGTTCATGCAGTTAACCGAGGCCACAATGTAAATTCCAAACATTCACACGCTAGTCCAGCGCTCATGTGGAACACTCATATTAAACTCATCTTCATAAAAAACTTGAAAAGCATAAGTTAAGCAATTTTACACATATCAATGATTCATAGAACATAACAAACATATACTAGTTCACAGCAAAAGACAAAGTTGTGAGAAGGTTTACAAATCAGGAAAAAACAAGCAAGGCTTCTCTGAGTAAAGGGCCTCCCGGCAGGCTTAAATTTCCTGGAGTTCACTCTGGTTTTTTCTTGTTGCCACCATCCAGGGTTAGGTTCTATCATTCCAGAATAACCAATTATAATTGTGGTCTCAAATGGATGCAGTGTACTGACCAAGTGAAATTCTTGTGCATTCCACTAAATTTAAGCTCCGCTATTTGCAAAAATAAGCAGACCACAATGCCTCTTGTCCGCGCACCTGTCCAAAAAACCTCCGTGCAGCCGTGCCAGCTAGTCCTCGGTCCATGGATGAACTGGTAGAAAGTGCATTCTGGACTAGGATGCAGTTGTTTTCGTTCGTCCCTACACTGCAATCAGGAAGTAAAACGTACGAATCAACTTCATTTAGATTGTGTTGGTCATTCTACCTAGTAACTACCAATGTAGGAATACCTGGAAGACGGGTGGTTAGACGACGTCAATGAGGGATAGCCATCTCATTTTGCGCAGTTCTACTAAAACCGAGGTGTGTGCTTTTGAATGCGCGGATAGAAACGATACAGAGACAGACATCCCGAAACAATATGGAGACAGACATCCCTATTTGCGCAAATATGAAATACGATTATTTAAACAGTGATAGATATTTGCAGTGGCGTATGATTAACAGCAACATCTATTGTGTTATAATTGGCACTAGATTGACAGTATGAAGTGTCCTTAAGTAAGTAGCATCACATCACATCAACACTGCCACTAGATTAACATGTAGAACAATAGCATTGGTATTACTATCATGAGAGTAGCACATGGTCAGTAAATGTGCAATCAAATTTGTGCAGTTCCACTGGATGAAGAAATGTTAGCGCTGTGAGATTTAAGTGTAACTGCAAAAACACAATTCATGAGAAATAAAGCAAGACGGAAGAACTTCATAAAATGGTGGTGGCATTGCTTCAATTTATCGACGGCACTAGACCATTACTTATAGTGACATTAGGTGGCATTGCTTAATGCTTCATGTGATTTTACATTAACGGTAGTGATTACTATGCATCTAACCCAAACTAACCCTCCTGTTTGGATCTTCTTGGGTTAATTGAGTCCAAACTAACCCAAACTAACTCTAACCCATGGATCCAAACAGAGCCATAGTAGTCAGAGAGAGAGAGAGAGAGAGAGAGAGAAACAGAGAGAGCATCTGCATGAGACACCCCGACACCCCGAGATAGATTGTGAGCATGTGTGAAAGAGAAGTGTCAATGCATATAAAGTGTGTGCACTTATGCGTTAGATATAGAGATATATAACGCGTTTGTGAGAACGGGCCGAGGCATAGTGCATCTACGTGTAAAAGGCGGTTCTATGCATTAAATTAAAATATAAATGGCATTATTATTTTTCGATGAGATCATGAATTTTGCAAATTGCGTATGGACGAAAATCGGTCTATCAGACACCCATACTCTATTGAATTCTAGCATGTGCGTGTGTTTATTTCATATTATCGATCCATAGAGTGAGAGCGGTTTGAAATACAGGCAATGGATGCTTTTGCAATTCATATATAAACATTAATTAGTGCACTCCATGTTGTTAGTGTGAAGCACTTTATACATTTGTCACTTGCATGGATACATTCCAAATTGCTAGCTAAGAAATAGAATACATGTCGAATTCAACATAAAGGGGGTTTCAAAGATTCGAATTCATAGGAAGTGCATTCATCTATTTGAACCCGAGATAATGGCATTTGTAAATTAGATGTAAAAGGGGGCATCAATCTTTGTCGTGCGTTTGAACATGCTATATATATTCATATGCATGTCTAACTTTTTTTTGCAACCAAGGAGATTATACCTGGAACCATGCATGAACTGAGGTAAGTTGCATATTTTTTTAATATATACTCGTGTACAATGTATATTCAAATGTATCCCCTTCATTCCAAAATAATCATAGCTTTAGGATTTTCAAGAGTAAAGATTTGTGAAGTTTAACAAATCCTGAAAGTTCAATTCAAGAGAACCGAAAACGTTAATGCCTCTGCTCCCAAATATTGAACAAAGCGCCAAATAGGCCTCTGGTCACCCGAAACCGTGCAAGACTAATGTTTGGTGGTAGGAAATTATTGTCCTGACTCTGGCCTATGTAGCCTATCGGCCCGATGTCCAAAGGTCTAAACCGGGGTAGGTTTGTAACTTCACCACGACGCCAGTCTAAACCGCCTCCGAGAAGCATACATACGCCGTGGGCGCATAAACACCCATGCGCTCGGCCGAAATCTATCCCGCCCACATTTGGGACACCTCAATTACTGTCCTACCCCCAACCCGCAATATGTTCGAAATTTTAGATGGGGGCAAAGTTTGTAACTTTCCCCAAATTTCAAACACGCGCGTCTCAAACCGAAACATTGTTCCCCCTTAGTTCCCACCTCCCTCTGTTTCCCCATTCATACTCCGTGGGCGCCAAAACGCCCTCTCCACCAGCCGCGAAACCCCAGCCTCCTCCGTCCTCCACCCCATAGTGGCCAATCCACCGCCGCCCTCCTCCATCACGCCGGAGCTGGTACCCCGATGTCGTTGTCCAACGCAACCGCAACCGCAACGTCCTCAAGGACTTAGCAGCTGAATCCGAGGAAGAGCTGCCTCCATGATGCTAACGCCAACGTGCGTCGTACCAGAACCACTCCGACCATGTCGTCCTGCGCCTCACAGCTGCCGCTCCATTGTCGCAACCATCCACCGCACCCGAGTTGTTCCCGCTACGCCGTCGTTCACCACCTCAGATCTAGTTCCCCGCCACCGACAGACGGCCACCGCACCACACTCAACAACTTGGCCATGGGTTCGTCCAAGGCTCCACCATCCTCCACAACTTCTCATTTCCAGCGAACCACAAGAAGATCATTGGAAAAACAGAAGGAGGACACAACACTACCAGCAGAAAGAGGTACTCCTCTTCCCTTATTCGTGCAAATCTTATGTCTCTGCTCACACCGTATTCATCCCACGAAAGAAACTAGTTGAGCGCTTCTTACTGCATCTTCTTCGTGATACTAAATGCACAAGGTTTCCTCCCTTCACTATTTCACCTTTGCTAGAGGTCAGTAGCCCACCTGGATTTCAATTCAGGGTCAGTCAAACCGCAATTAAAAGAAGCAGCACCCTCTTAGACGCGCGGAGCACCTAGTCCGCTTGTTCGCCGGGGAAGCGGCGCATCGGTGTCTATCATAGGGGTGTGGGGCGCAGGAGCTGCTTGCGCCCGATATGGAGGTCGACGGGGCTTGAATGAATGGCCGGGTGGCGGTACCAAGCACGGCGGTGCGGTGAGGTCGAGGGGAGGGTGCAGGCAGGGAACTGGGCCGATGGTCGCTGGCGTTTCGAGGAAGATCGTCAACACTGACTGGCTGGAGGTAGATGAAGGCAATCTGCCCGGTCTTTGTACATCGGAAGGTGCAAAAAAATGGACTGACCTATTTGTTTTCAGTCGACTGTTATTTTAATAGAATCTTGTAGTAATTTAGTGTGCCATGCATGTTGTAGAGCTATCATATGTCTCTCGTCATTTATTTCTCACTGACCTGCTATCTGCTACCTTTACACTATACTAATTGTGCACACACTTCACCCATACTCACACTATTGTTTTTTTATGCATGGGTATTTCAGACTCTAACGCAATGTTGGTGAATGCAAAAAAGAAAAGACAGAAGTCGATCCAGTGTAATTCGAAGATAAGCACTAAGCGTTTCAGTGCTCTAAAGTGTGCAGTGTCAGCAGTTGGAGACAGTAAACATAGCTCTGCAATTGATGATCTCAATTGCCACACACAACCATCCCAGGTGCTTGCTTTAACTTCGCGCTGTCAAATGTGGTTGCATGCTGCATATGGTGTCTAGCTTGTATTGCTTCCAATTTGGTTAAGTTGCATCTGCTTACTTAACACATTATACCTTTGATAATGACATGCCTTCCTGTTTTTGATACATACTACATATGTCTATTAACCATGTTCGTACATCAAACTAATGCTCTTTTGTATCCCTCGTCAATCACTTATGATGAGACAGTCACCCCAGTGGGTTACTGTGAGATGCCCTACTCGTTTAAAGAGTGCAGTGTCATCCTCCCCACATGATTCTCAAGAAACATCAACGCTAAATGAAGATAGTCAACTTAGCTCTCTAGTTGATGACCGCAATTCCCCCACACCACCATCGCAGGTGCTTGTTCTTACTTGGCAGTGTGACATGTGATTGCATGTTGCATATGGTGTCTACCTTGTAATGCTTCTAATTAGGGTAAATTGCATCTGCTTAGTTAACACATTATACCTGTGAATATGACATGCCTTCCTGTTTTTGGTACATACTACGTCTTTCTATTAACCATTGTCTTACATCAAACTACTTTTCTTGTGTATCCCTCATCAATCATTTCTGATGATACGCCTTCAAGTTGACAGTATAATATTGGTTGCATCTTGCATATCATTTCAAACATGTATTGCCTCTAATTTGTTGAAGTGCCACTTATAATGAGACACATCTAACTTGGTAGAGTGATTTTGGTTGGATCTTTCATATGGTGTCTAGATTGCATTGCTTCCAATTTGTTGAAATGCCTTCTTGTCGTGGAATTATCACGTTAGATGTCCTAGTGTGAGGACTTAGTCGTGGAGCCATCGCAACGAGATTAGCCTAAAGGGGTTAAACCGGACAAAGGACACGGGGAGTTTATACTGGTTCGGCCCCTTGCGGTGAAGATAAAAGCCTACGATCTAGTTGTGGTGGAATTGATGGGGTCTCGATGATCAGGGAGCGAATCCGCTTTACCTGGCTCTTGAGTTGTTGTTTTCTTGTCCCTGAACCGCTGCCGGGCCATCCCTTTATACACACAGGTTGACGCCCGGTGGTTTACAGAATCCCGAGGCCGGCTCATACACGTGTCCAGCTCGGTTTCTACCTTTTCCTATCTTACAATACAAGTTACATATCTCATGGCGGTTTATGTCTATGGGCCCTAATCTGCCTTTGGGCTCTGGGCCTTTAAGTCTCTGTAGTAAAGCGCCATACTCCTTTTCTGCATGGGCTTCTATACGGATGACTCCTTATGAGTATAACCCGGCCCCTCCTGGGCAGTTTATACTCAATAGTTATATCCCCAACATTAGGCCCCAGATTGATTTGAACCTGTTCATGTCAATCTTCAATACTTAGGAAAATTTCCTCTTGAATATCTTCATGTGAACCTTGTAAACCGCCATGATGTCATCTTCATATGAACCTTGTAAACCGTCGTGATGTCATCTTCCAAAATTGTAATAAATCGCCATGATGTCACCTCTTTATTAAAACCATATATACTTCCCTTCTACTAATAAACCTCCGAAAACCGAGGCGACAACTCTGTCACATATCCATTTTTTTGGGTTCCTTGATTTTTGTGCCTGTCACTTATCCCTTCGCTTTATAAATAGGACCAGGGGTCATTTTCTCTTTTCCCCTTTCGTGCCTCTTTGCCTCGTCGTCTTCCTCGCGTCGCCTCAGTGCTCGAGCATAGCCGCTGCCATTGACCTTCGCCTCTGCTCCAACAACGGCCGCTGCATCAACCTGATTCGATCAGAGAAACGTGGCACCTCTCCGCTACTCCTTCAACCTTTGTAAGTTTTCTTTCCTTCCACCCCAGGTCTACTGCTAGGGTTTTGGTGTTCAATGGTGTTCTTCGGGGTTCGTCGGCGTTCATTGTTGTACTTTACTGCCATACAGATACTTAATAAGGACTTAATATTTTCCTTGTGCGGCCGTAGCCATAATCCAGTTTCCTCATCACAACATTCCTTTTTCAGCGAAAAATCCCATCTGAATACTTAACTGTTCTGCCATCAGCACTTAGGGCTTTGGATTTGTTCTCCTTTTCTAAAGTGCGGTAGATCCAAAATTATAACATCAATCTGTAAAAACCTGTTTATGCAACACTTAGCAATTTTTCAGATCTGTAACTACCACACCATTGTAGGCGCTTTAACCTTTAAAAAATGATAACCCGCCAGGTACCATTAGCCCTCTCTTAAACCGCCAAGTTGACCTTAATATCAGAACCATTTTATCATGTACATATGTTTCAATATATTCTCCCCCCGTCCTTACGCCGGTTTATCTGCGTCAGTCATGAATCTTAAACCGGCATTGATCCTGCTTTCCGTTGAAATGGCCAAACAGTTCTATGTTTGCAATTGGGTTCCTTCCAAGGTTACTGAAGAACAGTTAACTGGGTTTGTTGCCACTGGTGTTTTAGCAAAGAAGGAAGTCATACACTGGAGAGTTCCCGGTCCAGAAAATCCTCCTCAGCCCAAGGATGGAGAGGTGGTTGTTTTTGCTGACCATCTGGGTCGAGGGTTTAGCCCCGCCCGGTTCAAAGTTCTTCCGTGACGTTCTTGCCAGCTTCCAGATCCACCCTCAAGATATTGGGCCTAACTCCGTGTCCAATATTTGTAACTTTCAAGTTTTTTGTGAGTCTTATTTGCAAGAAGAACCCACTGTTGAGCTGTTCAGAGATTACTTCTATTTGAACCGCCGTACCGAGTTCATAGATGGACCTAACACTGAGCTGGGCGGGGTTTCAATCTAGAAGAGAAAAATTGTCAGCTCCCTCACGCCAAGCATCATAGTCATCCCAAGGACTGGAATCAGACTTGGTTTTACTGTCATGATACATCTCCACCTGATGAGAACCCTCTGACGGGTTACCGTGCACACCGGCTTACTAGAGAGCATCCAGTTCCTCAGCGACTGACTGCCAAGGAATGATCAAAATACGCCCCTCAGCTATCAAAACTTAGAGCTTTTGTTGCAAACAGTCTGACAGGCGTTGACTTTGTTCGGTGTTGGGTTTCTTGGAGCATTATGCCTTTAAGCCGGCACCCCGGTTTAATGTGTGAATACACAGGGGATTTGAAATACCCTCAGCATCTTATTGACATCCAACTCACTAGTGATGAGGTCACCGAATCTGTCAAGAAAATGCTTGATGAACCGGTGGCTGTATGCAGCAAAGTAGGGCTCAGCCCTTCTGTACTTCCAACAAACCGCCAGCTGTAAGAATTGCCTCATTTTTGTCTTAATCTGTCCCCTCTTAAAAATTCCTTTATTAATTTTTGTCCATCTGTGCAGGGTGATGATCCGTTCTGGAAGAGGAAATCACAGGATAAACCGGCAAAGCCGCAGGACAAACCGGTGAGCGCGCCTTGCACCAAGACCAGGGTTACGAAGAAACCCGCGAAGAAGAGAACCGCCGAGGCCTCTGACCTGCCCAATGATGAAGAGCTCGATGACCTGGAGTTAGAGGTAGAACTTGACTCTCTTGGTTATTTTTTCATACACCTCATTGACAATGATTATTATCAGGATGATGTGGAAGCTAGCCGCGCTGGTGATGCAGCGGTAATTGTTCTATCTTCCGACTCAGATCATGTGCCAGTACCAAAAATCCGTCAAGTAGTCCAGAAAGTAAAATTTTCACGCCCTCTTGCTTATTCGGATCTGCACTTTATTTTGAAGACACAGCAGCATGAAGCTTGCCGCACAACCCAGCATAGTGACCAAGTGGTTACCTCCTCCGGTTTACTGAAATCTCCGGTTCGCAAATGCCGTCAAGAGGTCTCTTGTACTTCTGATACACTTTATCCCAAGGCGAGTTATTTCCGATATCCTCTTAATCCGTCTGATTCAAATTATCAAGGAACCTCCCATTCATCCTCCGGCGAGTCACCGACCACACAACTCCCTCCCCTCAAGATTGTTCCTGGGTAAGCATATTACACTTAACCCTTTATGCCTTGTATTGGTTTATTGTACCGATTTTTGTGCCTGTCCTTTCCAGTGCCAAAGCCAGACTTAGCAAGAAGGCCAAGTTGAATAAACCGACCGATGATAACCCGACCACTGAACCAGAGAAGACCTTGGAGGCCTTTGATCCGAATGCTGATACTATCCTGGATGATCCGATACCTCAGGCTCAGGACACTTTTGTTGAATCAGTAGAGATAAATCCAACGAGCAAGTCTGCTGATCCGCCAAGCCCCTCTGCTAATCCACCAAGTACAGCAAAAACAACTGCTAAACCGCCAAGCCCAGCCAAAACTATTGACAACACCACGGATGATGTTGTGATTACTGGTTTTGGTCATACTGCTCCTAGCAACCATGTCACTTTATCAAAATATAGTGCCAAGGAAGAATTTTTCTGCTATGGATAAGGGCAAGTGGAAGACAGATTTATCAAGCTATGCTCATCTCAGTGCCCAAGACATCCATTCTGGATATTTAAACCGCCTGTACACAAGCCGCGACTATGAAGCCGGTTTATTGGGTCTGATGAAGGAGCGATATGAGGTAATTACTTTGCACAAGTTCTTTTTCCTTAGAACTGGCTTAAATTATCAACTCAAGTAGCCCCCAAGTATCGGTTCATATTATTAATGTGAACCGGGACTTGTAGTAGAATAATATTGAACTTTGCTTGCATAGCCCCAAGGGCCGGTTTATACATTTAGGATGAACTGGTACCTTTCCTATCATGAAGGTTTCAAAATTTCTGATAATCATCCTTCTTGTAATCCGATTTACTGGGCAAAACTCCATAACTTTGAATTGATTCGATATGAATTAGCCCCCAAGTGACAAGTATATAACTTGTTATATGCTTGGGACTTAAAATGTCAGTTGATAAAAAGCAATCCGCATTAGCCCCCAAGTGCCAAGTGTATAACTTGTTATGTGCTTGGGACTTCGAAGATATACTCCCAACTCATTAACTGTCTCATGCAGGCTGATCTGACCAAAAAGGAATCTCAAATCACCGACCTTCAAGAAAATATTAAGTCCCAGCAAGCAGAAACTTCCAAGGCTAAAGAAGAGCTGACTGGCGCTTTAACAGCCATGGAAAAACTCAAGGATGGCTTTAAAGGCGAACGAGCCGACTGGGAAGCTGAAAGAGCAACTTTGCTAAAGCGGACGGAGGATGCTAGAGTAGCCCTTAAACCGGTGACAGAAGAGCTGACTGGCCTAAAGCGGCAAATCAACGCTATGACCTCTGTTGTCTTTGGTAAATACCCTCTTCATGAGTTGTACTTAAACATCCTTGAGACTTCCAGTTTAATAATAATATTTTAACCATTGTAGGTAGCCGTGTTACTCATCTTGGTTCGGATATGCGCAAGAAACTGAAGGCTGCCTATACATTGATAGAGTAGTTATATATCGGCGTTCAACGGGTCATCTGCACAGCTTCATACAATAAACCGCCCCTAACTTTAATCAAGGAAACATTGGCAAAATTATCCATGACGCCTGCCCAGCTTGAGGAATTGAAAAAATCTGCTGCAAGGGTCGGTGCTATGTCTGCACTGACTCGGGCCAAGGCCTGGATATCTAATCTTGATCCAAAAGACATTGGAAACGGCTATCCCAGCCAAAGAGAAGATGGGTCAGTTTTTGACAATGACGACCTCAAGGCTTTGACGAAGGAAATGCGTCCACTTGCAAGTAAACTGGTTGAAGAGACTGATTTGTCTTTCCACCGGTCGATTTATGATGCAGACAACAAACGGGTTAATGCATCTATATATGATGTGCAAAATCTTATACCGCCAATCCGTAAGCATACTTATGCCGCTGATGTTGAACCGTCCGATCTTATAAGTGATGAAGTTGTCTTCCGAGCTTTATCTGTGATTGACTGGGCAACCATTGAATTCCAGCCACTGGGTGGGGAGACGGAGGGTGAACCGGTGCAGGATGATCCACAACCTTCAAGTCAGCCTGAGGAAGAATCATAATCCGGAGGCCGGTTTAGCTTCTGCATACCGAGATATCGGTGATAAACAATTATTCTTCTGGGCGTTCACTGCCTTGTAATAGGCTAGCTTAAACACTTGGTCTGCTATGCCATCGTGCATATTCACTTTGCCTGATACTATTAATCCGTCATGATAATGCTATGTCTGCTTATGATCCTTAGCAGCTTTATACAATCTTGTTTCTGCATATAAGAAACTAAAATTGTCCTGGCGGTTTACCGCCGGATGGGTCATAATACCCAACTAGATCATCGATGGCGCGCGTTGCCACGCCCGTCTCTTTTTCAGTATAATGTTAGGATATTTGATAAATACATGATGGCATAAATATTGGTGTTAAATACGAAATAAGTTGCTTAGAATTTAAGGACAATGAACTTAATATTTTGGATTAGCAAAACAGAACACTGTAGTGTAATCTGTGTACTGTAGTTGTAAGACCGCTATCTAAAATATGATTCTAAGCAGCTAGGAGTTTTAGCTACAACATCATATTATATGGTAAAAAGACAGCTCTAAAAACATTGTACAATTAGCGTTAAAATATCTCCCTTGGCACTGAAATCGGAAACACGCACATCAACTTGTTTGATCTTGGTTTTCCTTATTTGAAATTTATGGCTACTCATTGTTCTTGCCCATCATAAGCCACACTTGTTCTTGATTTTACTACATTGACATCTCATTGCAGTTCATCAATTGATCATTTTGTAAACTTTGGTCCTCGCTCATGAACTGATTTAACCTATTTCAGAACTGATGATAAATACATATTTTAAAAGGATGATAAATTGGTGAAAGTAAAGTAATTTTATTTATTTAATACCAGACAACTATACTGATCCCCAAACCATTGCAAACCATTATATTGAGGATCTGAAACCCCCTTCTTTTAAAAGTTTATTGAAAGTACTATCAGCCAAAAAGCATCTTACGAAATGCATATTAGCAATAAGTGTTATTATAAGAACTATAAGAGAAGTATACACAAAGAAAGAAAGAAAACGGTCCATGCTTTTGAAATTTGACAAGTTTAGTTTTTCCAGTTCTTGTAACTTCACAAAAGAGAGAAAACAATGTAACCAAAGGGATCATCACATGACTTCACAGTATCTAGGAAGGTCATTCTTAACCATCTTCAGAAATGCTAGATTAACCTTCACTATTTTAGGAATAAACCTTTAGTGCATAATCTCAATTAGATCAGTATGGGTTTTTTTAATTATCATGTACTTTGCATAATTTGTCCAACTAAATACTGCATTTATGTGACCTTATAAAATTAGCAGAGATATTATTGATAATGTTATTTCACAGAAAATAAGAGATATAATTAGTTTAATAATTTGAAGAGTGAAAGAAAGGTGAGCCGCCAAATGGCATTGATTTTACTTTATAACTTGAACACAACAAAGGAAATTTCTGACAGAAGTTTCTAAACCACCTAAAAATGCTTGCCGTTGTACAACTCTCACTAAAATACTTCATGTCTACATTCATGTTTAACTTTAGAAGCTTGGTGTAAAAGGAATATTATAAAATCATAATGCATGATGCATCATCACAGCAGAAGGAGGATGCCTGCAGCCCAATAACATTTATGTTATTTGCTTGGTCATATATGTTATAAGTGAACTGTGCAAAACTTCATAGTTGACAATAACCCACATGACCAAGCGAAAATGCAGGGTAATTATACACTTACCTCGAGCATTCAACATCAATAGGTATCATCACCTAGTTCTTAGTCCTAATTAGTAGTGAAGTTGAACACCGCAATGACCAGGCGTATCATTGGTGCCTCCCACTCTAAGGTCTGAATCCATAAATGTCTAAAAGTTATAAGCTCAAGAATTTTGTGGCTAACAATACACTGATCTGATGGCCTCTATTTTACTGTCAAAAGTAACTGTTTCCCATGCCTGAGCACCTTTTGCAAGGAACAATCAGATTCTCCATCTCTTAATTCAAAATCAAATGCATGTCTCATGTATTCCCGAATTCAACTGTCCAAATATTAAGAAGCAAACAACTCTGGTGGCTCTTGAGCCAACACATTTTCTACCTGAAATATAAACTATATGGTAAGTTGATATGAACATCTTGAGCCAACTGACGGACTATAGAGGTTAATGGCATATACTATAGTGAGTGCATGATGTGAGTTTGCTTGAGCAAAGCCAGCCGTGGATGCCATTGCCTCACATGCTGGTGATCAGCTTCAGGCCTTCAGCACACGGAGCACCAATGAAAGCTTCACCATCCAAAAATTTATGTTGCAGACACTTTTGTTGCAGGAAAATATTCCAGACTTACGAATAACTAAGCATATTGTGTATCATTTGAACATTGTTTAAAGACGTAGAGAGGGGATCGGACTTTAGAAGTTGATTTCAGTAGGCTTCCCACTGCTGGCCACTACTATCAAGATCGAGCATGACATTACAATCTTCCCTTCCTTCCTGGCTTCACCTCCAAACTCGTCGCATTGCGCTTCCATAATAATGAACGGCCAGGTGGTCCAGGAGGCCACAGTCGTGCCGCTGGAGTGCATGCTAGGAATTAGATATTAGGTAACTAGGTTGAGGCTGACCTGCATCATGAAGAGGTACTTCCCTGCCCTGGCGACTGATAACTGCCCTGCGACCAACAACACAATGACTAAGACCCTGGCACGGGAACCCATCACGAGGACCTGGTTGATCCGTCATCGTCGCACTCCGGTCCACATACAGCCGCCACAACCTCCATCGTCCCCCGTCCGCGATCTTAGCGGCTAGGCACGGCCGACTCTGGCTAGCCGCGAGCAAAGACCTCCATTATCGCCTGCGTCCCGCGCCAACCGGTCGAATGGACCAGCCACCAAAGTGGATTCTGTAGATCGACCCGTGACCCGCATCCCGCATTGGATACCCTCGATCGATCGATAGCTCATGGATCATCTCGGTCGAGTGGTGGTGGATACCCTCACGCGCGGCGCGGATAGCCTGGATCCGCTGGTGCCTCGCCTGGATCCGGCCGCTGGCCGCCCGAGCCGCCTGACCTGCATCGAAGCCGCGTTGGCCGCATCGAGCGCCGCCATCCCCTCTCTATAGAGCAAATGTTTTAGGAGACAGAGCGGTACTCGCTGAGGTTTGTTCATTGTGTTGGGCCTGAGCAGGGAAAACGGGCCCGAGGCAGCCCAATTAACCAGAGGGCTCAGAAAAAGCTACGGGAGCAGCTGCCCCTGCAACATTTAGCCCACTTCGTGATTAAGGTACAGCTTAATGAAGATCCTACGACGAAGAATGCCCAGTTAGTGAAATCCAACGGCCACAAACGCCTAATTACTGAGAGGGCAAGGATTAGGTGCAGTTTTACTGTTCTTAATATAACACCAAGGTTTATAACCAAGGCTGTATTTTCAAGAATAATTAAATATGAAATACATCATACACGTGACATTGAATCACATTGTTGATATATCAACTTTATTGTAGTAAGGGTGATAACCCAAATCTTGAGTTCTGATAACTCCCACCATGCCTTGCTGGTTTATAATGAAGCCATACCGGGTTATAATAAACACCAGATGATCATACTAGCAACTTATAGTCAAAGCCAGGCCGGGTTATCAAACGCCGGTTTATAATTGATCGTGTACTAACAACTTATAGTTGAAAGCCAAGCCGGGTCAATTGACACCGGTCATCTTTGTAAGTTTGTAGTTAGCAACTCAAAAACCAGACCGGGTTAGCAAGTACCGGATTAAATATAAATCTCATCGAAATAAACATCGAAAAGAAAAGTTCACAAAGAAAATATGGAAAAAGGGCGAGGCTTTTCATGGGCTGCCAGGCCACTGAGTTAAACCATTTGACAAAGCCTTTTAAGATGGACCTCACATTAACCAATCGTTGTTTTAACTTTGACAAGTTCAGGGTCTGTATAAGATTGACTTGCCAAACGTTCGGCGGGTCATACCAGGATTACCTGGGCGGAGTGACTTACTTGATGAAGGCAGGTTAACCCAGGGTTTTAGGTGAATACACCTGGCTTCCAAGCCTGGCTTTTATAGCCTATTGCAAGGTGTAGATTCTTTGTTCTTGTAAAAGCAAAGATCCCCCAAGCAACATTTTAAGTTGTGCTCAGTGGGCGCCTATGTTTGAGTTGTGTTGTGAAATGCACTCTCTTTGGCTCCTTATGATATTGGGTATTAAGCCCCCAAGCTTATGATTTGAGTTGTGCTCTCCTTTTTTGTAGCTTTATAAGTCGGATCAATGGACAAACCGAGCTCCGCTTTATAAGCAGAAGCCCCCATGTAACCAATTTTTTTTAAAGATGAACGGCAGAGGCCCCGCTTTAGTAAGGATGTAAATTTATTATATTGATCATCATATATACATTGTCAAAAATGTGTACATAATAGGAGCCTATGGCTCAGGTGTAGTGAGGCTGAAGATGAGCAATATTCCATGACCGGCGGGTCTCCTCCTCCGATTTGCGTGAGTTTTTGTGCTCTCGAACATCAATAAGGTAGTATGACCCATTGTTCAGATTCTTGTTGACCACAAAGGGCCCTTGCCAAGGTGGGGATAACTTGTGCATATCGGTCTGATCCTGGATAAGCCGGAGCACTAAGTCACCTTCTTGACAAGCTCTGGTTTTAACCCCGCGGCTGTGATAACGCTGCAGGTCTTGCCGATAAATCGCTGAACGAGCTGCCGCTATGTCCCATTTTTCATCTAACAGGTCCAATGTATCTTGGCGTGATCTTTCATTGTCCGCTTCAACATAAGCTGCCACTCGGGGCGAGTCATGGCGAATATCGCTTGGGAGAACTGCTTCTGCTCCATAAACCATGAAGAAGGGTGTATAACCCGTAGACCTATTGGGGTGGTATTAATGCTCCATAACATGGAAGGCAACTCTTCCACCCAACAACCTGGGATCCTCTGCAAAGGGACTAGAAGCCGGTGTTTGAAGCCCCTCAGAATTTCCTGATTAGCTCTCTCCGCTTGACCATTAGACTGGGGGTGAGCCACTGACGACACATCAAGCCGGATGTGCTCACGTTGACAGAACTCTTCCATAGCACCCTTGGATAGGTTCGTGCCATTATCTGTTATGATACTATGTGGAAAACCAAAGTGGAAAATCACCTTCTTCATGAATTGAACCACCGTGGCTGCATCACACTTGTTGACTGGCTCTGCTTCCACCCACTTGGTGAACTTATCAACCACCACCAAAAGGTGGGTATTCTTGTCCTTGGACCTCTTGAAGGGCCCAACCATATCAATCCCCCAAGTTGCAAATGACCAGGTGATTGGAATCATCCTCAATTCTTGAGCCGGAACATGGGCTCGGCGTGAAAACTTCTGACAACTGTCACACTTCCTGACCAAGTCTTCAGCATCAGCATGAGCTGTTAGCCAGTAAAAATCGTGTCTGAAAGCCTTAGCCACAAGGGATTTTGAACCGGTATGATGACCACAATCCCCTTCATGGATTTCACGCAAAATCTCATAGCCTTCTGCAGGAGAAACGCAGCACTGAAACGCCCCCGAGACACTGCAGTGATGTAACTCGCCATTGATAATAGTCATGGACTTGGACCGTCGGATTATCTGTTTGGCCATAACTTCATCCTCGGGTAACTCGCCTCGGGTCATATACGCCAAGTAGGGCACCGTCCAATCAGGGATAGCATGAAGAACAGCCACCAATTGAGCCTCCAGGTCGGGAACAACCAGATCCTCGTCCGTTGGTATTTTGACCGACGGGTTATGTAGAACATCAAGAAAGAGATTGGGCGGCACCGGTTTACGCTGAGATCCGAGCCGGCTTAAAGCGGCCGCCGCTTCATTATTGCACTGATAAATGTGCTTGACCTGGTAACCCTTGAAGTGACCAGCAATGATATCCACCTCGCGCCGATAAGACGCCATGAGTGGATCCTTAGAATCCCAAGCACCAAAGACTTGCTGAGCCACTAAATCTGAGTCGCTGAAGCAACTTACCCGGATTAAATTCATCTCCTTAGCCATCCGAAGACTGTGGAGCAAGGCCTCATACTCAGCTGCATTGTTAGTACAAGGAAACATCAAGCGGAGAACATAACAAAATTTGTCACCTTGAGGGGAAGTAAGAACCACTCCAGCCCCCGAGCCCTCCAATTGTCTGGACCCGTCGAAGTGAATAGTCCAGTATGTGTTATCCAGTTTATCCTCTGCTGCCTGCAACTCTGTCCAGTCATTGATGAAATCCACGAGCGCTTGGGACTTGATGGATGCACGAGGCATATATATTAACCTGTGAGGTCCAAGCTCGATAGCCCACTTAGCAACCCGGCCAGTCGCCTCCCTGTTCTGGATGATATCTCCCAAAGGAGAGGAACTGACCACAGTGATGGGATGGTCGTGAAAGTATTGCTTAAGCTTCCGGCTCGCCATGAAAACTCCATACACCAGCTTCTGCCAATGTGGATATCTCTGCTTTGACTCAATAAGCACCTCGCTGATGTAATAAACCAGTCGCTGAATCGGATACTCCTTACCTGCCTCCTTGCGCTCCACCACAATAGCCACGCTAACAGCCCGGGCGTTAGCAGCCACATATCACAGCAATGGTTCTTTATCAATGGGGGCAGCAAGAACAGGCGGCTCGGCTAACTGCTTCTTCAGATCCTGAAACGCCGCATTAGCAGCATCACTCCAGGAAAAGTTGACTGTCTTTTTCATCATTTGATATAGAGGGATGGACTTCTCTCCCAAATGGCTGATAAACTGGCTTAGCACTGCAATACGACCTGCCAGACGTTGAACATCATTGATACACGCCGGTTTAGCCAGGGATCTAATAGCCTTGATCTTTTCCGGATTAGCTCCAATGCCCTGTTAGACACCAGAAAACCCAAGAGCTTGCCTGCCGACACACCAAAAACACACTTGGACGGATTAAGCATCATCTTATAAACCCGGAGATTATCAAAAGTTTCTTTCACTATCAACGTCTCTGCTTTCCTGGATTTCACCACGATATCATCCACATAAGCATGGACATTGCACCCGATCTGATTATGAAGACAATTCTGCACACATCGCTGATAAGTCGCCTGGGCACTCTTGAGCTCGAAAGGCATAGATAGATAGCAGAAGGCTCCAAAGGGAGTTATAAAGGCTATCTTCTCCTGGTCCTTAACTGCCATATTGATCTGATGGTAACCAGAATAAGCATCCAGAAATCTCAAACACTCACAACCCGCCGTAGCATCAATAATTTGATCAATACGAGGGAGAGCAAAGGGATCAGCTGGACAAGCCTTGTTCAAATCTGCGTAATCCACACACATACGCCAAGTGATATTCTTCTTGAGTACCAGCACCGGGTTAGCCAACCACTCAGGGTGAAAAACCTCCACAATAAACCCTACTGCCAAGAGCCGGGCTACCTCCTCACCAATGGCCTTGCGTCTCTCTTCATTGAAGCGGCGGAGAAACTGCTTGACCGGTTTGAACTTAGGATCGATATTAAGAGTGTGCTCAGCGAGTTCCCTCGGTACACCTGGCATGTCAGAAGGTTTCCATGCAAAGATGTCTTGGTTCTCCCGGATGAACTCGATGAGCACGCTTTCCTATTTTGGATCCAGGTTAGCGCTGATGCTAAACTGCTTGGATGAATCGCCAGGAACAAAATCAACCAGCTTAGTCTCATCAACTGCTTGACCGGTTTGAACTTAGGATCGATATTAAGAGTGTGCTCAGTGAGTTACCTCGGTACACCTGGCATGTCAGAAGGTTTCCATGCAAAGATGTCCTGGTTCTCCCGGATGAACTCGATGAGCGCGCTTTCCTATTTCGGATCCAGGTTAGAGCTGATGCTAAACTGCTTGGATGAATCGCCAGGAACAAAATCAACCAACTTAGTCTCATCAGCTGATTTAAACTTCAAAGTCGAATCATGCTCTGTAGTTGGTTTTTTCAGAGAAGTCATATCTGCCAGATCAACATTGTCCTTATAGAACTTCAATTCCTCTGTTGCACAAACCGACTCAGCATAAGCCGCATCACCTTCCTCACATTCCAAAGCGATCTTTTGACTTCCATGTACTGTGATGGTCCCCTTATGACCTGGCATCTTGAGCTGCAGATAAACATAACACGGCCTTGCCATGAACTTAGCATAAGCCAGCTGTCCAAATAGGGCATGGTACGGACTCCTGATTGTCACCATTTCAAAAGTCAATGTCTCTGACCTTGAATCATGATCATCTCCAAAAGCAACCTCCAGAGCTATCTTATCGACCAGGTAAGCCGATTTACCAGGCACCACACCGTGAAAAATGATGTTCGGCGGTTTAAGATTCTTATCTGTCAACCCCATACGACGGAAGGTTTCATAATACAAGATGTTGATACTGCTTCCTCCAACCATGAGCACCTTGGTGAACTTATAACCTCCAACCTGAGGTGCCATCACCAAAGCCAGGTGACCCGTATTATCAACTCGGGGCGGATGATCCTCTCGACTCCACACAATAGGCTGTTCAGACGAGCGCAAAAACGGGGTACTGCCAGTTCAATGGAGTTCATTGCCCTTTTATGAAGCTTCTGATCGCTCTTGCACAGGCTAGTGGTGAGGACATGATACTGCCCACTATTCAACTGCTTCGGGTGGCTCTGGTAACCCGACTGTTGCTGCTGCTGACCTCCCTGTTGATTATAACCACCATGGTTGTCCTGATTGCCTTGATTGCCATGTCCACCCTGATTACCTTGAAATCCTGAACCGGAATTACCTCCACCATAACACGGCCCATGAGACCCGGGGCCTGAACCGCCAGACGATCCATGATCATATCAGAAAAGATCCGAGTTTTTGAACTCCCGCATAATAAAGCAATCCTTCCAAAGGTGTGTGGCTAGCTTCTCTCGCGTCTCGTGCCTCGGGCAAGGCTGATTTAACAGGCGCTAAAGATTGACACCTAATCCTCCACTCCTTGGGGACAGTTTACCCTTAGACACTGGCCATTGTCCTGTGCATTGGTGTTAGCCACAAAATCTGAATTACTATCCGCTTTACGCTTACCATTATTCCCATGGCCCGCCTGGTTATGCTGCTACCCTTTTGCACCGTCGTTCTTCTTTCCCTTCCCCGGCTTCACATCATCAGACTCGGGATCCTTGGTACTATCAGAATCGGCATACTTAACCAGAGCTGCCATAAGCGTTCCCATGTCATTACAATGATGCTTGAGTCGTCCCAATTTCAGCTTCAGTGGCTTAAACCGGATATTTCCCTCCAATGTTATGACTGCTGAATCAGCATTGATGCGGTCCGATGAATGCAAGATCTCTGAAACCCGATGCACCCAATGGGTTGTTGATTCGCCTTCTTCTTGGACACAGGCGGCTAGATCCACAATTGACATGGGTTGCTTGCACGTGTCCTTGAAGTTTGTTATAAACCGGGCGTTCAACTCGGCCCATGACCCAATGGAGTTAGCTGGCAAACTTTTCAGCCAAGTGTGTGTCGTTCCATCCAACATCAGGGTGAAGTATTTAGCGCATGCCGCCTCATCCACATCCAAAATATCCATTGCCATCTCATAGCTTTCAACCCATGACTCGGGGGGTGAATCAGCAGTGTAATTGGGCACTTTACGCGGACCCTTGAAATCCTTGGGCAGCCGCAGATTGCGTAGAGCTGGGGTAAGACATGGCACCCCCCAAGAGCTGAAAGCAAGACCTGGTTCCACTGATGTTGTCGGATGAACAGGAGTAAGCTGACGGTCCGCCTATTGCGCCGCTAACTCGGCTTCTCGACGCGCTCTACCATTATCCACCACGTCCTGAGCATTTGCACCACCGCGCGCCGGATTAGGCCCTCGAGGGGTGTCATGGTTCCGCGCACTGCTTGACACAGCCGGTTCATCAATGTGCCTGATGTAACTCCTGCTTGGGCGAGGGGTTGAATGAATTCTATCTCGATTATATGAATAAGCCTGATGCTGAACAATAGCCGTTTGAAGGAGATCTCTGGCCCGCCACGTCTCAACCGCCGCTGGAGACTCGCCCTCCATCGGAATAGCTACCAACCGCGATGTCGCAGCGATCATGTTATCCAAAGGGGTGGAGAAGTGACCCAGCGGTGTCGGCATGTACTGCGGCGGGTCATGGGTCCGTCGAGGCTGGTCCGTCACCCGTGGCTGATCCGGTGCTCCTGTCCCTGGTGCTTCAACCCGGTTCACCGCTGCCGGATTACTGGGTCCTGCTCCTGGGGTGTTGAAGAGATTCATTGCTTAATAAACCGGTGGTAGACGAGACCGATGCCTCCTCCTCAACACGACGTTTGAAGCGTTCTGATCCAGCATGAGCCAGTAATTCCCTGCCTGAATCCGCTGTGCCTGAGCATCTAAAGTGGCCTGTTCATCAGCCATCCAGGTTTCCTCAGCTGCCAAGTCCTCCTTGGCCTGCGCTATCTGATCTCGTAGCTTCATGACCTCCTTGTTATGCTGATCTTAATTATCCGCGGTAACCTCTATGGTCAACAATGTCGTCCAGGCGTCCAATAAACCGGAAAGAACTTGAGCCGTCCGGCGCGCGGGGCCTCCTGTCCCGGCTGCCGATCCAGAAATCATCACTGCTGCAGTTGAGGACTGCAACATGGGCTGCGTACCGGCCATGAAGATTGCAACCCGGTTCAGCGGTTCAAAGGGGTCCGGAATACTGTCATCATCGGAACAGCCCCCAAACCGGCCATCTTGCAGTTGGTAGAGTGACTCGGTCTCACTGGTGGATGATTCGCCATCTGAATAAACGACCGTCTCACCATCGGACACCGGTTCAGACTCTGCACCATTGATGAATCCTGCAAACGCACGCTTCATGGTAGGCTGCACCCGGGCAGGGCTTGCAAGCTGAGCCATCTCGATGAGATCGGTGCAGGTGTCTGGCTTAGGGCCTGGTTCACCGATCTTGCCGATGAAGACATGAATTCCTCCAAAGGGCACCCAGTACCCGTACTCGATTGAGCCAGCCTCGGGGCCCCAGCCTGCGTCGTCGATATAGAGCTTGCTGCGACGACTCTTGGTCATCCCGCCCACTGCGTATCCCTTGAGTCCTTCGAAGTTGCCCTTTAAGAACTCGAAACCATTGTGCGATAGCCCCACGATGGGCACCAACTGTCGTGGAATTATCACGTCAGATGTCCTAGTGTGAGGACTTAGTCGTGGAGCCATCACAACGAGATTAGCCTAGAGGGGTTAAACCGGACAAAGGACACTGGGAGTTTATACTGGTTCGGTCCCTTGTGGTGAAGGTAAAAGCCTACGATCCAATTGTGGTGGAATTGATGGGGTCTCGAGATCAGGGAGCGAATCCGCTTTACCTAGCTCTCGAGTTGTTGTTTTCTTGTCCCTGAACCACCACCGGGTCGTCCCTTTATATACACAGGTTAACGCCCGGCGGTTTACATAATCCCAAGGCCGGCTCATACACGTGCCCGGCTTGGTTTCTATCTTTTCCTATCTTACAATACAAGTTACATATCTCATGGCGTTTTGTGTCTATGGGCCCTAATCCGCCTTTGGTCTCTGGGCCTTTAAGTCTGTAGTAAAGCGCCATACTCCTTGTCTTCATGGGCTTCAATATGGATGACTCCTTATGAGTATAACCCGGCCCCTCCTGGGCGGTTTATACTCAGTAGTTTTATCCCCAACACTTCTGCTTAGAGTTTTTCATACATATTCCATCCTCCTACAATGTATGTAACATCCCAAAATTCTAAATTTTGGAATGTTATATTAAATAGATAGTTATGATTGATTGTTTGGTTGATTGTGTGAAGTTGAGTGACATTTGAATCTTTTGAAAGTTAAACGAGGGGGAATAAAAGGACTTTCCCAAACTTTCATCTAGCTTTTATGGTTTCCATGAATTCAAATTCTTTTCAAATACAAAACCCTAGAGAGAAGCTGACATGACTTCTTCCATTTAAAAATTAAAAGGGTTTTTTGAAAATATTTGAATTTCATTTGGAAATATTTTCAATTTCAGAAACTTCAAGCAACTCAATGATTTTCATGAGAGAAGATAAAATGACTTCTTCAAAACATATGAAATATGAGTTGGGAGTTTAAAAGAAATCCAATTTAAAGTCCTTTTGGAAATTATTTTCAAAATGGAGTTATTTGGGTTTTATTCAAATTATTTTTCTCAAAAAAAATATGGAACTTAGGGTAAAATGATTCCCTACATCAGATAATTGGAGAGAAATAAATTTGAATTAATTTTGGTATTTTTAAAATGAGTTTTATTGGATTAGCACTCTTTGCTTTATTTTAAAAAAATTGGATTTTATTTGATGCTAACAAAATGTTCACGATGTAGGAAAAAAATTCTGAAAATTTTGATATATTATATGCCAATAGTATATTTTTTATTTTGGTAGTTTATTCTATTTTTCTTTTCAAGAAAATGTTTATTAAAAAAAAACTTCTCCCCGACTGGGCCGGCCCAGCTCCTGCCAGGCCAAGGCCCATCCCAGTGTGTCTCTCCTCTCCTTCCCCGAGGAAGTCCCGCTCGGGCACGCCGTCCGCCGCCGCCGTGGCCGACCCGGCCACCTCCGCGCCGCCTTGCCCCTCCTCCATGCAACCCCTCACCCCCTCTATATAAGTTTGCGCCGCCGCCGCCCTTTTCCTCTCTACCGCATCGCGCCGCCGCCCTTGCGCCGCATCCCACCGCCGCCGCCCCACTTCGTCCCATCATCGTTGACCACCGCCAACGCCGCCATCCTCCTCGCCTCACCACGCCACCCCTCCCCGACCCCTTCGCCGCCCACCTGGACGACCGGAGCCGCCGCCACGGCCGAACCCGAGCCGCCGCCGCCATCCTGTCTCGCCGGAAACCGCCGCCGTCAATGAAAACCGTCCGAACCGGTATAAAAATGCCGGTCCGATCCGGTTTTTCTTTTAACTTTGGTTTAAAAAAACCCTAGACTAGATCTGTTTTTTTTGTTTTAATTTAAACAGTGAATGTACATTGTTTAGATCTTATAAACGAACGCTCGTTATTTAGCCTTTTCGTTTTCTGTTTATTTACGTCAGGGACCTATTTGTAATTATCTTTCTTACACACTAGTCCTTCTATTTCAAACGACCACAACTTTTTACTCGTTTGTCCAAATCCAACGAAACCAACGCCCACTTCTTCGTTATGATCCCCTCTATCCAGATAAACAACTTAAACATGTTTTTGAAAGTTTAAAGTTTGAATTTCAAACAGTTTAGTAATTGAAATTTGTTTGATCGTAACTAAAGTTCTATAACTCCGTTTGAGTTGATTCCTTTTGCAAATCGAAGCTCTTGACCTACACTTTCTGATAAGGCCAAATTCACTTAATGTTGGTACTATTAGAAATTGTTTTCTGTTCCAAAAGTTATTTGCTTGGTTTTGAAGTTTTCCGAATTCTTTTCTTCGTTCTCTTTGATCTTTTGAGTGATTGCTTATGTGTGGTTACTATTGCTTGCTTGCGATAGATTGACCGGAGTGTGATGAGTAGAACTATCAGGAGTTGAGTGCGAATCATCTTCATCAACAGTACAGGCAAGTTCACACTTTGATCATATTCCTTTCATACCCAGTTTTTATGCATCAGTTTCAACCCTCAAACATTGCATGGTTAGGAGTTGATAACATATGGGTATTGGGAAGTACTTGATGAGGTAGAACCTATTGCCATGTTTATTACCAAACCCTTGGGAGTTACTTCAACGTTATGCTTGTATTTCTATGCTATGCTCGTAGACGTTGATTGGGTTTGAGTGTATCCATAACAGATATGAGATTGTTAATTAATGGGTTACTTAAGGTGGCACTTAAATACATATCTGGGTGGATTGAGGCACCTGGGGAATCCAGTGTTGCTTGTTTTTTTGGAAATCTCGTGGTACTGTGTGATTCTCCTATGGACCACCACTCGGGCTCAAAGGGATCATAAGATTTTCCATGCTAGAAACTTCCGTGTGCAGCCACAAGCTATTATGGGCTCTAGCATACTTGATTAAGTCGTGTGAACTCTTAAAGTGGTAGACTAGCAGATGTAGGGGATGTAGGTGGTACTGTCTACCCATCGTAAGGTGCTAACGCTTTTGAAAGACTGTGTCTCGGTCATCCGTTTCTCAAACATCCTGAAGTGCAAGAAATCCAACGGAGGAGATCGAGTCTTGTGGGGAAAAGTGCGCAAACCTCTGCAGAGTGTACAAACTAATCATGGTTAGTTGTGTCCCCGGTTATGGACATTTTGAGTATCTGGTTCTTGGATTATCATGTTGATCTCATCATGTTACCTAATTAATTTGTTGGGTTGTTAACTTTTAATTGGGATTGAGTTGAGGTTTACCTTCTCAATGTATTCAACAAACTTTGTAGTTAAATAAAATATATTCCTTTGCAGTAGGGAAAAATTGGCTTTTCGCAAAAACATTATAAACTTAGAGCTTTCCACCAGCCATATATGCATGTAGTGATAGCTATTATTCATCATTATCCTATGGTGTGAATTTGCCAATACATTCAATGTACTGACCTATATGGCTGCAATGTCTCATGTTGCAGGATTCTTGCGACGAGTAAGTGATACATTAGGGTTACGATTTCTACACTCAACTTTGCTGTTGGTGTTGATGGGAATCCACAACCTTGTTGTTTCTTCCGCTTTATGGATTGAGGTAATAGTATTTACGTTACTTTATACATGTGATTTACCTCTGTTATAAATCCTCGAGTACTGTGTGTGTCAGCATACCGATCCAGGGATGACACTTAAGCACAAAGACTTGAACGTTTGAGGTCGGGTCGCTACAAGATGGTATCAGAGCACATGTTGACTGTAGGACGTGACCCTAGAGATTGGCAAGCCCGTAGGAAAGAATTTCTCTACTACTTTATTTTCAAAAAAGATCTCTTACCTCTCTTCTCTCCTGAGATTATTCAAATATTCCCTTTTAGTGAGACTATACCCTTTTCTCCTTTTGACCACATGAAGATTCGGCTGATGAGACCACTCCAAGAAGTTCAAGATATCGAACAACTAAGACTACTTTGGAATAAAGAGGATTTTTACTGTGTATTACGATGACGGAAACTACAACGATGAAGACTCCGAAGACTAGGAGAATTTGCAGGCTTGAAGAAATTCCAGATTTGTATGACCTAGGAAGGCACCCCTTATGGAACTTGGCAGACTAAGGAAGCTGTCAATACCCGAGATCAAGGTGTATCGGAAAAAGACCGCAACATGGATCATTAGAACTCAGAGTTTTGTCAAGAAAACCATAAGGCAGGAGATATCAATTATGGAATAAAAGATCATGGCAGTAACATGGGCATAGACACGGCTGACCATGGTGTTCTTGCCGCGTATGCTATTGTCACCGTGCGAAGTTAAGCATATAGATGCATGGAAGGATTGGATGGAGAAGGCTGATGGAGCATCTATCAACAAACGTTGGAGTTTTAACCTTAGCTGGTGTATCACCAGGATCTGGAGTACTGCATCAAGAAGTTTAAGGTGGAACTTTAGGAAGTCATTTTGACAAGGAGGCAATTCGTGAGGAACTCAGAACCCAGAAGCCAAAAGTAGCCAAGCTGGAGGAGCTAAAATCTTTGAGATAGCAGAGATTAGTCAGGAACTGGACGACAGTAGGACCATGGTTCATACCAAGGATGTTGAAACCCAGAAGTTTGGAACGCACCTCCAGAATATTAAAGGACGTCATGAGAGACTTCACGTCAACAGAAATCTGGCAGAGGAACTTGAGAAGAACAAGCATTATCGGAAGATGCCATCGAAGGCATGAATAAGACTTGAAGAGTTTGATAAATTTGGGATTTATTGACCATTAGAAGACCAAACCCCTGTTATATACCTACGTTAGATGCGACGATTGTGAGCTATCATTTGTTTGATGTTTTCCGACAGCCACAAATAAAATCCGTCTTTTCAAAACTATTGTTTGTATTGTGTGTATCCCTTCTATCTCTCTTATCTCACCCCAAAACCCCTAGACCCAATAGAGAATGAATGGAGATGAGATCATATTATCTGAAATGATGAGTCAATTGGAGACGGACCGATGGATTCAGAACATGGAGGATCACATGAAGAATAACCCTATAGCTGGAAAGGATATGGCCCAGCATGCTCTTCAGTGCTTTGAAAGGGGTGCTGCTACTTGGTGGAGGATGTACCAAAACATCAATGGATGGCAAGGAGTAACCACTTGGAAGGAATTTAAGTTGACTCTGCTAAAGTCTCGGCTTGTGTTCCAGAAGATGAAGCCTTATGGAAATGATATGAAGAAATCCTGTGCATGCAAGCTCTGTGGAGAAATAGGACACAACCATAAGGAGCACAAGGATGAATGCGCTAATTATGAAGGAAATCACCCAGTTGAAGAATGCCCAACTAGGCAGATTACTTGTTTCTTGTGTGAAGGAACTACCCACTACCCTGCTCAGTGTCACATTTACCCCCATGGTACAAAGAATCATCTAGTAGAAGAAAGAAGCAATGAAAGGAGCCCTCATGAAAATTTTAGTAGAACCTCGGATGAAGGAAGAAGTGGAGGACACACCCGAAGAAAACCCAATGAAACCATGCACCAAGTCTTGTTATTCATGTGGAGAAGAAGGACACATCTCCCAGAATTGTCTGAATGGGGATCTAGTAGAATTCCTAACAGAGGAAGTAGAATATGACCCACATGAAATAGAAGCCCTGATTGGAACGGAAAAGTCCAGGAAGAGAAGTAGATTGGATTCCAGGAAGGACCTGAGCCATATCACCTGTTTCAGGTGCAAGGAGTCAGGGCACTACTTCAGCAGTTGCCCAAAAAGGAAGCCGAGGAGCCAAGGAGGTTATGTAATCATGAGGAAACCTCGAGACTTGTCAGAAGTAATATGTTTCTTCTGTAATGAAGTAGGGCACTTTGCCAGGGATTGTCCCAAGAAGAAGGAGACTTGTGCTAAATAGTTGAGTTAGCAACAATAGAAATGTAGTAGTAGTAGTGGGGACAATTATTTTACATTGAAGTGTTGAGTTGAGGCATGTAATGGAAAAGCAAGAGATTGTAATCGTTGCAGAATCAATGAAGTTTGCATCGTTGGTACTGATTGGGATTTTATGAGTTGTTACTCTATCAAGAAAGATTTTGACCATTTTCGAGGATATGAGAAATATGGTCTATGGAAGATTGGAGCATTTTAAGGGTGGTAGTACCCTGTGAGGAGATTTGACCCCTGGAAAGGATAATGATATTCCACGGAGTGGATTTTGGACTAAACAAGTATGAGTTTTATCTTGATATGTTGGATACCCCAAGAGCATGAAGGAAAGAAATATTATTGGATATAAAGGAGGTATAATGTTGGTAATAAGGAGCAATAGTAACTCCATGATGAGTCTGAGTAATCACGTCTTAGTTGGTACCGATAGAAGGAAGGAAGATAGTACAATTGGATGGATTTAAGAATGCTAGGAAGCTGTATGTTGGAATAATGACCAGTGGCCCCGATGATGAGTTCAAAGTTTGCAAGTGATGAGATGGGCCATAACCCACAGGCCCCAAGACCTGCCAAGAAGCAGGCACACTCTTGCTGAAGGAGAAACCCTGGAAGAAGAGGATATACCTTTATCAACCGACGATTTTATAGGAGCAACACAAAACCTGAGAGTTGTGAGGGACCGATAGTTGTTTGGCTGGCTTGCAGAATCCATGGATTTATCCGAACTTAGTTCATCGACAAGTGAAATTCTGCAATGCTTGTGAGGATGACCGAGTGTAAGAATGAGAGATTCGCTAAACCATATAGCAGGTAATGATTTGGGTGCGGGATGGATTGATCACCATCCCGACTTACCCTTATTATTAGCCTTGCTATACAGAATGGAAAATCTAAGTGACTTACCTATAGTAGAAAGACGACGATCAAAACCTTGTTTAAACCTTAGAATGGTATGACGTTTTTCCCTTGTACAAGGCAGTTGTTGCCAATCGTAGGATATACGGTGAGAATGAAGCCCAGACCCTTTTCCTACAGGAGAAACCATAAATTGTTGACCACCATGAGATAACGATAGTTGTTTAGTATTGGCGCCAGAACCGTCAGATAAGAAGACCCAGTCCCGGATAAAAAGACAGAAGAATTGAGGAAAGGTTATGCCACCACCGGAAGAGCCCGGAGAAGGAATTATCCCGAAGATCTGAGAAGATCGACGCTGCCAACAACAAGGATGGGGTATATGAGTTTTGATGGAACCGTAACAATGATTCTAAGGGTGGTAGCACCCGAGACCCCGGGGACAATCGATGGATTTTGAGAAGACCCCCAAACCCTAACCTATTTCTTGCTAGCCTCTCCGAATCTCGAGGACAAGATTCATTTTAAGGGTGGTAGGTTTGTAACATCCCAAAATTCTAAATTTTGGAATGTTATATTAAATAGATAGTTATGATTGATTGTTTGATTGATTGTGTGAAGTTGAGTGACATTTGAAACTTTTGAAAGTTAAACGAGGGGGAATAAAAGGACTTTCCCAAACTTTCATCTTGCTTTTACGGTCTCTGTGAATTCAAATTCTTTTCAAATACAAAAACCTAGAGAGAAGATGACATGACTTCTTCCATTTAAAAATGAAAAGGGGGTTTTGAAAATATTTGAATTTCATTTGGAAATATTTTCAATTTCAGAAACTTCAAGAAACTCCATGATTTTCATGAGAGAAGATAAAATGACTTCTTCAAAACATATGAAATATGAGTTGGGAGTTTAAAAGAAATCCAATTTAAAGTCCTTTTGGAAATTATTTTCAAAATGGAGTTATTTGGGTTTTATTCAAAATATTTTTCTCCAAAAATAAAATATATGGAACTTAGGGTAAAATGATTCCCTACATCAGAAAATTGGAGAGAAATAAATTTGAATTAATTTTGGTAGTTTTAAAATGAGTTTTATTGGATTAGACTCTTTGGTTTATTTAAAATTTTGTGAATTTTATTTGATGCTTGAAAAATGTTCACGCTGTAGGAAAAAAAATCTAAAAATTTTGATATATTATATGCCTATAGTATTTTTATTATTTTGGTAGTTTCTTCTGTTTTTGTTTTCTGGAAAATGTTTATTAAAAAAATTCTCCCCGACTTGGCCGGCCCAACTCCTGCTAGGCCAAGGCCCATCGCAGCGTGCCGCCCCTCTCCTTCCCCGAGCGGAAGTCCCGCTCGGGCACGTCGTCCGCCGCCGCCGTGGCCGACCAAGCCACCTCTGCGCCGCCATTCCCCCTCCTCCACGCAACCCCTCACACCCTCTATATAAGCTCGCGCCGCCGCCGCCCTTTTCCTCTCTGCCGCGTTGCGCCACCGCCCTTGCACCACATCCCGCCGCCACCAGTGAGATCCATCGCCGCTGCCCCGCTCCGTCCCGTCACCGTTGACCACTGCCGACGCCGCCATCCTCCTCGCCTCGCCGCACCGCCCCTCCCCGACCCCTTCGCCGCCCTCCTGGACGACCGGAGTCGCCGCCCCGACCGGACCCGAGCCACTGCCGCTGTCCTGTCTCGCTGGAAACCGCCGTCGTCATAGAAACCATCCGAACCGGTATAAAAACGCCGGTCCGATCCGATCCGGTTTTTCTTTTAACTTCGATTTTAAAAAAAAACTAGACTAGATCTGTTTTTTTTTTGTTTTAATTTAAACAGCGAACATCCACTGTTTAGATCTTATAAACGAACGTTCGTTATTTAGTCTTTTCATTTTCTGTTTATTTACGTCAGGGACCTATTTGTAATTATCTTTCTTACAAACTAGTCCTTCTGTTTCAAACGACCACAACTTTTTACTCGTTTGTCCAAATCCAACGAAACCAACGCCCACTTCTTCATTATAATCCCCTCTGTCGGTGTCAAAACCGGCGGATCTCGGGTAGGGGCTCCCAAGCTACGCGTCTTAGGATCGATGGTAACATGAACACGGGATTTTACCCAGCTTCGGGCTCTCTTGATGAGATAATACCTTACATGCTGCTTGATTGACTTTAATGAGTATAGGGGTTACAAGAGTTGATCTACCCCGAGTTCATATGTTGTGGTCTAAACCCTAGAGGTATGATGAGTAATGTCATAATGATCTATCGACTAGCCTAGCCTCGGTTTATATAATGTACTAGAGGCCTAGGATAACAAGAGTCCTAGCCGAATACGCTAGTGGGGAGGAGTCCTTGTCTTGATCACCAAGTCTTGTGGAATCTTCCTTGTATGCGGCAGCTGTCCGAACTGGCCCATGAGTATACGGCCATGGGGGTCCTCGGCCCAATCCAACTGACCGAGAGACGACGTGGTGAGTACCCCCTGGTCTAGGACACCGTCAGTAGCCCCTGAACTGGTCTTCAAGTTGGGGACGCTCCTTGAATCTTCCGAACTGTTCTTCATCTTTGGTCGTCGGTCTTGAAAACTGGTTCAACAAATGTCCTTATCTTCGATCTTGAGGATCGCCAAAGTGCATCCGAAGAGTTTACACGTCGGGTATCCGAGGAGCCCCTTTAAGTTTACGGCCTTTATCAATGCTTTGTTATTTTTATGCCACACCTCAGGTTTGAAGTTGTTCCGGGAGGCAGTGTCCTCTTGCATCCGAGCTCCAACGCCGAACTCCATTCGAGGTGTCTTTTGCAGCCGAGCACCAACGTCGGACTGCTTCCGAGATCCAACACCGGAATATATCCGAGCTCCAACGCCGGACTGTGTCCAAGCTCCAACGCCGAACTATATCCAAGCTCCAACGCCGGATTATATCCGAGGTGTCATAGATCACCTTGGTTCAAAAAAGTTGAAAGAGTTTAGCTAAGATTAATACCGGAAATGCCCGCTATGAAGCCAGCCACTAGCGCACGAGCTTTATGCCAGACTACTTCCAAGGTGGTGCACCACCTTGGCCATGGGCTGATTTCTATGAATTTAATTCCGAATTGTGCAATGTAATCTCTGACAAGATGTATGGCCAGTAGTCCTCAAGGTGCGTGTTGGCCTAATATCCGGGATGCACCTGAAGGAAAGAATCAGACCGCTGACCCTAGTAGCCCTGAGACTCAGGTCGATTCGTAAAATTAGCCTGAGGATCAATTCCCAGCTCGGCAGCATACCTAGGAATAAAAACGCGGTGTGCAAAGTCCTCGAGACTCAGGTTGGGTGTGGCCGACCAACCTGAGGATAATAATCTCCTCAAAAACTATATTGCACTTTGAATTTTCTGCATTGGATTGTCAATGCAGTAGCCCTCGAGACATTGGTCGGGTGGCGACACCAGATCAGGGGATCGATGTACCCCTTTAATATTTGTAAATGATAAGCATGAATCCCAGTAGGCCGCGAGCCTTAATGTGGGCACGGGTGGCTGAATTAAGGATCGATGTCCGAAGTAAAATCACAAATTATGTGTAATGATTCTATGTATCCGAGTACTCTACATCACTAATACTTGAATCCGCATTGTAAAAAACTTTGTTGACCGACCATCGGCTTCACCCTCCTCGGCTAGTAGCCGGGGAGTGTTTGTCCCACTTTATAAAGCCTTTATGAGGGCAAAGATTTACGGCAAACAAGCCAATCCGGCCATACGGTTTTATAAACAAAGGTACACGGAGAGATATGTTATATTACTTTTTAACGTAAGAAATATCTTCCAAAGAAAATAGTCCCACTATCGGTTCCTTTCTTTGTGTTGTCATGCTAAGCGTGATCATGAAACCTCAGCTCCGATCAATGTGGGAGGAAAATATTGAGGATTTAGTTTGGGGAAATTTCCCAAACTCTAGGGTATTAATGAACCAAAAATTTTACTTCCGTCGTTGCCGACCAATGTGATCCTTTAGGATTGCTAGCTTTCGGCTTCACCCAGTCTGGGGTACTAACTCGGATGACCCGGTAGTAACAACCACAGAGGTGCTCCCTTTACCGCCTAGCCAAACAATCGGGAACGTAGGGGTAAGCACATGAGCCAGGCAATCCAGCTTGGCCAAAATCTTAAGTCAAATTGATGCATATTTATGGCTTTATATAATGATAATTACGGAAGGCAACACTTGTATAATGAGTACAAATGTTGATGATATATACTTATTTTGACTCCATTGCGACCGTTTAGCAGTTGATAGTGGCCCATCGTCGGCTTCTACCCCTTTGTAGATACTACGCAGGGTGTTTCCGCAATAGCAAGACAACCCTTAGCCGACGTCTCGGTGCCCGGAGGCGGTTGTGTTAGCGGAAATGAGGCAATCAGATATCTTGGCTTTATAACTTTCACTTAGTCATAGGAGCTTTAAACAGGGGAAGCTAGCTACGAGCCCCCGGTTAGTGTTCGGCGACAGCAGAGGTCAAGCCGTAAACACTGCGGCAAATGTTATGAATAGCTCATCATTTAACATGGTCATCGGATCGCTGACCAGTTTGCGCTTATTGTGACAGTCAGTTTTTGGCTTTCTCCACTGAGGTGCTTAACCATGCGAGCTGGAAGCACAATCGCAGTGGTTCTCCCGTTGCACACCTAACCGAACAAAGCGGAATGTAGGAGGCAAGCACAGGAGCCGGGCAACCCAACTATTGATCGAAGACACAATTCGAAATCGATGCATATATAGCAACATCCGAGAATGTTTTTGCCAAATCTCTAAAGGTGTCCGGCGTTGCACTATGAGACTTATGTGAAAAACACACAAATAGTTTAAAAGTGTCAAAACCTTGGAAAACCAAAAAACACCAGTAAAAACATGACGTCCGAACAAGATCAAGTGTTCGATGCCAATCCGAAAATTGGAAAAAAATTGTGCTTCTGTCGACCAAGACGAAAACACATTTACAGCTCATATGTAAATTTTAAGAGCCCCCGAGTGACTTGGGCAAAAGGATTTTACGTATAATGATTGTATGTACCGATGTACTTATATCATATATGTGTTCACCCGAACTTTATACGTGTCTTAACCGACCGTTGGCTTCTCCCTCTTTGGTCAAGGACCAAAAAGTATTATGTACTCCCCCTATCGAGAATATCGACGGTGTTTCCGATAACCAGGCAATCAGGCCATAAGGCTGTAACAGACAAAGCACGCTCAGGAAACTTATGCTATATTACCGACGAAGTGCAAGAAGCATTTTCGAAGAAAATAGTACCCCCACCGATACCTTTCTTCGGTTTCTCATTATTACTATGAGACTTGTGCAATAGATTTTTTGTACTCATGAGTTCCGTTGTGTGCCGACCATTATTGAAAACAGTAAGAGCGCTAGCTTTCGGCTTCACCCAGTCTGAGGTCCGGCTCAGATGACCCGATCGTGACAATCGCAGAGGTTCTCCCTTTACTCCCTAGCAGAACAATCGGGAACGTAGGGGTAAACACAGGAGCAAGGCAACCCAACTTGCAAATCGCTTAGGTCAATATGGTGCATATTGTGGTGTAATACACGAATAAGGAACGAAGGCGTACAAGTATAATCATATGCAAGAGGAAAAGCTCCACCAAGGGAGCCTCCAAATAAACGGGGTATTTGAATATGTGTGTCACAAACAAAGTTTTGACAAGGAACATTGTCACAAAAAACTTTGTGCCAAAAAGTATAATGCTTGATCGAACCGAACAAAATTTCAAACTGAAAGTTTTTGAGCATGAAAGCAACTTAGCTGGTTAATATGTTCGGTGTTGATGATGCGATTCGGGCTTGTGGCGGGACGAAGACACCCATTGAACTGACAAGGTTCGTAGTCCTCGGCATGGACGAGGTCTGAGCCCCCAGGCCCGAGGTGTCCGAGCAAGGAGTTCGGCATTCCGGAGTAGTGACCACATAACGCGGTCAAAATCGATTACCTGCATAGATAAAACAGTGCGGTCCAGGAAATAATAATAATATATATAATCCTTGAATAATTGCTTTATGCAAGAATAATTTATTTAAAGATATGTGGCCTAGCGCCGAAGCCAATGTCGATGCAAGGCATCGGCGTGACACAGTGAAGGCGTGACAAAGCCTGAATTTGCAGGGTGGTCTAAGTTTCGGATGCGGCGTTCGCCGAACTATGTACGGAAACTGACCGAACCACCACGCGACCGTTTTTAATGTGGCCGCCATTTGATAGACCTGTGTACAGATGATGGAACAAACCAGAGTAATAATACTTTAAGAAAAATAATCTCAACAAGCAAAAATTGTTAGGATTAATAGCACCTGGTTTATTTGTTGTAGTAGTCCGAAGAAAAGCGACTCCCAAAATTGGGAATCAATCCACACACCCATTGCCTGATGGGCGATAAAGCGAGCATGCCGATGTTGGCAAAGGTTGGCTTGCCGAGGCAAAGCCCCTGGTCCAGCTAACGTGACGAAGCTGGTCGGTTGGTGACGCCGAAGTCACCGGAGCATGTTGATAAAGAAATAGCCAAGTCCACGGTCTAGCCGAGGTGATGGAGCAGGCCGGTGAGGAGTTGTTGCAGCTGCCATGTAAGCCAAGGTGTTGAAGTAGTTCGGCGTGACGGACATTGGCTCAAAGAGGCAACAGTGCGGCCATGCTGACCCAGGTCGTAACTTGTGACGTGGTCAATGCTGGCTTAAAGAAGAGATCATGCGGCGGCGCCGGTGTACCCGCTCCGTATAATCCGTGTAGCGGCGATGTTGGTGACGATTTATCCTTCGCGATGCCGAACTATTATTTGGCTGGCCGAGATGATGATCCGAAGAAGTTGAGCTCGGCTCAACAAAGCGACGACGTGTCTAGCGCAGGTCGGCCGCCGTGGAGTGATGTTGTCGAGCCGGTTTAACACCGGCGTGATGTGAAGATCGTATTGTAAAAATACTTTTAATATTAATGGGATGTGTTTGAGAATAAATCACAATACCCCATACAAAAACTTCCTTCAAAAAGGAGGTCCGAAATCCCGTTCATAAAGAAGATGAACTCGGGTCGGATTTGTTCTCGCACAGAAAACAGATCTGAAAAGTGATGCACTAATCACAAGGTTCCCGGAGTTTGGATGGTCGGATCGAGCTGAATTTTTGGCAGGTGGTAGATATAGGAATTCCGCGGCCGATCAACAGTTGGATCTTCCAAAGGACGTCCGAGCTAGATGCTGGACACCACGCTCCAAACTCGTCCGGACTCTTGTCCAGATTCAACAGGGCTCTGGTATATCGGAGATTGCTGGAGATTCCTCCATCGGAACTCGGTGAAATTTTTGCAGGGTTGTTGTATACTTAATTCCGCATAATTACACCAAAGCAATCGTTTAAGCAACACTCAAGGAGGCGGTAGCGGCAGATACGAGTTTGTTGTCCAGAAAAACAGCACGGTCGCCCGAGGGCAATGTTGATGTTGAGCCCCTGATCTCCATGGATGATTCCTCCATGATCTTGATAGAGATCAGAGTTGGTGTTGATGAAGGCCCTCATCCAAACATGTCGATCGGAGGCAGGGCACAGTCCTCGGTCAAGCCAAGGTGACCAGTCGAGCCGGTGATGAAGATGTCGAGGTCGCAGTTGATCTGCAGTCGAGCCATTGATCCTCTTGCCGATCACACTGCGGAACTCTTAATGAAAGCACCAATGTCGGTGTCAAAACCGACGGATCTCGGGTAGGGGGTCCCAAGCTTCGCGTCTTAGGATCGATGGTAATATGAAAACGGGATTTTACCCAGCTTCGGGCTCTCTTGATGAGATAATACCCTACATGCTTCTTGATTGACTTTAATGAGTATAGGGGTTACAAGAGTTGATCTACCCCGAGATCATATGTTGTGGTCTAAACCCTAGAGGTATGATGGGTAATGTCATAATGATCTATCGACTAGCCTAGCCTTGGTTTATATAATGTACCAGAGGCCTAGGATAACAAGAGTCCTAGCCGAATACGCCGGTGGGGAGGAGTCCTTGTCTTGATCACCAAGTCTTCTGGAATCTTCCTTGTATGCGGCAGTTGTCCGAACTGGCCCGTGAGTATACGGCCGTGAGGGTCCTCAGCCCAATCCAACTGATCGGGAGACGACGTGGTGAGTACCCCCGGTCCAGGACACCGTCACCCTCTATCCAGATAAACAACTTAAGCATGTTTTTGAAAGTTTAAAATTTGAATTTCAAACAGTTTAGTATTTGAACTTCGTTTGATCATAACTCGAGTTCTGTGACTCCGTTTGAGTTGATTCTTTTTGCAAATCGAAGCTCTTGACCTAAACTTTCTGATAAGGCCAAATTCACTTAATTTTGGTACTGTTAGAAATTGTTTTCTGTTTCAAGAGTTATTTGCTTTGTTTCGAAGTTTTCCGAATTGTTTTCTTCGTTCTCTCCGAGCTTTTGAGTGATTGCTTATGTGTGGTTACTATTGATTGCTTACAATAGATTGACCGGGGTGTGACGAGTAGAACGATCAGGAGTTGAGTGTGAATCATCTTCATCAACAGTACAGGCAAGTTCACACTTTGATCTTATCCCTATCATACCCAGTTTTTATGCATTAGTTTCAACCCTCAAACATTGCATGGTTAGGAGTTGATAACATGTGGGTATTGGGAAGTAGTTGATGAGGTAGAACCTATTGCCCTGTTTATTACCAAACCCTTGGGAGTTACTTCAACGTTATGCTTGTATTGATATGCTATGCTCGTAGACGTGGATTGGGTTTGAGTGTATCCATGACAGATGTGATATTGTTAATTAATGGTTTACTTAAGGTGGCTACTTAAATACACATTTGGGTGGATTGAGGCACCTGGGGAATCCAGTGTTGCCTGTTTTTTGGAAATCCCGGGGTACCGTGTGATTCTCCTATGGACCGCCACCCAGGCTCAAAGGGATCATAAGATTTTTCATGCTAGAAACTTCCGTGTGCAGCCACAAGCTATTATGGCCTCTATCATAGTTGATTAAGTCGCGTGAAATCTTACAGTGGTAGACTAGCAGATGTAGGGGATGTATGTGGTACTAGCTCAGTCATCCGTTTCTCAAACATCCTGAGGTGCGAGAAATCCAACGGAGGAGATCCAGTCTTGTGGGGAAAAGTGCACAAACCTCTGCAGAGTGTACAAACTAATCATGGTTAGCCGTGTCCCCAGTTATGGACATTTTGAGTATCTAGTTCTTGGATTATCATGTTGATCTCATCATGTTACCTAATTAATTTGTTGGGTTGTTAACTTTTAATTGGGATTGAGTTGGGGTTTACCTTCTCAATGTTTTCAACAAACTTTGTAGTTAAATAAAATATATTCCTTTGCAGTAGGGGAAAATTGGCGTTTCGCAAAAACATTATAAACTTAGAGCTTTCCACCAGCCCTATATGCATGTAGTGATAGCTATTATTCATCATTATCCTATGGTGTGAATTTGCCATTACATTCAATGTACTGACCTATATGGCTGCAACGTCTCATGTTGCAGGATTCTTACGACGAGTAAGTGATACGTTAGGGTTATGATTTCTACACTCAACTTTGCCCTTGGTGTTGATGGGAATCCACAACCTTGTTGTTTCTTCCGCTTTATGGATTGAGGTAATAGTATTTACGTTACTTTATACATGTGATTTACCTCTGTTATAAATCCTCGAGTACTGTATGTGTCAGCATACCGATCCAGGGATGACACTTAAGAACAGAGACTTGACCATTTCAGGTCGGGTCGCTACAATGTGGTTGCCATACATAAAAGTTGTGTTCGTCAGTATCATGCATCAACGAATTGGAAGTGCGAATTTCATTCCTTTTTCTTGTGTGTTTACTTGACAAGGCAAAATCTGAAAGGACGAAGGCACAGAATGATGGTGGTCCTTTGGAGCAACCGAAACAGATGATCTCTGCAGATTCTCATGTTACTTGTACTGCAGTGCTAGTTCCAAATCTCATCTCCACTACTCCACAACCCAAGGTGCTTGCTCTAACATGGCAGTGTGATATCTGGTTGCATGTTGCATATGGTGCCTAGCTTGTATTGCTCCTAATTTGTTAAATTGCATCTCCTTAGCTTACACACTATACATGTGAATATGACACGCCTTCCTGTTTTTGGTACATACTACATCTGCCTATCACACTATGTTCTTACATCAAACTATTGTTCTTGTGTATCCTGCATCTATCGCTTATGATGAGACAGTCACACCCGTGGGTTAATATGAGACGCACTACTCTTATAAAGAATGCAATTTCATCCTCTCCACATGATTCTCAAGAAACAACAAGCCTAAATGAAGATATGGAATGTAGCTCTGTACTTGAAGACCGCACTTCCCCTACACCACCATCACAGGTGCTTGCTCTAACTTCGCAGTGTGATATGTGGTTGCATGTTGCATACGGTGTCTAGCTTGTAATGCTTCTAATTAGGGTAAATTGCATCTGCTTAGTTTACACACTATACATGTGAATATGACATGCCTTCCTATTTTTGGTACACATTACATCTATGTGTTAACCTTGTTCTTACATGAAACTACCTCTCTTCTGTATCCTGCATCAATCACTTACAATGAGTCACCTTTATTAGTTGCATATTGCATATTATTTCTAGCCTGTTGCCATGTATTGCTTCTAATTTGGTCAAATACATTTGTTAGGGCACCCTTTTAATTTTCCAGAGTGATATTGGTTTCATCTTTCATATGGTTTCTAGCTTGCATTGATTCTAACAAGTTCAAGCACCTTGTGCTTAGTTTACACTTTATACATTATACATGTCAATATGTCACGCTGTCCTGTTTTCATACATATTCAATCCTCCTATCATGCGGCTGCCTTACATGAAAGTAGTGTTCGTCAGTATCATGCATCAATGAGTTCTGAAGAGCAAATTTTATTCCTTTTTCTTGTGGGTTTGACTTGACAAGGCAAAAACAAGAAATAGGAAGGAAAAGAGTAAGGAAGGCGATGATGGTGGTCCTCTGCAGTAACGTAAACAGAGCATCTGTACCGATTCTCCTTGTACTGATAGTGCATTACAAGGTCTAAGTCTCCGCTCCCCTACTCCACCATCCAAGGTGCTTGCTCTAACTTGGCAGTGTGATATCTGGTTGCATGTTGCATATGGTGTCTAGCTTGTATTGCTCCTAATTAGTGTAAACTGCATCTGCTTAGCTTACACATGATACGTGTGAATATGACACGCTTTCCTGTTTTTGGTACATACTATATCTGTCTATCACACCATGTTCTTGAAGGAAATATGCCCTAGAGGCAATAATAAAGTTATTATTTAATTCCTTATTTCATGATAAATGTTTATTATTCATGCTAGAATTGTATTAACCGGAAACATAATACATGTGTGAATACATAGACAAACAAAGTGTCACTAGTATGCCTCTACTTGACTAGCTCGTTAATCAAAGATGGTTATGTTTCCTAACCATGAACAAAGAGTTGTTATTTGATTAACGAGGTCACATCATTAGTTGAATGATCTGATTGACATGACCCATTTCATTAGCTTAGCACCCGATCGTTTAGTATGTTGCTATTGCTTTCTTCATGACTTATACATGTTCCTATGACTATGAGATTATGCAACTCCCGTTTACCGGAGGAACACTTTGGGTACTACCAAACGTCACAACGTAACTGGGTGATTATAAAGGAGTACTACAGGTGTCTCCAATGGTCGATGTTGGGTTGGCGTATTTCGAGATTAGGATTTGTCACTCCGATTGTCGGAGAGGTATCTCTGGGCCCTCTCGGTAATACACATCACATAAACCTTGCAAGCATTACAACTAATATGTTAGTTGTGAGATGATGTATTACGGAACGAGTAAAGAGACTTGCCGGTAACGAGATTGAACTAGGTATTGGATACCGACGATCGAATCTCGGGCAAGTAACATACCGATGACAAAGGGAACAACGTATGTTGTTATGCGGTCTGACCGATAAAGATCTTCGTAGAATATGTAGGAGCCAATATGGGCATCCAGGTCCCGCTATTGGTTATTGACCAGAGACGTGTCTCGGTCATGTCTACATTGTTCTCGAACCCGTAGGGTCCGCACGCTTAAGGTTACGATGACAGTTATATTATGAGTTTATGCATTTTGATGTACCGAAGGTTGTTCAGAGTCCCGGATATGATCACGGACATGACGAGGAGTCTCGAAATGGTCGAGACATAAAGATTGATATATTGGAAGTCTATGTTTGGACATCGGAAGTGTTCCGGGTGAAATCGGGATTTTACCGGGTTACCGGGAGGTTACCGGAACCCCCCGGGAGCCATATGGGCCATCATGGGCCTTAGTGGAAAGGAGAAAGGGGCAGCCCAAGGGGGCTGCGCGCCTCCCCCCTTCCCCTAGTCCTATTAGGACTAAGGAGAGGTGGCCGGCCACCCCTCTCCCTCTTTCCCCCTTGGGAATCCTAGTTGGAATAGGATTGGGGGGGGAGTCCTACTCCCGGTAGGACTTGGACTCCTCCTGCGCCTCTCCCTCTTGGCCGGCGCACCCTCCCCCCTTGGCTCCTTTATATACGGAGGCAGGGGCACCTCTAAACACACAAGTTGACACAAGTTGATCCACGTGATCGATTCCTTAGCCGTGTGCGGTGCCCCCTGCCACCATATTCCTCGATAATACTGTAGCGGAGTTTAGGCGAAGCCCTGCTGCTGTAGTTCATCAAGATCGTCACCATGCCGTCGTGCTGACGGAACTCTTCCCCGACACTTTGCTGGATCGGAGTCCGGGGATCGTCATCGAGCTGAACGTGTGCTCGAATTCGGAGGTGCCGTAGTTTCGGTGCTTGATCGGTTGGATCGTGAAGACGTACGACTACTTCCTCTACGTCGTGGCATTGCTTCCGCAGTCGGTCTGCGTTGGGTACGTAGACAACACTCTCCCCTCGTTGCTATGCATCACATGATCTTGCGTGTGCGTAGGAATATTTTTGAAATTACTACGAAACCCAATAGTGGTATCAGAGCCTGGTTATTGATGTTGATGTTATATGCACGAGTAGAACACAAGTGAGTTGTGGACGATACAAGTCATACTGCCTACCAGCATGTCATATTTTGGTTCGGCGGTATTGTTGGACGAGACGACCTAGACCAACCTTACGCATACGCTTACGCGAGACCGGTTCCCTCGACGTGCTTTGCACAGAGATGGCTTGCGGGCGACTGTCTCTCCAACTTTAGTTGAACCAAGTATGGCTACGCCCGGTCCTTGCGAAGGTTAAAACGGAGTCTATTTGACAAACTATCGTTGTGGTTTTGATGCGTAGGTGAGATTGGTTCTTACTTAAGCCCGTAGCAGCCACGTAAAACATGCAACAACAAAGTAGAGGACGTCTAACTTGTTTTTGCAGGGCATGTTGTGATGTGATATGGTCAAGGCATGATGCTGAATTTTATTGTATGAGATGATCATGTTTTGTAACCAAGTTATCGGCAACTGGCAGGAGCCATATGGTTGTCGCTTTATTGTATGCAATGCAATCGCGATGTAATGCTTAACTTTATTACTAAACGGTAGTGATAGTCGTGAAAGCATAAGATTGGCGAGACGACAACGATGCTACGATGGAGATCAAGGTGTCGCGCCGGTGACGATGGTGATCATGACGGTGCTTCGGAGATGGAGATCACAAGCACAAGAAGATGATGGCCATATCATATCACTTATATTGATTGCATGTGATGTTTATCTTTTTATGCATCTTATCTTGCTTTGATTGACGGTAGCATTATAAGATGATCTCTCACTAAATTATCAAGAAGTGTTCTCCCTGAGTATGCACCGTTGCGAAAGTTCTTCGTGCTGAGACACCACGTGATGATCGGGTGTGATAGGCTCTACGTTCAAATACAACGGGTGCAAAACAGTTGCACACGCAGAATACTCAGGTTAAACTTGACGAGCCTAGCATATGCAGATATGGCCTCGGAACACGGAGACCGAAAGGTCGAGCGTGAATCATATAGTAGATATGATCAACATAATGATGTTCACCGATGAAACTACTCCATCTCAGGTGATGATCGGACATGGTTTAGTTGATTTGGATCACGTGATCACTTAGAGGTTTAGAGGGATGTCTATCTAAGTGGGAGTTCTTTAGTAATATGATTAATTGAACTTAAAATTTATCATGAACTTAGTCCCTAAAAGTATCTTGCTTGTTTATGTTGATTGTAGATAGATGGCTCGTGCTGTTGTTCCGTTGAATTTTAATGCGTTCCTTGAGAAAGCAAAGTTGAAAGATGATGGTAGCAATTACACGGACGGGGTCCGTAACTTGAGGATTATCCTCATTGCTGCACAGAAGAATTACGTCCTGGAAGCACCGCTGGGTGCCAGGCCTGCTGCTGGAGCAACACCAAATGTTATGAACGTCTGGCAGAGCAAAGCTGATGACTACTCGATAGTTCAGTGTGCCATGCTTTACGGCTTAGAATCGGGACTTCAACGATGTTTTGAACGTCATGGAGCATATGAGATGTTCCAGGAGTTGAAGTTAATATTTCAAGCAAATGCCCGAATTGAGAGATATGAAGTCTCCAATAAGTTCTAAAGCTGCAAGATGGAGGAGAACAGTTCTGTCAGTGAGCATATACTCAAAATGTCTGGGTATAATAATCACTTGATTCAATTGGGAGTTAATCTTCCGGATGATTGCGTCATTGACAGAATTCTCCAATCACTGCCACCAAGCTACAAGAGCTTCGTGATGAACTATAATATGCAAGGGATGAACAAGACTATTCCCGAGCTCTTCGCAATGCTGAAAGCTGCGGAGGTAGAAATCAAAAAGGAGCATCAAGTGTTGATGGTTAACAAAACCACTAGTTTCAAGAAAAAGGGCAAAGGAAAGAAGAAAGGGAACTTCAAGAAGAACAGCAAGCCAGTTGCTGCTCAAGAGAAGAAACCCAAGTCTAGACCTAAGCCTGAAACTGAGTGCTTCTACTGCAAGCAGACTGGTCACTGGAAGCGGAACTGCCCCAAGTATTTGGCGGATAAGAAGGATGGCAAGGTGAACAAAGGTATATGTGATATACATGTTATTGATGTGTACCTTACCAATGCTCGCAGTAGCACCTGGGTATTTGATACTGGTTCTGTTGCTAATATTTGCAACTCGAAACAGGGGCTACGGATTAAGTGAAGATTGGCTAAGGACGAGGTGACGATGCGCGTGGGAAACGGTTCCAAAGTCGATGTGATCGCGGTCGGCACGCTACCTCTACATCTACCTTCGGGATTAATATTAGACCTAAATAATTGTTATTTGGTGCCAGCGTTGAGCATGAACATTATATCTGGATCTTGTTTAATGCGAAACGGTTATTCATTTAAATCAGAGAATAATGGTTGTTCTATTTATATGAGTAATATCTTTTATGGTCATGCACCCTTGAAGAGTGGTCTATTCTTACTAAATCTCGATAGTAGTAATACACATATTCATAATGTTGAAACCAAAAGATGCAGAGTTGATAATGAAAGTACAACTTATTTGTGGCACTGTCGTTTAGGTCATATCGGTGTAAAACGCATGAAGAAACTCCATACTAATGGACTTTTGGAACCGCTTGATTATGAATCACTTGGTACTTGCGAACCGTGCCTCATGGGCAAGATGACTAAAACACCGTTCTTCGGTACTATGGAGAGAGCAACAGATTTGTTGGAAATCATACATACCGATGTATGTGGTCCGATGAATATTGAGGCTCGTGGCGGATATCGTTATTTTCTCACCTTCACAGATGATTTGAGCAGATATGGATATATCTACTTAATGAAGCATAAGTCTGAAACATTTGAAAAGTTCAAAGAATTTCAGAGTGAAGTTGAAAATCATCGTAACAAGAAAATAAAGTTTCTACGATCTGATCGTGGAGGAGAATATTTGAGTTACGAGTTTGGTGTACATTTGAAAACTGTGGAATAGTTTCACAACTCACGCCACCCGGAACACCACAGCGCAATGGTGTGTCCGAACGTCGTAATCGTACTTTACTAGATATGGTGCGATCTATGATGTCTCTTACAGATTTACCGCTATCATTTTGGGGTTATGCTTTAGAGACGGCCGCATTCACGTTAAATAGGGCACCATCAAAATCCGTTGAGACGACACCTTATGAACTATGGTTTGGCAAGAAACCAAAGTTGTCGTTTCTTAAAGTTTGGGGCTGCGATGCTTATGTGAAAAAGCTTCAACCTGATAAGCTCGAACCCAAATCGGAGAAATGTGTATTCATAGGATACCCAAAGGAAACTGTTGGGTACACCTTCTATCACAAATCCGAAGGCAAAACATTCATTGCTAAGAATGGATCATTTCTAGAGAAGGAGTTTCTCTCGAAAGAAGTGAGTGGGAGGAAAGTAGAACTTGACGAGGTAACTGTACCTGCTCCCTTACTGGAGAGTAGTTCATCACAGAAAACTGTTTCAGTGACACCTACACCGGTTAGTGAGGAAGCCAATGATAATGATCATGAAACTTCAGATCAAGATACTACTGAACCACGTAGATCAACCAGAGTAAGATCCGCGCCAGAGTGGTACGGAAATCCTGTTCTGGAAGTCATGCTACTAGATCATGATGAACCTACGAACTATGAAGAAGCGATGGTGAGCCCAGATTCCGCAAAGTGGCTTGAAGCCATGAAATCTGAGATGGGATCCATGTATGAGAACAAAGTATGGACTTTGGTTGACTTGCCCGATGATCGGCAAGCAATTGAGAATAAATGGATCTTCAAGAGGAAGACGGACGCTGATAGTAGTGTTACTATCTACAAAGCTAGAATTGTCGCAAAAGGTTTTTCGACAAGTTCAAGGTGTTGACTACGATGAGAGCTTCTCACTCGTATCTATGCTTGAGTCTGTCTGAATCATGTTAGTAATTGCCGCATTTTATGAAATCTGGCAAATGGATAAACAAAACTGCATTCCTTAATGGATTTATTAAAGAAGAGTTGTATATGATGCAACAGAAGGTTTTGTCAATCCGAAAGGTACTAACAAAATGTGCAAGCTCCAGTGATCCATCTATGGACTGGTGCAAGAATCTCGGAGTTGGAATATACGCTTTGATGAGTTGATCAAAGCATATAGTTTTATACAGACTTGCGGTGAAGCCTATATTTACAAGAAAGTGAGTGGGAGCACTACAGCATTTCTGATAAAGTATATGTGAATGACATATTGTTGATCGGAAATAATGTAGAATTATTCTGTAAAGCATAAAGGAGTGTTTGAAAGGAGTTTTTTTAAATAAAGACTTCGGTAAAGCTGCTTACATATTGAGTATCAAGATTTATAGAGATAGATCAAGACGCTTGATAAGTTTTTCCAATGAGTACATACCTTGACAAGATTTTGAAGTAGTTCAAAATGGAACAGTCAAAGAAAGAGTTCTTGCCTGTGTTACAAGGTGTGAAGTTGAGTAAGACTCAAACCCCGACCACGGCAGAAAATAGAAAGAGAATGAAAGTCATTCCCTATGCCTCAGTCATAGGTTCTATAAAGTATGCCATGCTGTATACCAGATCTATTGTATGCCCTACCACTGAGTTTGGCAAGGGAGTACAATAGTGATCTAGGAGTAGATCACTGGACAGCGGTCAAAATTATCCTTAGTGAAATAAGGATATGTTTCTCGATTATGGAAGTGGAAAAAGGTTCGTCGTAAAGGGTTACGCCGATGCAAGTTTGACACTAATCTAGATGACTCTAAGTCTCGTTCTAGATACATACTGAAAGTGGGAGCAATTAGCTAGAGTAGCTTCATGCAGAGCATTGTTGACATAGAAATTTGCAAAATACATGTGGATCTGAATGTGGCAGACCCGTTGACTAAGATTCTCTCACAAGCAAAACATGATCACACCTTAGTACTCCTTGGGTGTTAATCACATAGCGATGTGAACTAGATTACTGAATCTAGTAAACCCTTTGGGTGTTGGTCACATAGCGATGTGAACTATGGGTGTTAATCACATGATGATGTGAACTATCGATGTTAATCACATGGTGATGTGATCTAGATTATTGACTCTAGTGCAAGTGGGAGACTGAAGGAAATATGCCCTAGAGGCAATAATAAAGTTATTATTTAATTCCTTATTTCATGATAAATGTTTATTATTCATGCTAGAATTGTATTAACCGGAAACATAATACATGTGTGAATACATAGACAAACAAAGTGTCACTAGTATGCCTCTACTTGACTAGCTCGTTAATCAAAGATGGTTATGTTTCCTAACCATGAACAAAGAGTTGTTATTTGATTAACGAGGTCACATCATTAGTTGAATGATCTGATTGACATGACCCATTTCATTAGCTTAGCACCCGATCGTTTAGTATGTTGCTATTGCTTTCTTCATGACTTATGCATGCTCCTATGACTATGAGATTATGCAACTCCCGTTTACCGGAGGAACACTTTGGGTACTACCAAACGTCACAACGTAACTGGGTGATTATAAAGAGTACTACAGGTGTCTCCAATGGTCGATGTTGGGTTGGCGTATTTCGAGATTAGGATTTGTCACTCCGATTGTCGGAGAGGTATCTCTGGGCCCTCTCGGTAATACACATCACATAAACCTTGCAAGCATTACAACTAATATGTTAGTTGTGAGATGATGTATTACGGAACGAGTAAAGAGACTTGCCGGTAACGAGATTGAACTAGGTATTGGATACCGACGATCGAATCTCGGGCAAGTAACATACCGATGACAAAGGGAACAACGTATGTTGTTATGCGGTCTGACCGATAAAGATCTTCGTAGAATATGTAGGAGCCAATATGGGCATCCAGGTCCCGCTATTGGTTATTGACCAGAGACGTGTCTCGGTCATGTCTACATTGTTCTCGAACCCGTAGGGTCCGCACGCTTAAGGTTACGATGACAGTTATATTATGAGTTTATGCATTTTGATGTACCGAAGGTTGTTCAGAGTCCCGGATATGATCACGGACATGACGAGGAGTCTCGAAATGGTCGAGACATAAAGATTGATATATTGGAAGTCTATGTTTGGACATCGGAAGTGTTCCGGGTGAAATCGGGATTTTACCGGGTTACCGGGAGGTTACCGGAACCCCCCGGGAGCCATATGGGCCATCATGGGCCTTAGTGGAAAGGAGAAAGGGGCAGCCCAAGGGGGCTGCGCGCCTCCCCCCTTCCCCTAGTCCTATTAGGACTAAGGAGAGGTGGCCGGCCACCCCTCTCCCTCTTTCCCCCTTGGGAATCCTAGTTGGAATAGGATTGGGGGGGAGTCCTACTCCCGGTAGGAGTAGGACTCCTCCTGCGCCTCTCCCTCTTGGCCGGCGCACCCTCCCCCCTTGGCTCCTTTATATACGGAGGTAGGGGCACCTCTAAACACACAAGTTGACACAAGTTGATCCACGTGATCGATTCCTTAGCCGTGTGCGGTGCCCCCTGCCACCATATTCCTCGATAATACTGTAGCGGAGTTTAGGCGAAGCCCTGCTGCTGTAGTTCATCAAGATCGTCACCACGCCGTCGTGCTGACGGAACTCTTCCCCGACACTTTGCTGGATCGGAGTCCGGGGATCGTCATCGAGCTGAACGTGTGCTCGAACTCGGAGGTGCCGTAGTTTCGGTGCTTGATCGGTTGGATCGTGAAGACGTACGACTACTTCCTCTACGTCGTGTCATTGCTTCCGCAGTCGGTCTGCGTTGGGTACGTAGACAACACTCTCCCTTCGTTGCTATGCATCACATGATCTTGCGTGTGCGTAGGAATATTTTTGAAATTACTACGAAACCCAACAGTTCTTACATGAAACTACTCTTCTTGTGTATCCTGCATCAGTCACTTATGATGGGACACCTTTAAGTTGGCAGTGTGATATTGGTTTGCGTCTTGAATATGATTTCTAGCATGTATTGCTACTAGTTTGATGAACGCCACCTATGACGAGATAGTTTTAACTTGGCAGAGTGATATTGATTGCACCTTCCATATGGTGTCTAGTTTGCAGTGCTTCTAATTTGTTGAAGTGCCTTCTGCTTAGTTACCACATCATAGGTGTGAATATGTCAAGCCGTCCATTTTTTCATACATATTCCATCCTCGTATCATGACTTTGCCTTTCATTAGAGTAGTGTTTGTCAGTATCATGCATGAATGAGTTCTGAAGAGCGAATTATATTCCTTTTTCTTGTCGGTATGACCTCGCAATGCAAAATCAATAAAGCTGAAGGAAACTGGCAAGGCATTGGATGATGGTGGTCCTTCCGAGCAACTGAAACGGAGGTTCTCTAAAGATTCTACTCCGCCATCCTCCCAACAAGATTCGCAAGACAACGCAAGGCTAGACAGTCAAGGTAGTTGTGTAGATGATGAGCACATCTCCCCTACTCTACCATCACAGGTGCTTGCTATCACTTGGCACTATTATATGTGGTTGCATGTTGCGTATGATGTCTAGCTTGTATTGCTTCTAACTTTGTTGAATCGCATCTTCTTACTTTACACATAATATCTATGAATATGACATGTGTTCCTGTTTCTAGAACATACTATATCTGATCACACGATGTTCTTACATCAGACTACTCTTCTTGTATATCCCGCATCAGTCACTTATGATAAGGCACCTTTAAGTCGCCATTGTGATATTGGTTGTGTCTTGCATATGGTTTCTAGCATGTATTGCTTCTAATTTGTTGAAACGCCATACATGTTTGAACTTGGCAGAGTGATATTGGTTGCATCTTTCATATGGTGTCTAGCTTGCAGTGCTTCTAATTTGTTGAAATGCCTTCTTCTTAGTTACCACATCATAGGTGTGAATATGTCATGCCATCCTGTTTTTCATACATGTTTCATCCTCACATCATGTGTTTGCCTTTCATCCGAGTAGTGTTCATCAGTATCATGCATGAATGAGTTCTAAAGAGTGAATTTTATTCCTTTTTATTACCGGTTTGACTTCACAATGCAAAATCATTATAGCTGAAGGAAATTAGTCTGGCAGTGGATGATGGTGGTCCTTCAGAGCAACTCAAACAGGGGATCTCTACATATTCTACTCCGCCATCCTCCCAACAAGATTCGCAAGACAGCACAAGGCTGGACAGACAACATAGTTGTGTAGATGATGAGCACATCTCCCCTACTCCACCATCACAGGTGCTTGCTCTAACTTGGCACTATTATATGTGGTTGCATGTTGCGTATGATGTCTAGCTTGTATTGCTTATAACTTCGTTGAATTGCATCTGCTTACTTTACACATAATGCCTGTGAATATGACACATTTTCCTGTTTCTAGAACATACATGTACATGATGAGCACATCTCCCCTACTCCACCATCACAGGTGCTTGCTCTTAATTGGAACTGTTATATGTGGTTGCATTTTCCGTATGATGTCTAGTTTGTATTGCTTCTGATTATGTTGAGTTGCATCTGTGTAGCTTACAACTTATACCTGCAACGATCACTTACCCATAAGACACATTTAACTTGGGACTGTGATGTAGGTTGCATCTTGCATTGTCTTCTAGCTTGTACTACTTCTAATTTCTTGAAATGGCACTTACGACGAGACACTTTTTACCTGATAGAGTGGTATTGGTTGCATGTTCATATGGTGCCTAGCTTTCATTTCTTCTAATTTTGTTGAAATGCCTTCCGCTTACTGTTTTTTCATACATATTCCATCCTCCTATCGTACATGTGAATATGAAACGCTGTCTTTTTTTGTATATATTCCATCCTCCTATCATGCGCTTGCCTTACATCAAAGTAGTGTTCGTCTGTATCATGCATCAACCAGTTATGCAGAGCTAATATTATTCATCTTCTTATGGTTTTGATTTCATAAGGCAATATCAGAAAATAGGAAGGAAAAGAGTAAGTTAGGGGATGTTGGTGGTCCTCCGCACCGACGCAAACAGAGACTCTCTAGATTTGCCACTGCTACTGCTAATGAAGTTGAAGTCCCAAGTCTACATGATGAGTTCATCTCCCGTACTCCACCATCGCAGGTGCTTGCTCTAAGTTGACAGTGTGATAATTGGTTTCATGTTGCATATGTTGTCTAGCCTGTATTTCTTCTATTTTGATTAAATTGCACCTGTTGAGTTTATACGTTATACATGTGCATATGACATGGCTTTCTGTGTCTAGAATACACTTCATCTATCTATCATACCATGTTCTTACATCAAATTACTATTGTTGTGTATCCCACATTAGTCACTCATGATTGGGCACTTTTAACATGGCAGTTTGATAGTGGTTGCATCTTGCATTGATCTCTATGTTGTACTGCTTCTAATTTTTCGAATTGCCACTTATGACAAGACACTTTTAACTTGGCAGAGTAATATTGGTTGCATCTTTCATATGGTGTCTAGCATGCATTACTTCTATTTTCTTGAAAATCCTTCTACTTAGTTTACACATCGTAGCTGTGAATATGTCATGTCGTCCTGTTTTTCTTACATATTCCATCCTCATACGGTTGTGTTACATCAAAGTATTGCTTGTCTGTATCATGCATCAATGAGTTCTGAAGAGCCATTCTATTCTTTTGTGTTGTGGGTACGGCTTGACATGGCAAAGTCAAAAAATAGCAAGGAAAATAATATAGTAGGGAGTGGTGTTACTCGTCGGGTGAAACGGAAAAGGATCTGCCGTCGAGATTCTGCTGGTACTTATAGTGCAGTAGAAGGTCCAAGTCCACCGGCTAAATCTACAAACACAGTATCGCCTGCTCCACCAGCTGCAGCATCCGCTTCAACTGTACCAGCATCTCAGCGAGTTACTCGTTCGTTTGCTCCGGAACTGGCCAGTTCCCAAGATGCCTTCACACCTAACACTACTTCCGAATCACTGCTGACACAACAGGACTTGGCAAGATCAGATGAACCTAATGAGCATCAACACCAAGACGGTACCTGACCGAGTCAAGTTGCAGTTGCATGCTCCTTTATATGTACTCTCACAGTTTGATGTGTACTAACACTTTCCATATTCGTTGTTGAACTAGCACCACGGTGCAAGCGGAAATAGACATCAGGGATAATGCTTGACAGATTAACAAAATCTAAAGGAGGAAGAATGGAGATCCATTTTGAGGCAGGTTTAAAATGGCCACGTGATGCTACAGAGTCAACCAAGTTAGTATCAGAGGCAGCCGTTGCCGTTAGGTGTCATGCACGTATCCTCCCAACGTGGATCCAATACAGGAATGAGAAAGACATACCTAGTTTAACACCTTCCTTGACCATTTATCCGTAAGTAATGTTATTCATCGCAATTAGTAATATTGTCTTGATCTGTCCCATACTTTCTAGCTTCCTCCTAATAAGACTCACATTCTTTTTTCAACAGATGAGGTTCAAGTTGGATCCGAAAGATGATGCAACTAAACAAGCATGCACTCATGTTTTTTAGTCTGCTCTGCAACAGTATCGGTACCACCTTAGAAAATCTCACTTTGAAGGCAAGGCTAACAATGAAATCGCCCAAACATCTCCAGTGGAATATATTACAGATGAATACTGGACAGCCCTCGTTAAACACTGGTCTGATCCAAAGTATCAGGTAGGCTATATATATTTGATCAGACCACATATTGAACTTGTATTTATGTATGTGCCTTACAAGTGTATCTTATTCTAGGCTAACTGTTTGAAGAACAAAACCAACCGTTCTAAAGTGAAATTCCAACAGACAACAGGATCTCATAGCTATATTGCACACTGTGGGGCTCTTGTAAATAGCTGCTACTTCCTTATTTTTTTGTGCCATATTATCGTATCTATATTGACTTGTTCCAAATACAGAGGAAAGCCCGTGCGGACCAAAAAGAACCTGAACCGAATGCAGTACAAATCTTCAAGGATTGCCACGCCAGTAAGATGAAGGGCACGAGCACACCAGTTCAAGCCGTTGTTGTAAGTCCTTACTCCTCCTGCCTTTGAACTGATTGGTATTGTGATTTGTTCATTTAACTACTTGGTTTGTAGCCAATGTCAGTTACTCTATTCACTTTTATACACAGTTGTCTTAACGTATCATTTCACCTAACATGGTTTAAAAGAGATGGAGGATATTCTTTTGGTCTTGATTTGTAATATAGTTGTTATGTTCACATGCGCACACAATGATAAAATAGCCTGTTTGTTTTATATCTGTTTACCCATGATATGAATGATGTCATACTATATCATCCTACTTTAGACCATGTCTCTTTATCCTTAGATGTCAACGAATGTGAGGAAATAGACAATACAGTAGGCATGCTACATGGACATATGTTCCGAAAGTGAGTTTATTATGTAGTTGACACTACAATACATGCTAATGTATTACAGTAGTTCACCAAAATAAGTTATGTATAAACGTGTAACCTACTTTGTTTGTTTTTGTCTCATTAGTAACTTATCTGGTACACTAATCTACAAGTTCAAACTTTCAGGAAGCTATGGAACAAATGATTGAACAGCCACAACCACCTGAAGGTGACGAGGCTACCACAGGGAAAATGTCACCTCTTGCTGCAGTGCATTAGTATCTCTCCACTAACAGTGCAAAAAGCACCTTCCTGCGTAATTCTGGGTTGGTTGTCAAGGTAACCTCGTCCAAATCGCCTACTGAACAAAATCTTCCTTCTAGACAGAGTGATATATCTGTGCTCCAGACACAAGTCTAATCCCTAATGGACGTTGTTTCGGAACCAAGAATAGTGGTTGACAAATGTCGTCAAGATATGAATGGTTTTGAAACCAGACTATCAGACATTCGCTTCGTTGTTCAAGAGCAACGACGGAAAAAGGTGAAGATCGTGCTGCTCCATCAGATTCTATAGCCTGAAACATTAGCACTCAGGTCAAATGATATGTGCTTCTATACATCGGATGGTGCTTTTATCTGGAAGGACTGTAAACTTTATGCCAACAGGCCTTTTGTTCTATGGTTGGAATTTAATTTGTTGTGATACAGCATTTATGATGCTGCCATAGGCTGCAGTAATTACGACACTCTTTTTGTATAGTATAGGTTTATCTTAGTAATGTATTCGGCCGAAAGCTTCGTAGGAGCCCAACATGCCAACATTTGTCGGGCCCATTCCAATTGGGCTAAAAATGATTACGGGCCGAAATCGGCATGTAGCCCACTAAAAATATCTTGGCCTAAATCAGCATAAGCTTTCATATTTTTCTGGTAGGCCTGTGCCCATAGTGGGTCTTTAACAGGCCTAAACATAATTTGGGCCCTCAGTAAAAATAGGCCGTTTACAGGTGTAAATATCTCGAGCCCATAAAAACATGGGCCTTTAATAGACCGAAAGTGAGATTGGGCCCTGATTGTGCCAAATAACCCACTAGTCTTAGCAGGCCGAAATGGTGGCCCATTTACGATGCAGATCTTTGATGGGCCGAAATTCGGACGGGCCGTAAATGCACCGACCTAATACAAGGGCCTTTAACAGGCCGGTTCGGTCGGGCTCGACTATTGTCATTTTTATATGGGCCGTTAATGGGCCCGATATGACGTTGGGCCACATATGGCCCATGGTTTTCGTCCGACGTTAACAGGCCGAAAATGACAACAGGCCGAAAGTGGCCCAAATCTATAGTGGGCCTCTAACAGGCCGACTATCAAACATGGCCGAATATGACCCAAATCCTTCACGGTCGTTTATGGGCCGAAAGTTTTGATGGCCTGTGAATGGGCCCAAATGAAGCAGGACCTTTAATAGGCCGAAAATACACTGGGCCGTAATTCGGCCCAAATACTTAGCGGACTGTTAATGGGCCAGAAGTGACCATGGACCGCGATGATGACAAGTTTAGGACAGGCCATTGACGGGCCGATTTGACACTAGCCGTACGGGCCTTAACAGAGAATGTTGGGCCTTTAGCTGGGCCGGCCCATTATGGTCCGCTAAATCTTATGGGCCTTCAGTTGGGCCAGCCCATTTAAAATTTATGGGCCACTTTTGGGCCCGTCCACAAGTCAACATCTCATAGGCGCATCTCGACCATTGGGTGAGTGACACATGTGCCAACACGGAGTTGACGCGTGGATCCGTCGGCCAATGAGAATTTTACACATGGAAAATCAGCATCGGTTGTGGCTGTTAGCGGGTTATCGGATCCAAAACCGGACCCGATAGCTTAACGGCGGTTAACTGCGTCCCGTTACGGTGGATGCCACGTGTCGGGTCACCCTTGACGAAAGCACTTCTATGACGCATGATTTATCGTCATGGAAGTGGAAACTTCCGTGATGATAATTTTGGTAATGTCATGGAACACTTCTACGACAGCACAGGTATGACTATCTTGATTATGTCATAAAATTTTCATGGATGTACATGCATGACAAAAAACGCGACCTACTGTGACAAACATGTATCATCACGGAAGTGTATTTTTTTTGTAGTGCAAGCTGCCCCTGTCCACCATTAGAGCTTGGTCAGGAGCTCGTCCGTGAGCTCTAGAGCGTTCCTCCATGCCTATATAAGATGCCTGAGGCTCTCCCGCACCTCACCAGCCTCTTCCCGCTCCTCCTCCCCCATAGGAGTGCCTCTCCTTCGCTGTTTCCTCGCCGTTCGTCTATGGTGGTCATCGGTCTCGGCTTGAGTCCAACCACCACAGTACTCCTCTAGCCTCCCCTCCATGTCCACCACACTTCCCACACTCCCACGAGTCGCCCCGACCCCTTGCCCCCTCGCCAGAGTGCCCGCATCACCGGAGACCTCACCACCACCGCCGCCTCGGTCCTTCTCCGTCGTTGCGGCCTCCCCTCTGTTGCACCCCTCCCCGCGCGCCCCCTTGCCTCTGAACGGATCCGCAAGACACCATGGTCCCACCGGTGTCCTCAGACCGGCCGGAGCCCGCGGAGTCGCCATCCCCGCGTTCGGTCGCCGTCCCTTGTCCTCTGTTCCCCGCGAGCGTCGTCGTGTTGTGTCCCTCCCTCGCGTAGACTAACGGCCGGTATAGCTGTGCTGCTCTTCCCTGCACACACTGGTGCTCTCGTCGGAGCCCGGGGTGGCCGGATCCGGTTGGCCCCATCGCCTCCTATCGCCCCCGCCTCGTCTGCCTCTGTCTCGCTCGGGGCCGAGCGAGGGAGGAGGAAGACGATGCCAGCCTGGCCCCGCCTCTCCCTCGGTCCCACTCGCCAGCGTCCCAGGCGTTGACCCCACCTTATCCACTCAGTAAGTGAAAACGTATTTGTAAAAATACATCTTCGTTTTCAGAAAGCATATTGTTTCCTTTTATTATCCAAAATGCACTTTCCCTTCTATAAAGCGTATTACCTTTAACTCGGCTTAAAATGCGCTTACCGTTTCAGAAAGCGTAAACTGCCCGAAGGCGTTTTCAGTTTTTCCACTAGGGGCATGTTTGCTGAAGTTTATTCATAGATTGGTCCCTGAGCTTCAACACCTCACATCTTCTCGATCGTAACTCCGATCGAGGTGAAACCAATGCTCACATCTTCATATCGTCGAGCTCTTTCTGTTGGTAAAATTTTCACTAGGTGGTCCCATAGTGAAAATGACCATTTTGCCCTTGCCTCTAATCAGCCCCCCTTCGAGAGAGAATCGTACGGCGTTTCGTTCCGCGGCTTCACCACACTTCTTCCCGGAGTCTCTGTCACCCCCATCAAGCCACAATAGCCACTTGCATGATAGCCATGCAGTAGCCATGGTTTCTACTTGAATATTTAATAAAAGTTTGCCTGTTATTTGCCTGCTTGTTTGCTACTGTTGTCGTTGTTTCGATTATGCTCATGGTTTCATGTCCACCTTCATGATATGTTCTGATGCATCTTGTTACCTTGTGCTACTTGCTAGTATCATTGTCACATGTTATGCTTGATAGTAGTAGTATATGCTGGTAGCAATGGTGTTCTTTCTGATGCATATTTATCGTTTGTTATCAAGTACCGTAGCTATGCATGTTACTTTGCACCCAGTTGGTTACATGCTTACTTGGTAGTGTTCTTGCTATGTTCTTGCATGGTACTTATTCATGATGCTAGTAGTCGCTATGATCCCGTGTGGCGTTATGATCATGCTCGTTAACATGCTATGCTCAGTTGGTGTCGTGGATTTGTCACGGCAGATGTCCTAGAGTGAGGACTTAGTCGTGAGGCCAACGCATCTATGTGGTAGCTTGAGAGGGGTTGATCGGAATCAAGAGACACAACACAAGACAAGGGTTTAGACAGCTTCGGGCCCCAAGAAACATCACCCGGTAACAACCCTACATGCTGTTTGTGGCTAGGTCTCATTATCATCACGAGGGAGTCGCCGTATCGCCGGCTCTCCTAGTTGTGTCTAGCCTTAAAGATTATTTCTTCTTACTTGTCCCTCTTGGGGTGCCCCGCCCCTCCTTATATAAGTTGAAGGGGCGGGTTACATGTAGAGTCAAACTCGGATTAAGACTTAACCTATTCTGACGTCTTACCATGGGCTTCTTAACGTCGTGTGCTTCTTAACGGCTGGCGGCTTACCAATATATGTCGGCTTACAATCTGACTTACAATCTGGCTTACAATCTGGCTTACCATCTGCTGGCTTACCATCTGGCTTACAATCTGGCTTACCATCTGGCTTACCTTCTATCGGCTTACCATCTGTCGGCTTATAATCTATCCGTCGGCTTATAATTTGCCGGCTTATAATCTGTCGGGTCACAAATGAAACACCAAGTCCCAGCCGGGTCATTCCTCCAGCTGGGTCACACCGCAGGGTATATCCCCGACAGTTGGTTATATGCTTCATTGTGGTTATGCTCGATGATTATGTTGCACCTCCATGCTTATGTTGATATCATGTTCATGCATCATAGTTGCATCATGTTATTTTAATATGGCTCAGCTTATTGCATTCAAGTTTAACCGGATAATAATGAACTTGAACAACTGTTGGCTGAGTCATGGTGCCACTGAATCGAGCTGACCAGTGCAACCACATTTACCTTTATGGGAAGGACCTAACTGGGTCTATTGACATGCCTCTCGCCGGTGCCTCCAAGGAGGGAAGGTTATGGGCGTGCGCTACCTTGATCAGGTAGACAGACATAAGCCTTATGAGCCCGAGTTTGGTTATGTGCACATGTCCATGTTCGGGACCATTTTTGTTTTGCCACGACGGTGGCCGTTGATGCCTTTGGTAGGCACGGGGCCACCCATGACTGAACCCAAAGGGGGTGTTGGTCGGAGTGGCCGGGAGAGTGTCATGGCAGTAGATCGGTTTTGTCGGAACGTCGTTGGTCCACACGTATGGGAGTGCGAGGCCATGGGTTCCGTGGTGTGGGTAAAGTGTGCTACCTCTGTAGAGTGTGTGTGTTTAATCTATTGATAGCCGCGCCCGCGGATATGGGCCCAGTTCGGAGTCAGTCACACTATGAGCCAACAATAATGATAACCTGATTAATAATAACCCTGGTTCGATGATGAGAAAGATGTTGGTTGTGATCGAGAGAGGATCACTGTGGTATCGTGGATACCAATGTTTGTTGGATATTTGTGATCGTGAGATGATCACCATTTGGTTACGAGGTAACCTATTGAACCAAGTGTGGTTTCGTTTGTGATCCGTGAATGATCACCGTTTGGTTACGAGGTAACCTGAGCAGAGTAAGTTGGTGCATGTGAATGTTAACCTGGTGCATGTAGTAAAATCATGTTCATATGATCGTGCCATGCTAAAATTGTATCATGTTCAGTTATGCATGCCATGTTGTTCTGTGAGTATCTTGTTCATGATTGCTTTAACTTGCCAAGGCTATGCTATTGTTTGTCTTGACTGCTTTTGGTTATTGTGAGCTTGCAAGTACATTCAATGTGCTGACCTGGCGTGTCATGCCAGTTTGCAGTTCATGCCTGGATTACTTGCTTGTTTGGTGTGGCTCCTATGTTCACAAGCTAGGATAAATGTTCCATCCAGAGTACATGCAGATTGGGGTCCATCATCGTTGTTCATTGTTCCGCTGCTAATAGTTCTTCTGCCGCCAGTAGAGGTTCTGCTGCCTCGAGTTGTTATGCTGCATGCATAGAGCAACTGTGGACGACATAGTGTCGCTGTGCCGATGTTATTAATTGTAATATCTGAGACCATGTATTCATATTCGTGTTGTAATAGAGAGCTGGTTTGTTCTATGCTAAGCAGTGTCGTATTCCAGAAGACTTCACCTCGATCTCTGGGCTGGAATACGGGGCGTTCCGGTTTCTCTGAGCCGGGGTGCCACATCTAGTAGAGGCTTACTAGGGACACGGTTTTTTGTCTATGTATCCACACATGTATCAAGTTTCCGGTTAATAAAATTCTAGCATGAATAATAAAAATTTATCGTGATATAAGGAAATATAAAATAACAACTCTATTATTGCCTCTAGGGCATATTTTCTTCTGTCTCCCACTTGCACTAGAGTTAATAATATAGTCCACATCGCCATGTGATTTAACACCAATAGATCACATATTTATGTGATTAACTCCCATAGTTCACATCTCCATGTGACCATCACCCAAAGGGTTTACTAGAGTCAATAATCTAGTTCACATCGTTATGTGATTATAACACCCAAAGAGTACTAAGGTGTGATCATGTTTTGCTTGTGAGAGAAGTTTAGTCAACGGGTCTGCCACATTCAGATCCGTATGTATTTTAAAATTTTCTATGTCTACAATGCTCTGCATGGAGCTACTCTAGTTAATTGCTCCCATGTTCAATATGTATCTAGATTAAGAGTTAGAGTCATCTAGATCAGTGTCAAAGCTTGCATCAACATAACTCTTTATGACGAACTCTTTATCATCTCCATAACCGAGAAACATTTCCTTAGTCCTCTTTAAAGTAACCAAGGATAATTTTGAACGTTGTCCAGTGATCTACTCCTGGATCACTATTCTACCCCCTTCCCAAACTCATGGCAAGGTACACAACAGGTTTGGTACACATCATGGCATACTTTATAGAACCTATGGCTGAGGCATAGGGAATGACTTTCATTCTCTCTTTATCTTCTACCGTGGTCGGCTTTTCAGTCTTTACTGAACTTCACACCTTGCAACACATGCAAGAACCCTTTCTTTGACTGATCCATTTTGAACTTCTTCAAAACTTTGTCAAGGTATGTGCTTTGTGAAAGTCCTATTAAGCGTCTTGATCTATCTCTATAGATCTTGATGCCCAATATATAAGCAGCTTCACTGAGGTCTTTCACTGAAAAACTTTTATTCAAGTATCCTTTTATGCTATCCAGAAATTCTACATCATTTCCAATCAACAATATGTCATCCACATATAATATTAGAAACTCTATAGAGCTCCCACTCACTTCTTGTAAATACAGGCTTCTCCGAAAGTCTGTATAAAACCATATGCTTTGATCACTTCATCACAGCGTATATTCCAACTCCGAGATGCTTGCACCAGTCCATAGATGGATCGCAGGAGCTTGCACACTTTGTAAGCACCTTTAGGATCGACAAAACCTTCTGGTTGCATCATATACAACTCTTCTTTTAGAAATCCATGAAGGAATGCAGTTTTTGACGTCCATTTGCCAGATTTCATAAAATGTGGCAATTTCTAACATGATTCAGACGGGCTTAAGCACCGCTACGGTTGAGAAAGTCTCATCATAGTCAACCCCTTGAACTTGTCGAAAACCTTTTGCGACAAGTTGAGCTTTGTAGACAGTAACATTACCATTAGTGTCAGTCTTCTTCTTGAAGATCCATTTATTCTCTATGGATTGCCGATCATCGGGCAAGTCCACCAAAGTCCATACTTTGTTCTCATACATGGATCCTATCTCAGGTTTCACGGCCTCAAACCATTTATCGGAATCTGGGCTCATCATAGCTTCTTCATAGTCTGTAGGTTCGCCATGGTCTAGTAACATGACTTCTAGAACAGGATTACTATACCACTCTGGTGTCGATTGTGTTCTGGTTGACCTATGAGGTTCGGTAGTAACTTGATCTGAAGTTTCATGATCATCATCATTAGCTTCCTCTCTAGTTGGTGTAGGCATCACGGGAACGAATTTCTCTGATGAGCTACTTTCCAAATTGAGAGAAGGTACAGATACCTCATCAAGTTCTACTTTCCTCCCACTCACTTCTTTCAAGAGAAACTCCTTCTCTAGAAAGGACCCATTCTCAGCAACAAAGATATTGCCTTCGGATCTATGATGGAAGGTGTACCTAATTGTTTCCCTAGGATATCCTATGAAGACATACTTCTCCAATTTGGGTTCGAGCTTATCAGGCCGAAGCCTTTTGACATAAGCATCGCATCCCCAAACTTTAAGAAACGGCATCTTAGGTTTATTACCAAACCACAATTCATATGGTGTTGTCTCAATGGATTTAGACGGTGCCCTGTTTAATGTGAATATAACTGTCTCTACTACATAACCCCAAAATGATAGTGGTAAATCGGTAAGAGACATCATAGATCGTGCCATATCTAATAAAGTATGGTTACGACATTCGAATACACCATTACACTGTGGTGTTCCAGCTGACGTGAGTTGTGAAACTATTCCACATTGTTTTAAATGAAGGCCAAACTCGTAACTCAAATATTCGCCTCCACGATCAGATCGTAGAAACTTTATTTTCTTATTATGATGATTCTCCACTTCGTTCTAAAATTCTTTGAACTTTTCAAATGTTTCAAACTTGTGTTTCATTAAGTAGATATACCCATATCTGCTCAAATCATCTGTGATGGTTAGAATATAATGATACCTGCCACGTGCCTCAACACTCATCGGACCACATAGATCGGTATGTATTATTTCCAATAAGTCATTGGCTCGCTCCATTGTTCCAGAGAACATAGTTTTAGTCATCTTGCCCATGAGGCATGGTTCGCAAGTATCAAATGATTCATAATCAAGTGATTCCAAAAGTCCATCTGCATGGAGTTTCTTCATGCGCTTTACACAATTATGACCTAAATGGCAGTGCCACAAGTATGTTGCACTGTCATTATCAACTTTGCATCTTTTGGCTTCAATATTATGAATATGTGTATCACTATGATCGAGATTCAATAAACCATTAATATTGGGTGTATGACCATAGAGGTTTTATCCATGTAAACAGAATAACAATTATTCTCTGTCTTAAATGAATAACCCTATTGCAATAAACACGATCCTATCTTGTTCTTGCTCAACGCAAACACTAAATTACATTTATTTAGGTTCAACACTAATCCCGAAAGTATAGGGAGTGCGATGATGATCATCTCCATCTTGGAACCACTTCCAACACACATCATCACTTCACCCTCAACTAGTCTCCATTTATTCTGTGACTCCTGTTTCGAGTTACTAATCTTAGCAACCGAACAGGTATCAAATATCAGGGGCTACTATGAGAACTAGTAAGGTACACATCAATAACATGTATATGAAATATACCTTTGCTCACTTTGCCATCCTTCTTATTCGCCAAATATTTGGGGTAGTTCTGCTTCCAGTGACCATTTCCTTTGCAGTAGAAGCACTCAGTTTCAGGCTTCGATCCAGCTTTGGGCTTCTTCACGGGAGTCACAACTTGCTTGTCATTCTTCTTGAAGTTCCCTTTCTTTCCCTTTGCCCTTTTTTTGAAACTAGTGGCCTTGTTAACCATCAACACTTGATGCCATTTTCTGATTTCTACCTTTGCTGATTTCAGCATCGCGAAAATCTCGGGAACCATTTTCTTCATCCCTTGCATATTATAGTTCATCACAAAGTTCTAGCAGCATGGTGATAGTGACTAGAGAACTCTATCAATCACTATCTTATCTGGAAGATTGATTCAAGTGATTGTAGTACCCATACATTCTGAGCACATGCTCACTAACTGAGCTATTCTCCTCCATCTTGTAGGCAAAGTACTTGTCAGAGGTCTCATTCCTCTCGACATCGGCATGAGTCTGAAATACCAATTTCAGCTCTTGGAACATCTCATATGCTCCTGCGTGTTCAAAACATTTTTGAAGTCCTAGTTCTAAGTCGTAAAGTATGGTGCACCAAACTATCAAGTAGTAATCATATCGAGCTTGCCAAACATTCATAACGTCTGCATCTACTCCAGCAATAGGTCTGTCACCAAGCGGTGCATTAACGACATAATTCTTCTGTGCAGCAACGAGGATAATCCTCAGATCACGGACCCAGTCCGCATCATTGCTACTATCATCTTTCAACTTAGTTTTCTCTAGGAACATATCAAAAACATAGGGGAGCTACAACGCGAGCTGTTGATCTACAATATAATTTGCAAATACTATCAGGACTAAGTTCATGTTAAATTAAGGTTCAATTAATCAAATTGCTTAAGAAATCCCACTTAGATAGACATCCCTAAAATCATCTAAATGATACGTGATCCAAATCAACTAAACCATGTTCGGTCATCACGTGAGATGGAGTAGTCATCAATGGTGAACATCTCTATGTTGATCATATCTACTATATGATTCACGTTCGACCTTTCGGTCTCCAGTGTTCCGAGGCATTGTTTGTACATGCTAGTGAAGGAAATATGCCCTAGAGGCAATAATAAGTTGTTATTTATATTTCCTCTCCTTACGTCATGATAAATGTTTATTATTCATGCTAGAATTGTATTAACCGGAAACTTAGTACATATGTGAATACATAGACAAAATAAAGTGTCCCTAGTATGCCTCTACTTGACTAGCTCGTTAATCAAAGATGGTTATGTTTCCTGACCATATACATGTGTTGTCATTTGATGAACAAGATCACATCATTAGAGAATGATGTGATGGACAAGACCCATCCATTAGCTTAGCATAATGATCAATAAGTTTTATTGCTATTACTTTCTTCATGACTTATACATGTTCCTCTAACTATGAGATTATGCAACCCTCGAATACCGGCGGAACACCTTGTGTGCTATCAAACATCACAACGTAACTGGGTGATTAAAAAGATGATCTACATGTGTCTCCAAAGGTGTTTGTTGAGTTGGCATAGATCTAGAATAGGATTTGTCACTCCGTGTATCGGAGAGGTATCTCTGGGCCCTCTCAGTACTGTTCATCACTATAAGCCTTGCAAACAATGTGACTAATGAGTTAGTTGTAGGATGAAGCATTAAAGAACGAGTAAAGAGACTTGCCGGTAACAAGATTGAACTAGGTATGATGATACCGACGATCGAATCTCATGCAAGTAACATACCGATGACAAAGGGAACAACGTATGTTGTTGTGCGGTTTGACCGATAAAGATCTTCGTAGAATATGTAGGAGCCAATATGAGCATCCAGGTTCCGCTATTGGTTATTGATTGAAGATGTGTCTCGATCATGTCTAGATAGTTCTCGAACCCGTAGGGTCCGCATGCTTAACATTCGATGACAATTTGTATTAAGAGTTATGTGTTTTTGATGATCAAAGTTTGTTCAGAGTCTCGGATGAGATCACGGACATGATGAGGAGTCAAGATTGGTCGCGACATAAAGATTGATATATTGGAAGGTTATGTTCGGACACCGGAAAGGTTTTGGAAGAGATCGGAACCCCCTAGGGGAAGTAGTGGGCCTTAATGGGCTTTAGCGGAAAGGAGAGGAGGGCCGCAGGGTGGTTGCCCCCCCCCTTCTGGCAGGTCCGAATTGGACTAGAAGGGGGCGGCGCCCCCCCCCCCCCCTCTTTCCTTCTTCCTCTCCTACTCCTTCCCTCTCCCCCCTCTTGGAAAAGGAAGGGGACTCCAACTAGGATTGGGAATCCTAGTTGGACTCCCCTTATAGGCGCGCCCCTCCTGGCCGCCGGCCTCCTCCCTCTCTCCTTTATATACGGGGGCAGGGGCACCCCAAAGCACAAAAGACAACATTGTCTTAGCCGTGTGTGGTGCCCCCCTCCACCGTTTACTCCTCCGATAGTATCATCATAGTGCTTAGGCGAAGCCCTGCGAGGATCACATCATCAACACCGTCATCACGCCGTCGTGCTGACGAAACTCTCCCTCGACCCTCTGCTGAATCAAGAGTTAAAGGGACGTCATCGAGTTGAACGTGTGCTGAACACGGAGGTGCCGTACGTTCGGTACTTGGACCGGCTGGATCGTGAAGACGTTCGACTACATCAACCGCATTAACTAACGCTTCTGCTTTCGGTCTACAAGGGTACATGGACACACTCTGCCCCTCTCGTTGTTATGCATCTCCTAGATAGATCTTCCGTGATCGTAGGATTTTTTTTGAAAATGCAAGCTACGTTCCCCAACAGTGGCATCCGAGCCAGGTCTATGCGTAGATGTTTTATGCACGAGTAGAACACAAAGAGTTGTGGGCAATAATAGTCATATTGCTTACCACCAACGTCTTACTTTGATTCGGCGGTATTGTTGGATGAAGCGGCCCGGACCGACATTACATGACCGCGTTCAAGAGACTGGTTCTACTGATGTGCGTTGGCACATTGGTGGCTGGCGGGTGTCTGTTTCTCCAACTTTAGTTGAACCAAGTTTGACTACGGACGGTCCTTGTTGAAGGTTAAAACAGAACACTTGACGAAAAATCAATGTGGTTTTGATGCGTAGGTAAGAACGGTTCTTGCTAGAAGCCCATAGCAACCACGTAAAACTTGCAACAACAAAGTAGAGGACGTCTAACTTGTTTTTGCAGGGCTTGTTGTGATGTGATATGGTCAAGACATGATGTGATATAAATTGTTGTATGAGATGATCATGTTTTGTAATAGAGTTATCAGCAACTAGCAGGAGCCATATGGTTGTCGCTTTATTGTATGAAATGCAATCGCCATGTAATTGCTTTAATTTATCACTAAGCGGTAGATATAGTCGTAGAAGCAATAGTTGGCGAGACGACAACGATGCTACGATGGAGATCAAGGTGTCAAGCCGGTGATGATGGAGATCATGACGGTGCTTTAGAGACGGAGATCAAAGGCACAAGATGATGATGGCCATATCATGTCACATATTTTGATTGCATGTGATGTTTATCTTTTATGCATCTTATTTTGCTTAGTATGGCGGTAGCATTATAAGATGATCCCTTACTAAATTTCAAGGTATAAGTGTTCTCCCTGAGTATGCACCGCTGTTACAGTTTGTCGTGCCGAGACACCACGTAATGATCGAGTGTGATAAGCTCTACGTTCACATACAATGGGTGCAAGCCAGTTTTGCACGTGCAGAATACTCAGGTTAAACTTGACGAGCCTAGCATATGCAAATATGGCCTCGGAACACTGAGAACGAAAGGTCGAACATGAATCATATAGTAGATATGATCAACATAGAGATGTTCACCATTGAAAACTACTCCATCTCACATGATGATCGGACATGGTTTAGTTGATATGGATCACGTGATCATTTAGATGGCTAGAGGGATGTCTATCTAAGTGGGAGTTCTTTAGTAATATGATTAATTGAACTTTAATTTAACATGAACTTAGTCCTGATACTATTTGCAAATTATGTTGTAGATCAATAGCTCATGGTGTAGCTTCCCTATGTTTTTGATATGTTCCTAGAGAAAACTAAGTTGAAAGATGACAGTAGCAATGATGCGGACTAGGTCCGTGATCTGAGGTTTATCCTCATTGCTGCATAAAAGAATTATGTCCTTGATGCACCGCTAGGTGACAGACCTATTGCAGGAGCAGATGTAGACATTATGAACGTTTGGCTAGCTCAATATGATGACTACTTGATAGTTTAGTGCACCATGCTTTATGGAGCATATGAGATGTTCCAAGAGCTAAAATTGGTATTTCAGACTCATGCCCGTGTCGAGAGGTATGAGACCTCTGACAAGTACTTCGCCTAAAAGGATGGAGGAGAATAGCTCAGCTAGTGAGCATGTGCTTAGAATGTATGCGTACTACAATCGCTTGAATCAAGTGGGAGTTAATATTCCAGATAAGATAGTGATTGCCAGAGTTCTCTAGTCACCACCACCAAGTTACTGGAACTTCGTGATGAACTATATAATATGCAAGGGATGACATAAGCGATTCTCGAGCTGTTCGTGATGCTGAAATCAACGAAGGTAGAAATCAAGAAAAAGCATCAAGTGTTGATGATTAAATAAGATCACTAGTTTCAAGAAAAGGGCAAAGGGAAAGAAAGGGAACTTCAAGAAGAATGGCAAGCAAGTTGTCACTCCCGTGAAGAAGCACAAAGCTGGACCTGAGCCTGAAACTAAGTGGTTCTACTGCAAAGGAAATGGTCACTGGAAGCAGAGTTACCGCAAATATTTGGTGGATAAGAAGGATGGCAAAGTGAACGAAGGTATATTTGATATACATGTTATTGATGTGTACCTTACTAGTGCTCGTAGTAAGCCCTGGGTATTTGATACTTGTTTAGTTGCTAAGATTAGTAACTCGAAACAGGAGTTGCAGAATAAATTGAGACTAGTTGAGGGTGAAGCGACGATGTATGTTGGAAGTGGTTCCAAGATTGATATGATCATCATCGCAGACCCCCTATACTTTGGGGATTAGAGTTGAACCTAAATAAATGTTATTTGGTGTTTGTGTCAAAGCATGAATATTATTAGATCATGTTTATTGCAATACAGTTATTCATTTAAGACAGAGAATAATTGTTATTCTATTTACATGAATAAAACCTTCTATGATCGTACACCCAATGTTGATGGTTTATTGAATCTCGATCGTAGTGATACACATATTCATAATATTGATGCCAAAAGATGCAAAGTTGATAATGATAGTGCAAGATACTTGTGGCACTACCGTTTAGGTCATATTGGTGTAAAGCGCATGAAAAACTCCATGCTGATGGGATTTTGGAATCACATGATTATGAATCATTTGATACTTGTGAACCATGCCTCATGGGCAAGATGACTAAAACTCCGCTCTCTGGAACAATGGAACGAGCTAATGACTTATTGGAAATAATACATACCGATGTATGCGGTCCGATGAGTGTTGAGGCTCGTGGCGGGTATCGTTATCTTCTGACCTTCATAGATGATTTGAGTAGATATGGGTATATTTACTTAATGAAACACAAGTCTAAAACATTTGAAAGGTTCAAAGAATTTTAGAGTGGAGTGGAGAATCATCGTAACAAGAAAATAAAGTTTCTACGATCTGATCGTGGAGGTGAATATTTGATTTACGAGTTTGGCCTTCATTTGAAGCAATGTGAAATAGTTTTGCAACTCACGCCACCTGAAACACCACAGCGTAATGGTGTGTCCGAACGTCGTAACCATACTTTATTATATATGGTGCAATCTATGATGTCTCTTACCGATTTACCACTATCGTTTTGGGATTATGCATTAGAGACAGCTGCATTCACGTTAAACAGGACACCATCAAAATCCGTTGAGATAACACCATATTAACTGTGGTTTGGCAAGAAACCGAAGTTGACGTTTCTTAAAGTTTGGGGTTGCGATGCTTATGTGTCAGGACCCCGACTCGATGTCACATCGATCTAGCTGGTAACACCTCATATCACTTTGCGGCCTCACGCACGGTATCCCCACGGGTGTCGTCTTACCTTTTCCCGGGACCGTTTGCGCCTTTTGGCTCACGTATATGATAGGTGTCGCTAGCATCCATATGATAAAGAGCCCGGGCTGACATGACTAGTCGTAAACCCAAAGTGGCACAGACTTACAGGGACAGGCATCCATGACCCAGCTTCGAACGTGTCGGTCATCAGCAAGTGGGTCCGGGCTGTAGCACTGGGCTAGCAGGACTCCGGTAAACCGGGCTGTAGCGGGCTAACAGGACTCCGGTACTCAAAGCGTGACATTTCCCCGAAGGGACAGACACAGGAACGAAGAAGGACACATGCCGGCCAGCCTAAGTGTTCCAGAGCAGTAGCAAGCTACCATGGCTCAGCGGTAACACTAGGAGACATTTCCCGGTAAGAGAGGCTACTAAAGATAAACAACTAGATAGTCAGATCCCACACATACCAAGCATTTCAATCATACACACAATATGCTCGATATGTGCAAATACAACGAAGCATCACAACATGACTCTATGACACAAGTACTTTATTTAAGGCTCAGTGAGCCATACATAACATACACAAAGGTACGGGTCTCACGACCCCACATACAAGTCATACAGTCATACAAACCAGCAGCGGAAGTAACTTGTCTGAGTACAGACAACTAGTAAAATAAAAGAGGCTTGGAAAGCCTAGCTATACTACGTGGTCCTTCACAAGCTCAGGGTCACCACCTGGGTCTTTAGCCTACTCGTTGATGTCAACGTCTACATAGAACCCATCAGAAGGGGTTGCAGCGTCTTCTGTAAAAATGTAGATTATAGCAACATGAGTACAAAGGTACTCAGCAAGACTTACATCAGATCCTACATACATGCATAGTATCAAGAAGGGTTGGTGGAGTTATTGCAGCAAGCCAGCTTTGACTCTTGGCTAGACTATCCTACGATACTCCAACTTGAAATGGTTTTGCGCACACGAGTCCACTACTCACCACTTCAATACACTACCGAGGATCCACCTCCGTCTTCCTACGGAAGAGCCATCCTCGGCACTCACACTTATCTTGAGGCTTTTAGTAGTTTCCATTTACTTGTCTATGAACTGTATAGGCAACCAAGTAGTCCTTTACCGCGGACGCGGCTATTCGAATAGATCATGTTAACCCTGCAGGGGGTACTTCTTCATACACGCTCTCACCACTTACCGTCGTTTACACGACATGTACTCGGCAACCTTCAAGCGGAAGCCCAACGTGGGTGTCGGCCACGACCTACCTAATCACCTAAGCCTCCAGTCCAGGTTTATCGCCTATTCAGGTTCCATCCGCAGGGAGTCCGGCCGAGGTTTCCCATACGGCCCCGAACGATGTGAACAGGGTTCCCGAGATACCTAACGGGTATTCGGTACACCCGGCCACGTACCTACCGCATCACAGCCCACCCCTACGGTCAGCGCTGTCCACGGCCTCCAGTAGGCTACAAACACCAGAAACTACTTGCAACTCCTGGACGGAGAACTAGGGTGAATAAGAAGCCGAGAGGGTCCATTGGTTTCGGGCCCAATGCATGGTAGTAGCTGATTCTTAAATCACACATACAGATCTCAGTGCTTAAGGTCGGCTTCAATGAAACAACCCACCATGTACTCCTACATGGCCTCTCATCGATACCTTTACCAAATCGTGTTCACCACACCACTCTCATTACCGACATAATCATTTCACTCCAGCCCATCACCCCGATGAACCAGACCTGACACGACTCTAAGCATAGCAGGCATAGCAAGGTAGGAACAACACATACATATGGCTCAATCAACTCCTACACATGCTAGTGGGTTTCATCTAGTTACTGTGGCAATGACAGGTCATGCAGAGGAAATGGGTTCAACTACCGTAGCACACAGCAGTTTGAATCGCGTTGTCTTAATGCAGTAAAAGAGAGCAGGAGCGAGAACATGGGATTGTATCGATATGATCAAATGGTTGGTTGCTTGCCTGATGGTTCGATGCACGGATACGGTTCTTCGTTAGGGTAATCACGGTACTCCTCGGGGACAGATCCTGTCGCAAAGGACATCGATACACAAGCATCACCAAACAATGTGCAACAATATGATGCATGCATGAAACATGGCAATATGAGTGTGTTGGGCTAATGCAACTAAAACCAGAAGTGTTTGAACAAATTTGAATCAAGGATTCAAATTTCAAATTCAAATATGGCCTTTTAAAGTGCCTTTTCTTGTTCTGCTTAAAACATCAATTTAACTTGTTTGATCATGCATGAAAATAGTACAGATGGATAGATTGGATTTTTCTGATCATTTTTCATATATAATTTGTCCAATTTGGAGTTACAGAATAAAAGTTATGAATTTTTGAAGTTTAATTAATATTCTGGAATTTCCTGATTTAATTTAAATCCAGAAATTCAATTACTGCGTCAGCCTGACGTCAGTGTGACGTCAGCAGGTCAACGGAACAGGTCTGGGTCAAACCTGACAGTGGGTCCCGCATGTCAGGGTGATTATTTTAATTAAAACTTAATTAAAACTAATCCTGTTTAATTAACAGGGCTGGGCCCCACCTGTCATTGACTCAGAGGAGTCAACCAGGGCCCACCCGTGGTCAAAGTCAGTGTCGGCTGCCGGCGTTTAGTCGCCGGCGAGCCCGACGCGGCGGCGGAAGTGATTTTGGTCATTTCGGCCACCAAACGGACCGCGGAGACCACCGGAGTGGAGCTGAGGGCAACCCGCAGCTCTTGGCGGAGCCCGTTGGGGTCGGGGTGGCCGGAGTCGACGGCGGCGAGCTCGGCTGCGGCCGCCGGGGTTCGGTCGTGCACGGGAACGGTGCTGGAGCTCGAAGTCGAGCAAAGCGAGGCGCTAGGGATGCTCTACGGGGTTTTGTGAACTCGTTGGACTCGCCGGGGTGACCAAATGGTCACCGGAGCTGCGTCGACGGCGAGCTCGGCGACGGCGGAGGTTCGGCCGTGGTGGGGAGGAGGCTACGGTGAGGGAACGAGGGGAAGGAGAGGGGGAAACGGTGGCGTAGCTCACCGCGGTTGCAGTGGGCGTCGAAGCGGGCTCGGGGACGCGCTGGAGACGGCGAATTCGACGGCGACGGTGGTCGGAGCCCGAAGAGGGGAACGGCGACGTGGCGGCGATGCAGGGCTTCCGGGGAGCTGTGGAGCGGTGGGGAGGAAGAGGGAGTCGAGGCGGAGCTCCTGAGCTAGTCGGGGGAGCGAGGGGTGGTCGGAGACGGTGGCTAAGGCGAACGGCGGCGACGGTGGTGTTCGGCCGGGCGAGAGAGAGAGCGAGGGGAGAGCCGGGGGAGAGTGAGAGAGAGCAGGGAGGAGGCGTGGCGTCGTCCAGGGACACCGAGACGAGGAGGGGAGGGCAGGCAGGCAGGGAGAGAGGTGGCGTGGCGCGGTGGCCGTGCGCGCGCGCCGGCCACACGCCTGGCCGACTGGCGCCAGGAGGACGACGGCGGTGGTGGGCTGGGCTGGCTAGCTGGGCCGGCCAGCTGGCTGGGCCGCACAGGTAAGTTTTTCCCTTTTTTTTCTGTTTCTGTTTTTATTTAATATATCTGCAACTTTGTTGAATTAAATAAAATACCTAGGCAACTCCAAAAATCACCAAACTACTCCTGGTCCATAGTTGGATTATTTCCAACATGAAACATTTTAGTTTGGAGATATTTGAGCATTTAAATATTTTATATTATTTTAAATGCCCAAATTCAAATATTTATGATTTAAATCAAAAACCTTAGGATGGCCTAGGAAAATGTGCACCACTTTTGGCAGAGGTTCTGAACCAAGGCAAAAATGATGGGCATTTTAGAAGGGCATTTCAGGTTCATTGAAAAATTATTTTAGTAACCCTAGTTGGTTTCAGAGGGGACTGGGGGTTCTGTCATCCCCATTTCAAGTTTCTGATGAAAGAGTAAACATGATGCAACACTCTAATGCATGACTAGCTAGGGTGTGACAACTCACCCCCACTCAAAAGAATCTCGTCCCGAGATTTGGGTTCCTCCGCGAAGAAGGCGGGATATTCAAGTCGAAGACGATCCTCCCTTTCCCAAGTTGCTTCATCCTCAGAATGGTGCGACCATTGAACCTTGAGAAACTTGATATTATGACGTCGCGTGGTACGTTCGGCCTGATCGAGGATACGAATGGGGTACTCTCGATATGTAAGATCATCTTGGAGATCAAGCGTTTCGTGGTCCACTTCACGGATAGGATCCGAGAAGCAACGCCTGAGTTGAGAAACGTGGAAGACATCGTGAACTCTGGAGAGGTGCGGAGGTAGTTCCAACTGGTAGGCAACTTCTCCTCGTTTGGCAAGAATGCGAAAAGGTCCAATGTAACGAGGAGCCAATTTGCCTTTGATACCGAAACGATGGGTTCCCTTCAGAGGGGTGACCCGAAGATAAGCCTTCTCGTCAACCTCGAAAGTCATAGCCTTATGTTTTCGGTCATATTGACTCTTTTGACGGGATTGGGCTGTTTTCAACTTTTCACGAACGATACGAACTTGTTCTTCTGCTTCCTGAATCATATCCGGGCCAAAGAATTGTCTTTCCCCGGTCTCTGACCAGTTAAGGGGTGTTCGACATCGTCGTCCATAGAGAACTTCAAAAGGGGCTTTACCCAAGCTAGATTGATAGCTGTTGTTGTAAGCGAATTCGGCAAATGGAAGGCACTTCTCCCAGTCCATTCCGAAAGAGATAACGGAGGCTCGAAGCATGTCTTCTAGAATCTGATTGACGCGTTCCACTTGACCACTTGACTGAGGGTGGAAAGCGGTGCTAAAGGAGAGACGAGTCCCCATAGCATTTTGGAAACTTTCCCAAAATCGAGAGGTGAAAAGACTTCCTCGATCCGAATTGATTTCCAAAGGAACACCATGGAGGGACACTATTCGGGAGATGTATAAGTCTGCCAGCTGGCTAGCGGTTATACTCTCACGAACAGGTAAGAAATGAGCTACTTTGGAAAGACGATCGACCACGACGAAAATAGCATTATTCCCTCTTTTGGTCCTGGGAAAGCCGGTAATGAAATCCATACCAATTTTATCCCATTTCCATTCAGGAATAGCTAAGGGTTGAAGGGTGCCAGCAGGCCGTTGATGCTCTGCTTTTACACGACGACAGACGTCGCAATTTGCAATATACTGAGCAATTTCTCTCTTCATCCTAGTCCACCAGAACCTCTGGCGTAGGTCCTGATACATCTTAGTACTACCGGGATGAATAGTGAGAGGAGATTCATGAGCTTCCTTAAGGATTAATCGCCTTAGGTTGCGCACTTTGGGAACTACTAGTCGATCCCCGAAGTATACGACTCCTTGATCATTAATGGAGAAACAATCCGCAATTCCTTTCTGAATGTTCCTCTTGATGCGGGAGATTCCCGGATCTACCTTCTGTGCTTTGATAATTTGATCCGTAAGGGTAGGTTTTGCCACCAAGGTGGAGAGAAAACCTTGAGGAACAATGTGAAGGTTAAGCTTCCGAAATTCCTCATGGAGAAGCGGTTGACTTTGTTGTAACATCAGGTTGTTACAATAAGATTTACGACTTAGCGCATCAGCCATGACGTTGGCTTTCCCTGGGGTGTAGGTTATTCCTAAGTCGAAGTCAGTGATCAATTCAACCCAACGTCTCTGCCTGAGATTCAAATCCGGTTGGGTGAAAATATACTTCAGACTTTGGTGATCAGTGAATATTTCGCAACGATTACCGAGGAGGTAATGTCGCCAGGTCTTAAGTGCATAGACTACGGCTGCAAGCTCTAGATCATGAGTAGGATAATTCTCCTCATGTGGGTGCAATTGCCGTGAAGCGTAAGCAATTACGTGTCGATCTTGCATGAGAATGCAACCTAGTCCTTGTCGCGAGGCGTCGCAGTAGATAACAAAGTCCTTGGAGAAGTCTGGCGGTACCAGTACGGGAGCAGAGGTCAGGCGTCTTTTCAGTTCCTGAAAGCTGTGCTCACATTGTGGAGTCCATTCGAACTTCTTATCTTTCTTGAGGAGTTCGGTTAGAGGTTTAGCAACTTTGGAGAAGTTCTCGACAAAGCGACGACAATAGCTCGCTAAGCCTAGAAAACTCCGAACTTGCTTGACCGATTCAGGTGGAGTCCAATTAAGGACGGCTTGAACTCGCTCAGGGTTAACAGCAATACCTTTACCAGATATTACATGACCCAGATAGGTCACTTCTGACAACCAGAATTCACATTTAGAAAATTTGGCATAAAGGCGATGCTCTCGAAGTTTCTTCAACACTAGCCTTAGATGTTCGGCATGTTCTTCCTCGTTCTTGGAGTAGATGAGTATATCATCGAGATAAACTACGACGAATTTATCCAAATACTCCATGAAGATTGAGTTCATTAACCGAGAAAAGGTGGCTGGAGCGTTGGTTAAACCGAAGGACATGACGGTGTACTCGTATTGGCCATAACGAGTAACAAAGGCCGTTTTAGGAATGTCCCCGTTTCTGATTTTGATTTGATGGTAGCCCAACCTCAAATCCATCTTGGAGAAGACTGAGGATCCAGCGAGCTGATCATACAGGTCGTTGATCCTGGGAAGTGGATATTTGTTCTTGATTGTGACCAAGTTGACAGGTCGGTAATCTACAACCATCCGGTCCGTACCATCCTTCTTCTTGACGAATAGGACGGGGCAAGCCCACGGAGATGAACTAGGGCGGATGAAACCCTTTTTCAAGGACTCATCGAGTTGTTTCTTAAGCTCGGCTAGTTCTAGAGGTGCCATCTTGTAGGGTCTTCTAGCAATCGGAACGGTTCCTGGAATGAGGTCTATTACGAACTCAACATCCCTGTCAGGTGGAACACCTGGCAATTCCTCTGGAAAGACATCCGGGAAGTCACGGACTACCGGAACGTCCTCAAGGTCTGGCAAAGGGCTGGCGTTAAGAGAATATAATTGTCGCTTGGCTATTCGGGTCAAGACATTGACTATCTTCCCCGAAGGATGGGTGAGTTGAACAGTCCTAGAGAAGCAATCAATTTGGGCATGATGAGCTGACATCCAGTCCATACCCAAAATGATATTAATATCTGAAGATTTAAGGGCTATCAAAGATGCAAGGAAAACAAGTCTGTCGACTTGGATTTCATTTCCATAACTTACCCTAGAGGTCTGCCATCTAGACCCAGGGGTTGAGATTTCCATAGTGGATGGCAAGTCACAGAATGCAACGTTATGCAAACGAGCATAATTTTCAGATATAAAGGAATGAGAGGCTCCTGTATCGAAAAGAACAGATGCCGGGTGGCAATTAACAAGAAGCGTACCGAGAACGACGTTGGGATCTTCTTGAGCTTCTTCGGCAGAGATACAGTTGACATGGCCACGTGAAGCGGTGACCGGTTTAGCATGAAACACTTTCCCTGTCGGCTTGCCACGGCCAACAGCTTTAGCAGATTGATTGGGGTTGGTCTGGGGACACTCACGCATATAGTGACCAGATTCCCCACACTTGAAACAAGTCACGGAACTGGTACGTGGAGGAGCATTATTGGTTGGACCCCCATAGGGCTTGGCTGGAGCAGACTGTTGAACGGGGCGAGGCGCCTGGAAAGATGGCCTCGGTGTGAACCTGGGTGGCAGGGCGGTGTTGGGTACCCACACGCGGCGCTTCTGAGGACCAGCACCGGATGAGGAACCCGTGTCACGTCCATGCTTGCGTGTTGCGTCATAGTCAGTCTGACCAGTTTCAGCACTGATGGCTTTGTTGACAAGTTTCGAAAAAGATGTGCACTCATGCAGACGGAGGTCGCGGCGAAGCTCAGGACTAAGGCCCTTACGGAACCTTGCTTGCTTCTTGGCGTCAGTAGAAACTTCCTCAGTTGCATATCGGGCGAGATTACCAAACTCCCTGCTATAGGCATCCACAGAAAGTCGGCCTTGGGTGAAACTGCAAAATTCTTCACGTTTACGGTCCATGAGACCCTCCGGAATGTGATGTTCACGGAAAGCCTCGCTGAATTCAGCCCAAGTTGTGACATGGCCCGCTGGGCGCATAGCTCCATAATTCTCCCACCATAGACTGGCGGGGCCTTCAAGATGATATGCAGCAAAGGTGACCTTGTCAGCCTCCGCTACCAGCGCGGAACGCAGTTTGTGAGAGATACTGCGAAGCCAGTCATCAGCGTCGAGAGGCTCGACGGAGTGGTGGAACGTGGGTGGATGCAATTTGATAAAATCACTGAGTGACACCACGTTAGCCCTCTGATGGTGTGCTGTATTCTGTTCAATACGCTCCAACAAACGGTTTGTCTCCCGCTTGTTTCTCTCAGCTTCCATCATCACCTCGGCTAGTGAAGGAGGATGAGGCAGATTTTCATTCCTGGCTTCACTGCCTTCGGCCTGCTCTTGGGAAGCAGGGTTAGCGCGCGTGTTGACCATCCTAGGTAGACAAGACAATGATTTAGTCAGGATGGTAAAATTCCGACATAGGATATAGAATGTAAGGAATAACTCGAAATGCAAGATGATCATCCGTATGACATGGTAGATACAGAAACTGCTTCTTTTATTCCATCGTCATACACACCATACAGGGTTTAGTACAAGACCAAACAAGTACTATTACGGTGAAAAGAGGATTACATCTCATCGGAGGCATTCCAAGCTCCTATACATTATTTTTCTACATCTCCGGAAAGAGTACAAACTAGGTCATATCCCACGAGTCACGCAGGACGATAGACGACACAGCTAGTGCGAACTAGTGATACTACTACTAACTCAGACCGATCCGTAGTAGTCCTCGTAGAAGTCACCTCCATAGCCTGGAAGTTCAACATGATCATCCGGAAACAGACGGTCTCGCGGAGCTTGTGGACCATAGGGGCTAGGATGAGGCCTTGGACCAGCAAACGGTGGCCTGCGGGGACCGCGAGGTGGGGTGATGCCTCCTACATCACGCCAAACCATCACGTCTGGCAGAGCAGATCTCACAGGATAGAGATCGCGCATATCTGAATATCCAGCTTGCACCGCCGGTGCGAACCGAGTCAAAGTGGCCCAGTGGTCAGCACGGGTATTGAAGAGCTCTAACCTTAAGGCCCGATTTTCACGGTCCTTATCCTCGAGCATCTCAGCAGTGGTGCGAGTCCGTGAATCCTCCTGAGTGGAGTCAGCATAGATAGCCTGGAGATACCCTTGTGCTCCCGGAAGTGATCCTGGCATATACCGGAAGTCAGAGTCCCGAAATAAACCAGATCTGACTCGCATAATGGTCATCATAGAGTAGGCGGCATCCTGCACAGCCATCTCGATAGTAACCCCGAGTCCATAGGAGCAGTGAAGAGGCTCAGTGGATCCAGGATAAGATGGAAATATCCTGACAGTGCAGAGATACTGGCTTTGATTAAAATCTCGGAATTGCTCTTCGACCGTGTACTCAGGATACCAGCGGTATCCAGCCTCAGTCATTACCCTGACCAACTTAGCAGTATGGCCGGGTACATCTAGGCATCGAGTCAGGCGAACCACTTGATTGAGGTCGCGAGTGGCCATCTGAAAGCACAATTATAATGCAAAGGCATTAGAATTTCTAGCAAAATTTCGGCAGCATAACAGCTGTAAATGCTCAAAAGGATTTGAGACATTTGACAAAGGATTTCGTACACACCCAACATCATCACATCAAGTTCTGAAACCATTCTAACAACATAATGTGGTAGTAGAACTGAACTAGGCTGGTAACCATCAAACTTATAAGGTACTACTGATTAGTAACTCGTGATCCTGATAGAGAGAACAGATCCTAATTCCTTAACCCCCGGTGGAAGAATAGACTGACTCAGATCAGAAAGTCATAAGGTATAAGGAGTAAAAAGAGCCTTACGTTCCATCCCACAAACAATTCCCCTACATATAACTAAAGAATTTCTAGACTCAACATCGACCAGTTTGGCTTGGAGAACCTACAGGCAGTCCGGCTCTGATGCCAACGCTGTCAGGACCCCGACTCGATGTCACATCGATCTAGCTGGTAACACCTCATATCACTTTGCGGCCTCACGCACGGTATCCCCACGGGTGTCGTCTTACCTTTTCCCGGGACCGTTTGCGCCTTTTGGCTCACGTATATGATAGTGTCGCTAGCATCCATATGATAAAGAGCCCGGGCTGACATGACTAGTCGTAAACCCAAAGTGGCACAGACTTACAGGGACAGGCATCCATGACCCAGCTTCGAACGTGTCGGTCATCAGCAAGTGGGTCCGGGCTGTAGCACTGGGCTAGCAGGACTCCGGTAAACCGGGCTGTAGCGGGCTAACAGGACTCCGGTACTCAAAGCGTGACATTTCCCCGAAGGGACAGACACAGGAACGAAGAAGGACACATGCCGGCCAGCCTAAGTGTTCCAGAGCAGTAGCAAGCTACCATGGCTCAGCGGTAACACTAGGAGACATTTCCCGGTAAGAGAGGCTACTAAAGATAAACAACTAGATAGTCAGATCCCACACATACCAAGCATTTCAATCATACACACAATATGCTCGATATGTGCAAATACAACGAAGCATCACAACATGACTCTATGACACAAGTACTTTATTTAAGGCTCAGTGAGCCATACATAACATACACAAAGGTACGGGTCTCACGACCCCACATACAAGTCATACAGTCATACAAACCAGCAGCGGAAGTAACTTGTCTGAGTACAGACAACTAGTAAAATAAAAGAGGCTTGGAAAGCCTAGCTATACTACGTGGTCCTTCACAAGCTCAGGGTCACCACCTGGGTCTTTAGCCTACTCGTTGATGTCAACGTCTACATAGAACCCATCAGAAGGGGTTGCAGCGTCTTCTGTAAAAATGTAGATTATAGCAACATGAGTACAAAGGTACTCAGCAAGACTTACATCAGATCCTACATACATGCATAGTATCAAGAAGGGTTGGTGGAGTTATTGCAGCAAGCCAGCTTTGACTCTTGGCTAGACTATCCTACGATACTCCAACTTGAAATGGTTTTGCGCACACGAGTCCACTACTCACCACTTCAATACACTACCGAGGATCCACCTCCGTCTTCCTACGGAAGAGCCATCCTCGGCACTCACACTTATCTTGAGGCTTTTAGTAGTTTCCATTTACTTGTCTATGAACTGTATAGGCAACCAAGTAGTCCTTTACCGCGGACGCGGCTATTCGAATAGATCATGTTAACCCTGCAGGGGTGTACTTCTTCATACACGCTCTCACCACTTACCGTCGTTTACACGACATGTACTCGGCAACCTTCAAGCGGAAGCCCAACGTGGGTGTCGGCCACGACCTACCTAATCACCTAAGCCTCCAGTCCAGGTTTATCGCCTATTCAGGTTCCATCCGCAGGGAGTCCGGCCGAGGTTTCCCATACGGCCCCGAACGATGTGAACAGGGTTCCCGAGATACCTAACGGGTATTCGGTACACCCGGCCACGTACCTACCGCATCACAGCCCACCCCTACGGTCAGCGCTGTCCACGGCCTCCAGTAGGCTACAAACACCAGAAACTACTTGCAACTCCTGGACGGAGAACTAGGGTGAATAAGAAGCCGAGAGGGTCCATTGGTTTCGGGCCCAATGCATGGTAGTAGCTGATTCTTAAATCACACATACAGATCTCAGTGCTTAAGGTCGGCTTCAATGAAACAACCCACCATGTACTCCTACATGGCCTCTCATCGATACCTTTACCAAATCGTGTTCACCACACCACTCTCATTACCGACATAATCATTTCACTCCAGCCCATCACCCCGATGAACCAGACCTGACACGACTCTAAGCATAGCAGGCATAGCAAGGTAGGAACAACACATACATATGGCTCAATCAACTCCTACACATGCTAGTGGGTTTCATCTAGTTACTGTGGCAATGACAGGTCATGCAGAGGAAATGGGTTCAACTACCGTAGCACACAGCAGTTTGAATCGCGTTGTCTTAATGCAGTAAAAGAGAGCAGGAGCGAGAACATGGGATTGTATCGATATGATCAAATGGTTGGTTGCTTGCCTGATGGTTCGATGCACGGATACGGTTCTTCGTTAGGGTAATCACGGTACTCCTCGGGACAGATCCTGTCGCAAAGGACATCGATACACAAGCATCACCAAACAATGTGCAACAATATGATGCATGCATGAAACATGGCAATATGAGTGTGTTGGGCTAATGCAACTAAAACCAGAAGTGTTTGAACAAATTTGAATCAAGGATTCAAATTTCAAATTCAAATATGGCCTTTTAAAGTGCCTTTTCTTGTTCTGCTTAAAACATCAATTTAACTTGTTTGATCATGCATGAAAATAGTACAGATGGATAGATTGGATTTTTCTGATCATTTTTCATATATAATTTGTCCAATTTGGAGTTACAGAATAAAAGTTATGAATTTTTGAAGTTTAATTAATATTCTGGAATTTCCTGATTTAATTTAAATCCAGAAATTCAATTACTGCGTCAGCCTGACGTCAGTGTGACGTCAGCAGGTCAACGGAACAGGTCTGGGTCAAACCTGACAGTGGGTCCCGCATGTCAGGGTGATTATTTTAATTAAAACTTAATTAAAACTAATCCTGTTTAATTAACAGGGCTGGGCCCCACCTGTCATTGACTCAGAGGAGTCAACCAGGGCCCACCCGTGGTCAAAGTCAATGTCGGTTGCCGGCGTTTAGTCGCCGGCGAGCCCGACGCGGCGGCGGAAGTGATTTTGGTCATTTCGGCCACCAAACGGACCGCGGAGACCACCGGAGTGGAGCTGAGGGCAACCCGCAGCTCTTGGCGGAGCCCGTTGGGGTCGGGGTGGCCGGAGTCGACGGCGGCGAGCTCGGCTGCGGCCGCCGGGGTTCGGTCGTGCACGGGAACGGTGCTGGAGCTCGAAGTCGAGCAAAGCGAGGCGCTAGGGATGCTCTACGGGGTTTTGTGAACTCGTTGGACTCGCCGGGGTGACCAAATGGTCACCGGAGCTGCGTCGACGGCGAGCTCGGCGACGGCGGAGGTTCGGCCGTGGTGGGGAGGAGGCTACGGTGAGGGAACGAGGGGAAGGAGAGGGGGAAACGGTGGCGTAGCTCACCGCGGTTGCAGTGGGCGTCGAAGCGGGCTCGGGGACGCGCTGGAGACGGCGAATTCGACGGCGACGGTGGTCGGAGCCCGAAGAGGGGAACGGCGACGTGGCGGCGATGCAGGGCTTCCGGGGAGCTGTGGAGCGGTGGGGAGGAAGAGGGAGTCGAGGCGGAGCTCCTGAGCTAGTCGGGGAAGCGAGGGGTGGTCGGAGACGGTGGCTATGGCGAACGGCGGCGACGGTGGTGTTCGGCCGGGCGAGAGAGAGAGCGAGGGGAGAGCCGGGGGAGAGTGAGAGAGAGCAGGGAGGAGGCGTGGCGTCGTCCAGGGACACCGAGACGAGGAGGGGAGGGCAGGCAGGCAGGGAGAGAGGTGGCGTGGCGCGGTGGCCGTGCGCGCGCGCCGGCCACACGCCTGGCCGACTGGCGCCAGGAGGACGACGGCGGTGGTGGGCTGGGCTGGCTAGCTGGGCCGGCCAGCTGGCTGGGCCGCACAGGTAAGTTTTTCCCTTTTTTTCTGTTTCTGTTTTTATTTAATATATCTGCAACTTTGTTGAATTAAATAAAATACCTAGGCAACTCCAAAAATCACCAAACTACTCCTGGTCCATAGTTGGATTATTTCCAACATGAAACATTTTAGTTTGGAGATATTTGAGCATTTAAATATTTTATATTATTTTAAATGCCCAAATTCAAATATTTATGATTTAAATCAAAAACCTTAGGATGGCCTAGGAAAATGTGCACCACTTTTGGCAGAGGTTCTGAACCAAGGCAAAAATGATGGGCATTTTAGAAGGGCATTTCAGGTTCATTGAAAAATTATTTTAGTAACCCTAGTTGGTTTCAGAGGGGACTGGGGGTTCTGTCATCCCCATTTCAAGTTTCTGATGAAAGAGTAAACATGATGCAACACTCTAATGCATGACTAGCTAGGGTGTGACATTATGGGAAAAAGCTTCAACCTGATAAGCTCGAGCCCAAATCGTAGAAATGTGTCTTCATAGGATACCCAAAAGAAACTGTTGGGTACACCTTCTATCACAGATCCAAAGGCAAGATATTCATTGCTAACAATGGATCCTTTCTAGAGAAGGAGTTTCTCTCGAAAGAAGTGAGTGGGAGGAAAGTAGAACTTGATGAGGTAATTGTACCTTCTCCCGAACTGGAAAGTAGTTTATCATAGAAATCAGTTCCAGTGATCCCTACACCAATGAGTGAGGAAGCTAATGATGATGATCATGAAACTTCAGATCAAGTTACTACCGAACCTCGTAGGTCAACTAGAGTACGGTCCGCACCAGAGTGGTACGGTAATCCTATTCTGGAAGTCATGTTACTAGACCATGATGAACCTACGAACTATGAGGAAGCGATGATGATCCCAGATTCCGTGAAATGGCTTGAGGCCATGAAATCTGAGATGGGATCCATCCATAAGAACAAAGTGTGGACTTTGGTGGACTTACCCGATGATCGGAAAGCCATAGAAAATAAATGGATCTTCAAGAGAAAGACGGACGCTGATGGTAGTGTTACTATCTACAAAGCTCGACTAGTCACAAAAATGTTTTTGACAAGTTCAAGGTGTTGACTACAATGAGATTTTCTCAAACCGTAGTGATGCTTATTTTCGTCCGGATCATGTTAGCAATTGCCATATTTTATGAAATCTGACAAATGGATGTCAAAACTACATTCCTTAATGAATTTATTAAAGAAGTGTTGTATATGATACACCCAGAAGGTTTTATCAATCCTAAAGGTGCTAACAAAGTGTGCAAGCTCCAACGATCCATCTATGGACTGGTGCAAGCATCTCGGAGTTGGAATAGACGCTTTGATGAGTTGATCAAAGCATATAATTTTATACAAACTTGCGGTGAAGCCTGTATTTACAAGAAAGTGAGTGGGAGCACTACAGCCTTCCTGATAATTATATGTGAAAGACATATTGTTGATCGGAAATGATGTAGAATTTTTCTGGAAAGCATAAAGGAGAGTTTGTAAGGAGTTTTTAAGATAAAGACCTCGGTGAAGCTGCTTACATATTGGGCATCAAGATCTATAAAGATAGATCAAAACGCTTGATAAAGATTTTTCAATGAGTACATACCTTGATAAGATTTTGAAGTAGTTCAAAATGGAACAATCAAGGAGTTCTTGCTTGTGTTGCAAGGTGTAAAGTTGAGTAAGACTCAAAACCCGGCCACAGCAGAAAACGAAAAGAGAATGAAAGTCATTCCCTATGCCTCTGCCATAGGTTCTATAAAGTATGTTATGATGTGTACCAGACCTATTGTGTACCTTATGATGAGTTTGACAAGGGGGTACGATAGTGATCCAGGAGTGGATTGGTGGACAGCAGTCAAAGTTATCCTTAGTTACCTAAGAGGGCTAAGGAAATATTTCTCGGTTATGGAGGTGATAAAAGAGTTCGTCGTAAATAGTTATGTCGATGCAAGCTTTTACACCGATCCGGATGACACTAAGTCTCAATCTGGATACATATTGAAAGTGGGAGAAATTAGCTAGAGTAGCTCCATGCAAAGCATTGTAGACATAGAAAATTTGCAAAATACATACAGCTCTGAATGTGGCAGACCCATTGACTAAACTTCTCTCACAAGCAAAAACATGATCACACCTTAGTACTCTTTGGGTGTTAATCACATGGCGATGTGAACTAGATTGTTAACTTTAGTAAACCTTTTGGGTATTGGTCACATGGCGATGTGAACTATGGGTGTTAATCACATACAAATGTGAACTATTGGTGTTAAATCACATGCCGATGTGAATTAGATTATTGACTCTAGTGCAAGTGGGAGACTGAAAGAAATATGCCCTAGAGGCAATGATAAAGTTGTTATTTATATTTACTTATATCATGATAAGTGTTTATTATTCATGCTAGAATTGTATAAACCGAAAACTTAGTACATGTGTGAATACATAGACAAAACAAAGTGTCCATGTATGCCTCTACTTGACTAGCTCGTTAATCAAAGATGGTTATATTTCCTGACCATGGACATGTGTTGTCATTTGATGAACGGGATCACATCATTAGAGAATGATGTGATGGACAAAACCCATTCGTTAGCTTAGCATAATGATTGATAATTTTTATTACTCTGCTTTCTTCATGACTTATACATGTTCCTCTAACTATGAGATTATGCAACTCTCGAATACCGGCGGAACACCTTGTGTGCTATCAAACATCACAACGTAACTGGGTGATTAAAAAGATGCTCTACATGTGTCTCCGAAGGTGTTTGTTGAGTTGGCATAGATCGAGAATAGGATTTGTCACTCCGTGTATCGGAGAGGTATCTCTGGGCCCTCTCAGTACTGTTTATCACTATAAGCCTTGCAAACAATGTGACTAATGAGTTAGTTGCAGGATGAAGCATTAAAGAACGAGTAAAGAGACTTGCCGGTAACAAGATTGAACTAGGTATGATGATACCGATGATCGAATCTCGTGCAAGTAACATACCGATGACAAAGGGAACAACATATGTTGTTGTGCGGTTTGACCGATAAAGATCTTCGTAGAATATGTAGGAGCCAATATGAGCATCCAGGTTCCGCTATTGGTTATTGATCGGAGATGTGTCTCGACCATGTCTAGATAGTTCTCGAAACCGTAGGGTCCGCACGCTTAACGTTCGATGATGATTTGTATTAAGAGTTATGTGTTTTTATGACTGAAGTTTATCGAAGTCCCAGATGAGATAACGGACATGACGAGGAGTCTCGAAATGGTCGAGACATAAAGATTGATATATTGGAAGGTTATGTTCCGACACTGGAAATGTTTCGGAAGAGATAGGACATTTTTTGGAGTACCGGGAGGTTACCGGAACCCCCCAGGGGAAGTAGTGGGCCTTAATGGGCTTTAGTGGAAAGGAGAGGAGGGCCGCAGGGTGGTTGCGCCCCCCCCCCCTTGGCAGGTCCGAATTGGACTAGGAGGGGGTGGTGCCCCCCCTCTTTCCTTCTCCCTCTCATACTCCTTCCCTCTCTCCCCTCTTGGAAAAGGAAGGGGACTCCAACTAGGATTGGGAATCCTAGTCGGACTCCCCCTATAGGCGCACCCTCCTGGCCGCCGACCTCCTCCCTCCCTCCTTTGTATACGGGGGCAGGGGGCACCCCAAAGCACAACAGACAACATTGTCTTAGCCGTGTGCGGTGCCCCCTGCACCGTTTACTCCTCCGATAGTATCATCGTAGTGCTTCGGAGAAGCCCTACGCGGATCACATCATCAACACCGTCATCACGCCGTCGTGCCGACGAAACTCTCCCTCGGCCCTCTGCTGGATCAAGAGTTTGGGGGACGTCATCGAGCTGAACGTGTGCTGAACACGGAGGTGCCGTGCATTCGGTACTTGGATCGGTTGGATCGTGAAGATGTTTGACTACATCAACCGCGTTAACTAACGCTTCCGCTTTCGGTCTACAAGGGTACGTGGACACACTCTCCCCCTCTCGTTGCTATGCATCTCCTATATAGATCTTGCGTGATCGTAGGAATTTTTTTGAAATTGCATGCTACATTCCCCCAACAGCTAGGCTCGTCAAGTTTAACCCGAGTATTCCGCATGTGCAAAACTGTCTTGCACCTGTTGTATGTGAACGTAGAGCCTATCACACCCGATCATCACGTGGTGTCTCAGCACAAAAAACTGTCGCAACGGTGCATACTCAGGGAGAACACTTATACCATGAAATTTTAGTTAAGGATCATCTTATAATGCTACCGCCGTACTAAGCAAAATAAGATGCATAAAGATAAACATCACATGCAATCAAAATATGTGACATGATATGGCCATCATCATCTCGTGCTTTTGATCTCCATTTCCAAAGCATCGTCATGATCTCCATCGTCACCGGCTCGACACCTTGATCTCCATCGTTGCATCATGGTCGTCTCGCCAACTATTGCTTCTACCACTATCGCTACCGCTTAGTGATAAAGTAAAGCAATTACATGGCATTTGCATTTCATACAATAAAGAGACAACCATTAGGCTCCTGCCGGTTGCTGATAACTTTTACAAAACATGATCATCTCATACAATAACATATATCACATCACAAGCATGCCCTGCAAAAACAAGTTAGACGTCCTCTACTTTATTATTGCAAGTTTTACGTGGCTGCTACGGGCTTCTAGCAAGAACCGTTCTTACCTACAGCACAAAAACAACAACAATGAGTTATCAAGTTTGCTGTTTTAACTTTCAACAAGGACCGGCCGCAGTCAAATTCGATTCAACTAAAGTAGGAGAAACAGACACCCGCCAGCCACCCACCAGCCACCTTTATGCCGCCATCCTCCCCTCACCTCAGATGCTCCTCTCCCATCTTCGGCGCCAAAATAGACCCTACACGTCGTCAATCTAGGAATAAGAAATCATCTTCCTGTGGTCGCGGCATCGGCGTGCCTCCGACGGTGGTGGTTGGGTTGGGTGGGGATCGAGCAGAGCAGAGCAGGCAACGGGCTCTGCTTTCTGCTCTCTGTTTTTTTCCTTCCTCATAACGCACTTTTTTTGAGAAAACACACTTTTTTTTTAAATAGCGTGCTTGGTGCTCGCTGCTACAGCCCATGAATCCCAAAACCACCACCACCAGACCACCAAGGCCTGCCTACACTCATCAAAAAAATAAACAAAGCCCAAGACCCAGAGTGCTAAGCAGCCTTTTTTGCATGTGCATGCAACCACCATGGCTTTTTTTGCATGCATGCAACCACCATGGCTTAATTTGCTGAAAAATCAAATGCCATTCTTTTTCCTCCTCCTGCAGTGAAGAATGGAATGACATTCCGTTACGACGCAACTACCAATATGGCCGACATCTCGAAACATACAAGAGAAACCTCGGAGATGTGCAATGTGATTTTAGGGAGTATGCACCCGTGATGAACAGAGTGGTAATTTTTGTCGAAATGCAGACAAGCCGGCAGTAGGATGATGTTGACATGGTCATTCTCGCTAACTTATTTATGGTCCTTGCATTTGTAGGCCGCGAAGCTGAACAGAAACATTTTTGATGGCTCAAATGCGCTAAGTTTTGACCCCGGAACCCTGGAGGATGACAACAAGCTGAGGGGAGTGATGAAGATAACTTTAAGCCTCATAGCATTCTATTCGAGCAATCCCAATTTTGATCCATGCCATGTTCTTACTTACTTACAACTCTAAACTCGATCCAAGCCATCTTCTATATTTGTTTTTGTAGAAGACCATGAACCGTTGCCGCAGGCTAGCGGGCATGCTTGGGTGCGCTGCCTCGGTTGACATGCATGTTCCTCCTTCTGGTCGGTCGACACGTGCCCTAGCTTCCTCAAGCCACGCCGGCGGAGGTTCCTCGAGCCATGCCGCCTCGTCGTCTCGCCTTGTTCACGAGACCGATGAAGAAGAGGACGAGGAGGAAGAGGAAGAAGGGGGAGAAGAGGAAGGAGGTGACGGCGAAGAAGACGATGAGGGAGATGAGGAGGAGTACGACGACAATGACGGACCTCCACCGACTCAGCCAACCCAGGCGAAGAGGGTATCTCATCCGCACCAGGATATTTTGAGCCCATCACCGTTTCAGAAACTAGTTCCTCGTCGTCGCCCAAATAAGCCGGACGAGGGCCGCTCGAAAAGGAACAAGGAGTGTGTCGCCAAGAGGGGGAGGGGGAGGAACTAGTGATGTTGAACTTGCTAACTTAAAGTAGTTGTGTTATGTTGAACTACTCGGTGTCGTGTTATTGCTACCTATGTTACTAATTGAACCTATTTGATATGTTGAACTTATTGGATACATCGATTTACTATCTATAATGTGTGAGGTCATCATATTTTCATATGCAAACACTTTGTTGGTGTGTTTATCTATCAGTGTTTAATTCAAATGGTCAAGTTATTGTAAAAAAAGTTAGAGAAGAGCCTACCGCCAGACAACACGGCGGTAGGTATTCACAGCTACCGCCAGGTACCCTGGCGGTAGCCTGCGTAAACCTATCGTACGAAACTCTCCATTTTCAGTCACAGAACTCTGCCACGCCAGCCGCACCCTACCGCCGTTGGGCGTGGCAGTAGGGTGTGAAACCCTACTGCAGAAACATCCCTGCTTTCTGTCACAGAACTCTACCGGACATGCAGGAGCCCCATACCCTACCGCCACCCCTCGCGGCGGTAGCTTTAGCCACCCTACCGCCGTCTCTTGCGACGGTAGGACAGTTACGAGACGTCAGCCCAGTATCGGCTGGTTGACGGGGGCTGTCGTCAACCTACTGCCGGTGCGCATGGTGTGAGCCTGTTTAAGCCTACCATCATGGTCCTTGGCGGTAGGAAAAAGATCATATCATGAAAACTTTTGTAACTGGGTCGGGTCCGGCTAAACGTGACCACCAAAAAGGTCAAAGGCACAAAATTTAGCCTCCGTCGCTCCACTGCCTCCGGTCCATCTATCCGCGGTAGTTCAGTGGTACCGAATGCACAGTAGCCTCGACAACTGCCACACAACACGTAGTGCGTCCCTCCACTGCAGGAAGCACTGTTCAGCTGCATGCCGCGTCCGTCAGCCCCGCCGAAGTGCGCGCCAATGGTTTCCCACGCCGAGCCGACGATCGGTGGTCACGCACGCCACCCAACGGCGCCAGTTCCGCCACGCAGATCCATCGGCCACGCACGCGCCCCTTTCCCCTAGGTTCACCTCCCCTTCGCCCCCACCGCAACGTGGCCACGCCAGCCCCCAACTACCGGCCGCCATCCCCCTCCCTCACCCCCACGCAACGCAGCGCGGCAAAAGGCTCCCCCGGCCTCCACGCCACGCGTCCCCTCCTCCCACGACCGACCAACCTCCCACCGATCGCGACCGCCCCTCACCACGTGTCCCTCCCCATCCCTCCACCCGCCTCCCCACGTCCATGGCGCCTACCCTCGCCCGCTGCCATGCGGGTCACCGAGCACCCATGGCCCCGCCGACCATGACCCCTCGCTGCATGGGCCGGTCAGAGCGGCCGGAGTAGAATAACCCCGTGATATTTCCGGGCGGCACAGGAGGCACAGCCCATGTGGAGCGGGCCCCGCGGGCATCAATAAAGAAGCTGTCGCGGCGGGCTGTCTCGCCGCGGGCCGCCACGTGTGTGCTGGGCGATAACACCGGCGTCGCCGCCGTTAGCTTCAACCTCCCCGTGGGGCCAAGATTGCGAGCACGTGTCGTGATCTGCCCGCCGGGCGCGCCCACGCGTCCAGATCAGGTGGAGACGGACGGTGAGCACGTCACGGACTCACGGCGACGGTAGCTATCGGGCGCTCCCGGCATGACGGCGACGGGCACCCTCGCTCCCCTTCTTCTACCGCCCCACCCCGCGTGCGTGAGGTTCGTTTCGGCTCGCGCCTCTGCCGCTGCTTAGCTTCTACTGCTGCCATTCGAGCTGGGAACGCGCGCGAAGGCGCTGTCGTCGTGTGTCGAGGTGTTTCGTGTAGGCCTCTGGAGTTCCGTCGCCGACGTGCGGCGGAGGGTGGTGGGAATCTAGGGCGGCGTCGGGGTCGAGCGAGCGAGTAGTTTCCAATGGCCGAGATCTGCTGCCAGGAAGCCAAGTCGCCGCCGGCGACCGCGGCCACGGTGGCCACGGTCTCGGCTTCGGCGGCCGCCGCGGCCGTCGCCTCGTCGGTGATGGACAGGCGGCGCCGCAGGCTGGAGCTGAAGCGTTTCCGCCTCGCGAGCGACCTCGAGCAGTCGGCCGCGGAGTACGCCGGCGCCCGCAAGCGGCCGAGGATACCGCGCACGGTGTCTGGCCCGTGCCCCGACGCTGCCTCGGCGTCCGAGAACACGGAGCGTTACCCAAGGTTCGGGTTCTCCTCTGTATGCGGTCGTCGTCGCGAGATGGAGGACGCCGTCTCCATCAGGCCGGGTTTCCTGCCTGGCTCCGGCAAGTCCCACTTCTTCGGCGTCTTCGATGGCCACGGCTGCTCACACGTACGTCGAACTCTCCTTTCATATGAGCGCAATTCGTGTTGTTTCTGCACAAGAGAATGGTGCTGATGACATGGTTTCGTGTCATCAGGTGGCGACGACGTGCCAGGAGCTGATGCATGAGGCGGTGGCGGAGGAGCACGAGAAGGCGGGGCCCGGCGAGGAGCCTACGTGGAAGGAGGTGATGGAGAGGAGCTTCGCGCGGCTGGACGAGCGGGCCGCGAACTGGGCGACCACCCGCAGCAGCGAGGAGCCCGCCTGCCGCTGCGAGCAGAAGATGCCCTCGCGGTGCGACCACGTGGGATCCACCGCCGTCGTGGCCGTCGTCAGCCCGACCCAGCTCGTCGTGGCCAACGCCGGCGACTCCCGTGCCGTCCTTTCCCGCGCTGGCGTGCCTGTTGCACTCTCCGTCGACCACAAGGTATGTATACCCTCGCGTCACCGCGCATGGCACGCTCTGTTTCGACGCGAATTGTCCATGACCTTACGTGGTTTACTTTCCTCAGCCTGACCGGCCGGACGAGCTGGAGCGCATCCAGGCGGCGGGCGGGCGCGTCATCTACTGGGACGGTGCCCGGGTGCTCGGCGTCCTCGCCATGTCCCGAGCCATAGGTGAGTTTTCTAGTTCAAATTTCGCTCTCGTCAGGAGCTTTGCTCTGCCTCCGGGGTCCCGATCCGAGCCTAACTTGACTTGTACGCGCGCAGGGGATGGCTACCTGAAGCCGTTCGTGACGGCTGAGCCGGAGGTGACCGTGACGGAGCGCAGCGACGCCGACGAGTGCCTGATCCTGGCCAGCGACGGGCTGTGGGACGTGGTGACCAACGAGATGGCGTGCGACGTCGCCAGGGCGTGCTTCCGGAGCAACGGCCCTCCAGAGCCGGCCACGGCTCAGGCGCAGCCGAGCGGCGAGGCCAAGGCGAGCGAGGGGGTGAGCAAGGCGGAGTCCGACCGGGCGTGCTCCGACGCGGCCATGCTGCTGGCGAAGCTGGCGCTGGCGCGGGGGAGCTCCGACAACGTCAGCGTCGTGGTCGTGGATCTACGCCGGGGATCGTGATTCTTGGAGCAGAATTCGTGCTCCATGATTGCTTCTCGTTATCCTATTTTTTTAATCCATGCTAATTTCTTTCTCTCCTCGTTTCTGAATTTATCTTTGCTGCCTCGATGTGGTAGTATAGATCTAGTAGTATAGTTTCTAATTCTGCCCGCCAAAAAGAAGTTGAACAGATAAGCTCAGCTGCTTCAACTGCATCGTGCTACATACACGAAGATATTCGAGATGTTGTTAACAAGTCGATACGCAGATCTTTATTTAGCCCTAAGCTATTCATATCCATCGTACGTACACGAGATAAGCGCGAATTAGGTGGATCGTGACGACGGAAGCTGGCCGCCACTCGCGTCTTACTCCTGACAACTCGTTGATATTCGTGGGTGGGTGATCGCCTCGTACCGTCGTAGGATCGGAGCAGAGAAAAGTCGAAGAACAGATGCTGATCTAGTGTCTATCTATGCACTGTGCGTGGGGCTAAGCTGTACTGAACCCGAATGAAAACGTGCCCCCCTTTTACTGCACGATTTTTCTTCAGTGGGACAACAAAAGGACGCTGATAGAACGGGATGAATGATGCTGGGGGGCTACGTGTCGAGGCCTGTCGCTGTCGTCCTCCCGATGCGTTTCTGTTGGGGGGTGTCGTGGGGAGAAAGAGAAAAGTCTCCACTGACCCCGGGGCGTACACGTCCCGAGTTAGGCGCCGGGGCATTATTGAGCCAGCCCTCCGCGGCACACCCACCGCCACCGGTCCCGTGGCCGCACTGCACGCGTCGACGCGCACTGCTGCGCCGCACGACGCGACCCGGCTGGAAAAGGGGAGGGAGGAAGGAGGGGGATTGTAACGTGCCGTGCCGTCGGTGACTGTTTGCTGACTCGATCTGCACTTGTTTATTGTTGATGAAGATCCCTTCGCGTAACTCCACGGATGGATGCCATCGGCCTTGGCGTGGTTGCACAGCGTGTAGCTCTAGCGCGGCGCACGGTCGGGGAGGGAGGAGAGAAGGCTCCTGGAAGTGGCGGGCACGGTATCTGGGCGTAGGGTTGACACCAAAGGGTGCGCGTCGCCGTCCCGGAATCTATCAATGGGAGATGCCGCACGATCCACCGGCGGTACGGCGGCGGAGAAAGGAAGGGCCGCGACGCCGATGCGACGGGAGGGGAGCGAAGGGCGCTCGGATCGCAAAAGCGGATTCGGAGGCGGAAAGAGAAAAAGGTGCTTGGGACACGGCGACATCGGAGGACGTACGGCCGGTGGAGCTTCATCGGCGACGCATGGTTTTGTTGCTCGGCGACTCGGGAGACTGGCTATCTCGCCACCGGATTTGATTGGTCGATCTTGCCTCCACATGCGCTGTCTACCGAGGAAAGATGGTGCACAGGAGTTCAATCTGGTCCACATCGTGGTTTGCTTCGGCGAGAATCTTGCGCTTTTTTGCGGGTGCTTGTGATTTTTCCTGTGCTTTCTTTGCGTTTGGGCCCATTCGGGGTAATACCAATGGACCCGCGAGTGGCTGCTTTCTGCTGCGGGTGACTCCCCCAAATGGCCAAATCCTATTCAGCGCCGTCGGCGTCATTTATACTTGTTCCCACAAACTGGCCCACACCCACTTCCACCTTGGGGTCGGCCCATTTAGCCTTTTTTTCTTTCTCGTCCGCAAATAGCGCACGCGCTAGGTTTCCGGGTCAACCGATCCACTTTGTGTTTTTTCTGACCAGTTTTTGGGCGGTTTTTTCCAGGATGAGTTTTGTACGGTATTTCTTTCTCCATTCCTGTTTTTGTTTTATCAAATTCGTGAAACATTTCACAAATTGTGAACCTTATTTTTTGAAATGTTGTGAAAATTTTCAAACCATTTGAACCTTTTTTTTAATTCATGGTTTTTATTTTCTTTTTGAGAACCTTTTCAGATTACGATTTTCCAAGTCTTGAACTTTTCTTCTAACTCATAAACTTTTCTCAAATTTACGAACTTTTTCCAAAATTTCCTTTTTTTCATATCTGTGGAAATTCTATCAATTTACTGAACCTTCTTTATTTTGTAAACTTTTCTCTTTTCCTGAAAAAGTGAACGGTCAACTCTCTGTGATCAGCAGTCAATAATTGACAAACGTTCAACGGTCGCTGGCCCATCAGTCAACCGATTTAACAAAAATGCAACTGGGCCAGCCATAAGCTTCTGCGCATGGCGCGCTGTATAGGAGCTCTTGCCTCTTGGTGACTCCTTCCCGTGTGAGAAAGTCCTATTTAATGCGATGGGAAGGATATCACTCAAATCACATAAGCGACGCACAAATTCTAGTTTTAACCTCGGCTTTCAGGTTTTTTATGTTCTCATTTCCTTCTGGTTTTAATTTAAAAATGTTTATTGTGAATTGTCGGGTTTCTTTGGTTATATATGTTTCTTCTTTGTATTCTTTTAATATATGGATATTTTTAATTAGCAAATGATTAACATTCAACGCTTATTTAAAAAAAACTGTGAATCACTTCGAAATTGAAGAGTGATTTTCAAAAAACCATGAACACCTTAAAAATACCTTTGATATATACATTTTGAAACCAACAAATGATACCCCGCACGGTGCTACGGGAATTAGTTGATGAAAATTTTGGTTGATAACTGAAAACCAAACGTAAAACTACATATGACTTATTATATTTAATTATGTATAGTTGAATATTTATTGAATATAGGTAGAATAATTTAATGGAAAATATTTTCTCATGCATGGTTAAATGTTGCGGTGAGGTCTTTTCCCATGCATGATTGTATGCTGAGGCGGATTTATCCCATTCATAATTGTATGGTGAGGTGAGATGTTTGCCTATTGAGATAAATAAGTTAGTGGAGATGATTCTCTTAGGTATATATGATACATTGATTTTTCATCTATGTGTATTTTTCAAATATACTAATTTTGGATTTGAAATAAAATTGGTTTTATTAAATAAGAAAATAGTTACGGAATGATAAAGTGGTGATAGTGAGGTGACCCGTAAGTGGCATCTCTTGTGCGATTTGCCTCGCCAAATGGAGAAATGAAGCACTCACTCCTTTGAGCCTTAGCACAACTACATTACCAACTGCCACGGAGCGCTTATCACCGTAGGCGGCGGCAACAATGTAGCCATCACGATGCGAGGTGCCTTGGTTGTTGTGGCGACGGTGGACGGCGTGATGTCATGGTGGAGCATGTCATGGTGGAGCAACACGGGAGGTGGATGGTCGGGTGTGTGGTGGTGTTGAAGTTAGGTGGTTTGATTGGTCTCGATTTTGAGGCATGGGCCATAATTTTGTGACACGTGGTCAGGTGAAGACCTTTCTTCCCCTTGGTGGCCGGGGCAGGCAACGACGATGTCTGCATGTGTTGGAAATATGCTCTACAGGAAATAACAAAGTTGTTACTATTCTATTTTTATGTACATGGTTAAGTTTGTATTCTATTCTATAATTGCAATAGTTCTTAAATATGATACTCAAAGGAACTAATTACATGTGTAGAATTATAAACACCATACATATCCCTAAGGCCTCCAGACTAGCTCATGTATTGTTTATGGTCTTGTTTTCCTGACCATGGGCATTGCTAATGTAACAATGGTGCCAACAATAATGAGAGCATGTGGTTAAGGTAACAATGATGTTGGGTAGACCCACTTATGAACTATTGTGAGATCATGTCGCCGGTATTTTCTCGTAATGTGTTAACCTTTACGTCTTTGCACCATGAGAATATGGTAGACCCAGATACTGGATGGTTGATTCAGGTTTATCAAGAGTTACTCCGTAGTTGGGTAATTGTAAAGGCGAACTTTTGATAAGTCAAAAAGTATGGCGTGATGCTGGATATGTCAAGACTAAACTTTGCCCGTCCGACGATGGAGAGATACACTCTTAATCCACTTGGCATTACAGTGTCCAACATTGTCGTGCCAAGTATAGTAACAAATTAGTCTCAGGGATACCGAAATACGTAAAAAAGAGTTTGAACCAGTAACGAGGATAACTTGGCATAGTGATCAATGAGTTATTCTTGTTATTGAATTTCTGGAACTGGAGTTTTTCTTGTGTACCAAGGTGGCACTAGAATTTTCCTCATGGAAACAAGCACGTGCGCCTTTCTCCCTCGCCTTATCTTCTGCATCAAGAGTGCCAATAATATTGGCAATAAAAAGTTCTAGTCTCTTGTGCTTAAGGGAAGTATGAAAATTCCCCCACGCGGGAGAAAGTTTAGCAATGATGCATTCGACAATAAACTTATCTTGTAACACACAATTGAAACGCTCAAGTTTGTTTGCATGTTATTGTATCTCACGAGCATGCTCAACTATGAAGTGGTCATCAGTCATCTTATAGCCATGATATTGTTCCATGAGGTACAACTCACCGTGTGTGTTCGAGATCCCAAACTTTCCTGCGGTGCATCCCACATATCATTACCAACCTCAATGGTCATGAGAGGATCGACGATCTTGTCGTCAAGAACACTCAGAATAGCTCCTTTGAGGATGTGTCTGTAGCCTGGAAATCTTTCTCTTGTTTGAGAGTAAGAGTTCCCTCTGGACTGCCTTTAGAGGCGCACAAACAAATCATGGTGGTTAGACAAAGTACTACCCAGCACACACCATCTCTTATAATTCACACTCTCAAACGGAGGCGGTTTGAGGGTTGCATCGAAAGCAATTAAAGAAAATTGCCTACATGTATCATGTTTTTGGATTGTTGAATTGTTGAGCAATTTTTCATTAAGTTTAATCCAGAAGAACACAAGGTAAATATGATAAACATGATAATCGAAACAAGTAACATAGTGATGTTACTAACCATGCAATCAGATACATAAAGGACATACATCATATCCGTACTGATTGCTAGTATGATACATCGAGAAAAAAACCCTAACATAAGGGAAAACAGAACATTTTTCCATACGAGCCTAAAATAGGATCGAGTTTCGGCATAAGTGAGACAATAGAAATTAATAGAGAAAAAGCATCCAAGTGTAAAAGCTCCACCAGTAGGTTTAAACGATCTTACATCATAGTTGCCGCTTACTAAGGCTACCCAACCGATAAACTAAGACATGCAACCAAAAGTAAAAAAGGTCATCTACATCCCATGAATCAGGATGCACACAATTAGATGTAAATATCTTGAAGACAAACTCTACACTATTTTTATAGGCTAGAACATAAGGGGAAAAAGAGAACATACAACATGGTGGAAGAAGAACCAGACGCTTCAGGTCGTTGATACGTATCCAACATATCGATACTTTTTATATATTTCATGCTTGTTATCCTTTAAGTTTATAATGTTTTAAACTACTTTGAGTAACTAACATATTAATTCAGTGCCAAGTGCGAATTTCTGTTTTCTACTGTTCTTGGAATTAAAAAAACACCACAAAAAAGTCCTAAAAAAGAAGAAAAACAGAGGAAGGTTTCAATGCCGGAAGAGGACCAGGAAGCCAAGGCTCAACTCCAGGTGGTCTCATAGGCGACCTATACCACCAACAACCTCATGCATTATATTTCGACCACATTGGTGCGTGTCGACTCAAGTAAGAGAAAATCGGACGAACCAAACACCACTCGTAGAAAAGAAAGAGAAGCAACCTTCCCAAGGACCTCATAACTGACCACAGACAACAGACCAAGATATACTAAGCCATACATGACTTCAAGCGTTATATCTATTGCGTCAAACTATTTCGACTACATTGGCGCATGCCAATCCCATGCAACACCAAACCGGATGAATCAACCACCACAACGTCGACAGAGAAGCATCATCCCCAAGGGCCTCCTAACAGAACACCAAGAACACACAAAAATTGGTCGTCAAATTAGACCTGGAAAGCAAACAACCTTTATTGACCCGACAACATCGCACGAGGGGTACCCGGCATAATCTAACCTAGCATGGGGCATCAACCAAACAAGCAGCAATGATGGCCACTTCAAAAAAGCACAAACCAGACCCGAAAAGCAATGACCTTTGCCGACCCGACAACATCACGTGAGAGTTGTATGACATAATCCAACGAAACATAGACCATCAATCTGTAATAGACACTATCACGAACACACAAGGCGGCAAATGAGTTGCAACGAGAAACACCACAAAAAGATGGCCCTACGTACCCTCAGACTCACAAATCATGGACACCTGAGGCCCCAACTCGACAAGGAGCCCTGATGCCTGATCAGACATCGGGGAGGGCGCCAGGCAAGCAGTGGTGCAAGGCACGCCCGAATGAAATGACTCGGAAGGCACTCACGAGCGAGGATACCTGAAAGTACATGTAGCCCCCATGTGTGGTTTTGGTAATTATTGACAATCCTTATGGACTAATGTTTGCATTGAGATATACATTTGAAGGTTAGTCCCATTGGAAAATGATTGAGGAATAATGGAAGACAACTCCTTTGAAGCAACAATTACATCGAGATGATCAAAATGGAGTTCATTGGAGTATCTTAAGGGTTGCCATGCTTAGAGCTATGGTTTGAGCCATAATGGATCAAGATCTTAAAAGGATGATTTGAATGATGAATTCTAGGAGCGGCTCAAAGATATGATCATAATGGACCCATGTGTTGAGTCATGATTGATCAAGTATTCAAGCAAGCTATTCAAGTGAAGAATTCAATATACCCTTCATAACGTCAAGATTAAACATGGAGTAGAGATATCGGTTGACCAAGATGAAGCTCGGAGACAGAACTCTAAATGGTCAACACACGAGCGCAAACAATGCACCACATAGGATCTTGTGGTATGATAAGAAATCATCAATTGCACTCTGTGTACTAACCCATACTATGTGTTGTCTATGTTTTTGAGTGTTAGGTGATTCTCATGGGCTCAATTGAGAAAGAGAGAGATCTCAAGTGTCCATGAGAGGATGACATCAAGTGTTGATGATCATGGTTGACAAGGGCAAGTTCAAGATAGCCATCCTGAAGGATTAAATGCTTGAAGCTTGAGGATGATCACATGATGAACGTATGAAGATGAATACAATGTAATGCTCCCCACATGGCTTATGGGGGAGCTATTTGAAGCCTTCACCAAGTGTCATGATCAAGATCATCGTTCTAACTTGAGCCAAGCATAAACGTCAACATCAAGCTCAATTGGAATGCTTTAGTCAAAGGTATTAGTTCTTGTGTCTTTAGTTGTGAGGATCGATGACCATCAAAAAGGGTATATGCTCAATAATGAGTTTCCGGAAGCTATATAGTATCTTTTATGATTCTTGAGTTATAGGGATCACGCACTATTAAGATGGTATCAAAGGGGTTAGTGATAGATTTTCTCAAGTCAACATCTTCTATTTCTACTTCCTCACATCATATTCCAACATAGGCATATTTCACTTCTATCCAACAAAATTCCACTCCTATCCTATATACCAAATAAATCCATGGCCAACTAGGTTCCCCAAAGTATATGATCTTACCTTTCCATACTTTGCACCCTCCATTTTGGTTTATCTTGGGTGGTTCTCTATGTGAGGACCTGGATCTTTTCCATAGCTTCAAAACGAGCCCAAGATCATCAAAATCGGAGTCCAGATGGGAAAGTTATGCATGTTTTACTTTTGGGACGACTCAAGTTTTTGTGTTGGACGGATGTCCGGACTTTTCCCCGGATGTCCGGCCACTTCTATCCAGAGGGTGTCTGGATGTCCGGCCCCTGGCTCGGATGTCCGGCCGTAGATGTCCAGAAACCTTACTGAAATGTTGTTTGTATACGCCGGATGTTCGACACTTGGCCAGATGTCCGGGGCCCCAAGTTTGGCCCGATGTCCGGGCTTCGGCCAGATGTTTGGGCCCTGTAACCTGTTTTTCTGCGTACGTGTGTGCACACTTCATAGTGGCCGGATGTCCGGCCCCAGGCCAGGATGTCCGGCCCAGCACAGCCACTTACACCCCAACGGCCATATTTGCACTACCACTATATATATCCCTCTACCCATCCGGTAGACGGTCGACCACTTCATCTAAATCTCCCCAAGAACACAAATGGCTCCCTCTCACTTCTCCTACACCAAATCTTAGATCCCAGAGAGATTAGTGAGTGTTCTTGAGAGTTGTTCCAATCAAAATATAAATCCTCTCCCTCTCCCTCTGGTGACCAAAGCAATTCGTGATTTGAGCAAGTCTTGAGAATTTCCACCTTGATCTTGTTACTCTTAGAGGTTGGAGACTCCTAGGCGGTAGGAGTACTCCGATGAGGAATCAACTTGTGATTTGTCCCCCGGAAAGTTTGTGAAGGTTTGGAGGCCGCCTCAAGGTCTACCACAAGTGGTTGGGAATCGCCTTCGTGGTGATATATCAAGGAGAATAGGGTGAGCCTTCGTGGTGTTGGTGTGCCTTTGTGGTAACACCCATCCCTCCAACGGTGACTAGCTTCCCTCCAAGGAAGTGAACATCGGGATACATCCTTGTCTCCGTGACTTCGGTTATCCCTAACCCTTTCTCCTTACTTGTGAAGGAAATATGCCCTAGAGGCAATAATAAAGTTATTATTTATTTCCTTATTTCATGATAAATGTTTATTATTCATGCTAGAATTGTATTAACTGGAAACATGATACATGTGTGAATACATAGACAAACATATAGTCACTAGTATGCCTCTACTTGACTAGCTCATTAATCAAAGATGGTTATGTTTCCTAACCATAGACATGTGTTGTCATTTGATTAATGGGATCACATCATTAGGAGAATGATGTGATTGACATGACCCATTCTGTTAGCCTAGCACTTGATCGTTTAGTATGTTGCTATTGCTTTCTTCATGACTTACACATGTTCCTGTAACTATGAGATTATGCAACTCCCGTTTACCGGAGGAACACTTTGGGTGCTACCAAACGTCACAACGTAACTGGGTGATTATAAAGGAGTACTACAGGTGTCTCCAAAGGTACATGTTGGGTTGGCGTATTTCGAGATTAGGTTTTGTCACTCCGATTGTCGGAGAGGTACCTCTGGGCCCTCTCGGTAATGCACATCACTATAAGCCTTGCAAGCAATGTAGCTAATAAGTTAGTTACGGAATGATGCATTACGTAACGAGTAAAGAGACTTGCCGATAACGAAATTGAACTAGGTATTGGATACCGACGATCGAATCTCAGGCAAGTAACATACCGAGGACAAAGGGAACAAAGTATGTTGTTATGCGGTTTGACCGATAAAGATCTTCGTAGAATATGTAGGAGCCAATATGGGCATCCAGGTTCCACTATTGGTTATTGACCAAGAATAGTTCTAGGTCATGTCTACATAGTTCTCGAACCCGTAGGGTCCGCACGCTTAAGGTTTCAATGACAGTTATATTATGAGTTATGAGTTTTGATGTACCGAAGGAGTTCGGAGTCCCGGATGAGATCGAGGACATGACGAGGAGTCTCGAAATGGTCGAGACGTAAAGATCGATATATTGGACGACTATATTCGGAGTTCGGAAAGGTTCCGAATGATTCGGGTATTTTTCGGAGTACCGGAGAGTTACGGGAATTCGCCGGGGAGTATATGGGCCTTATTGGGCCATACGGGAATAGAGGAGAGAGGCCAAAAGGAAGGAGGCCTGCGCCCCCCCTCTGGTCCGAATTGGACAAGGGGCGCAGCCCCCCTTTCCTTCTTCCTCTCTCCCTCTTTCCCCTTCTCCTACTCCAACAAGGGAGGTGGAATCCTACTAGGACTAGGGAGTCCTAGTAGGACTCCACACTTGGCGCTCCCCCTCCTAGGGCCGGCCTCCTCCCCCCTTGCTCCTTTATATACAGGGGCAGGGGGGCACCCCATGACACACAAGTTGATCTACGGATCGTTCCTTAGCCGTGTGCGGTGCCCCCCTCCACCATATTCCACCTCGGTCATATCGTCGCGGAGTTTAGGCGAAGCCCTGCGCCGGTAGAGCATCATCATCGTCACCACGCCGTCATGCTGACGGAACTCATCCCCGACGCTTTGCTGGATCGGAGCCCGGGGATCGTCATCGAGCTGAACGTGTGCCGAACTCGGAGGTGATGTACGTTCGGTACTTGGATCGGTCAGATCGTGAAGACGTATGACTACATCAACCGCGTTGTCATAACGCTTCCGCTTACGGTCTACGAGGGTACGTGGACAACACTCTCCCCTCTCGTTGCTATGCCATCACCATGATCTTGCGTGTACGTAGGAAATTTTTTAAATTACTACGTTCCCCGACAGTGGCATCAGAGCCTAGGTTTTATGCGTAGATGTTATATGCACGAGTAGAACACAAGTGAGTTGTGGGCGATACAAGTCATACTGCTTACCAGCATGTCATACTTTGGTTCAGCGGTATTGTTGGATGAAGCGGCCCGGACCGACATTACGCGTACGCTTACGCGAGACTGGTTTTACCGACGTGCTTTGCACACAGGTGACTAGCGGGTGTCTGTTTCTCCAACTTTAGTTGAACCGAGTGTGGCTACGCCCGGTCCTTGTGAAGGTTAAAACAACACTAAGTTGACGAACTATCGTTGTGGTTTTGATGCGTAGGTAAGAACGGTTCTTGCTCAGCCCGTAGCAGTCACGTAAAATTTGCAACAACAAAGTAGAGGACGTCTAGCTTGTTTTTGCAGGGCATGTTGTGATGTGATATGGTCAAGATGTGATGCTATATTTTATTGTATGAGACGATCATGTTTTGTAACCGAAGTTATCGGCAACTGGCAGGAGCCATATGGTTGTCGCTTTATTGTATGAAATGCAAACGCCCTGTAATTGCTTTACTTTATCACTAAGCGGTAGTGATAGTCGTAGAAGCAATAGATGGCGTAACGACAACGATGCTACGATGGAGATCAAGGTGTCGCGCCGGTGACGATGGTGATCACGACGGTGCTTCGGAGATGGAGATCACAAGCACAAGATGATGATGGCCATATCATATCCTTATATTGATTGCATGTGATGTTTATCCTTTATGCATCTTATTTTGCTTTGATTGACGGTAGCATTATAAGATGATTTCTCACTAATTATCAAGAAGTGTTCTCCCTGAGTATGCACCGTTGCGAAAGTTCTTCGTGCTGAGACACCACGTGATGATCGGGTGTGATAAGCTCTACGTTCAAATACAACGGGTGCAAAACAGTTGCACACGCGGAATACTCAGGTTAAACTTGACGAGCCTAGCATATACAGATATGGCCTCGGAACACGGAGACCGAAAGGTCGAGCGTGAATCATATAGTAGATATGATCAACATAGTGATGTTCACCATTGAAAACTACTCCATCTCACGTGATGATCGGACATGGTTTAGTTGATTTGGATCACGTGATCACTTAGATGACTAGAGAGATGTCTGTCTAAGTGGGAGTTCTTAAGTAATATGATTAATTGAACTTAAATTTATCATGAACTTAGTCCTGGTAGTATTTTGCAAATTATGTTGTAGATCAATAGCTTGCGTTGTTGCTTTCATATGTTTATTTTGATATGTTCCTAGAGAAAATTGTGTTGAAAGATGTTAGTAGCAATGATGCGGATTGGATCCGTGATCTGAGGTTTATCCTCATTGCTGCACAGAAGAATTATGTCCTTAATGCACCGCTAGGTGACAGACCTATTGCAGGAGCAGACGCAGACGTTATGAACGTTTGGCTAGCTCAATATGATGACTACTTGATAGTTTAGTGCACCATGCTTAACGGCTTAGAATCGGGACTTCAAAGATGTTTTGAACGTCATGGACCATATGAGATGTTCCAGGAATTGAAGTTAATATTTCAAGCAAATACCCGAGTTGAGAGATATGAAGTCTCCAACAAGTTCTATAGCTAAAAGATGGAGGAGAATCGCTCAACTAGTAAGCATGTGCTCAGATTGTCTGGGTACTTCAATCACTTGAATCAAGTGAGAGTTAATCTTCCAGATAAGATAGTGATTGACAGAATTCTCTAGTCACCATCACTAAGTTACTAGAACTTCTTGATGAACTATAGTATGCAAGGGATGACGAAAACAATTCCCGAGCTCTTCGTGATGTTGAAATCGACGAAGGTAGAAATCAAGAAAGAGCATCAAGTGTTGATGATTGACAAGACCACTAGTTTCAAGAAAAGGGCAAAGGGAAAGAAAGGGAAACTTCAAGTAGAATGGCAAACAAGTTGTCACTCCCACGAAGAAGCCCAAAGCTGAACCAAAGCCTGAAACTGAGTGCTTACACTGCAAAGGAAATGGTCACTGGAAACGGAAATACCTGAATATTTGGTGGATAAGAAGGATGGCAAAGTGAACAAGGGTATATTTGATATACAGGTTATTGGTGTGTACCTTACTAGTGTTTATAGTAGCCCCTGAGTATTTGATACTTGTTCGGTTGCTAAGATTGGTAACTCGAAAGAGGAGTTACAGAATAAACAGAGACTAGTTGAGGGTGAAGTAACAATGTGTGTTGGAAGTAGTTCCAAGATTGATATGATCATCATCGTACACTCCCTATATTTTCGAGATTAGTGTTGAACCTAAATAATTGTTATTTGGTGTTTGCGTTGAGCATAAATATGATTAGATCATGTTTATTGCAATACGATTATTCATCTAAGACAGAGAATAAATTGTTATTCTGTTTACATGAATAAAACCTTCAAATGGTCATACACCCAATGAAAATAGTTTGTTGGATCTCGATCGTAATGATACACATATTCATAATATTGATGCCAAAAGATGCAAAGTTAATAATGATAGTGCAACTTATTTGTGGCACTGCCGTTTGGGTCATATCGGTGTAAAGCGCATGAAGAAACTCCAAAAGATGGATTTTCGGAATCACTTGGTTATGAATCATTTGATGTTGCGAACCGTGCCTTTTGGGCAAGATGACTAAAACTCCGTTCTTCTGAACAATGGAACGAGCTACTAACTTGTTGGAAATAATACATACCGATGTATGCGATCCAATGAGTATTGATGCTCGTGGCAGGTATCATTATTTTCTGACCTTCACAAAGATGATTTGAGCAGATATGAGTATATCTACTTAATGAAGCACAAGTCTGAAACATTTGAAAAGTTCAAAGAATTTTAGAGTGAAGTGGAGAATCATCGTAACAAGAAAATAAAGTTTCTGTTATTTGATCGCGGAGACAAATATTTGAGTTACGAGTTTGGTCTTCAATTAAAACAATGTGGAATAGTTTCACAGCTCACGCCACCTGGAACACCACAACGTTATGGTGTGTCCGAACGTCGTAACCGCACTTTATTGGATATGGTGCGATCTATGATGTCTCTTATTGATTTACCATTATTGTTTTGGGGTTATGCATTAGAGACAGTTGCATTCACGTTTAATAGGGCACCATCTAAATCCGTTGAGACGACACCGTATGAACTATGGTTTAGCAGTAAACCTAAGCTGTTGTTTCTTAAAGTTTGGAGTTGTGATGCTTATATGAAAAAGGTTTTCAACCTGATAAGCTCGAACCCAAATCGGAGAAGTGCGTCTTCATAGAATACCCAAAGGAAACTGTTGGGTACTCCTTCTATCACAAATCCGAAGGCAAAACATTCGTTGCTAAGAATGGATCCTTTCTAGAGAAGGAGTTTCTCTCGAAAGAAGTGAGTGGGAGGAAAGTAGAACTTGATGAGGTAACTGTACCTGCTCCCTTATTGGAAATTAGTTCATCACAGAAATCTGTTCCTGTGACTACTACACCAATTAGTGAGGAAGTTAATGATGATGATCATGAAACTTCAGATTAAGTTACTACAGAACCTCGTAGGTCTTCCAGAGTAAGATCCGCACCAGAGTGGTACGGTAATCCTGTTCTGGAAGTTATGTTACTAGACCATGACGAACCTACAAACTATGAAGAAGCGATGGTGAGCCCAGATTCTGCAAAATGGCTTGAGGCCATGAGATCTGAGATGAGATCCATGTATGAAAACAAAGTATGGACTTTGATTGACTTGCCCAATGATCGGCGAGACATTGAGATTAAATGGATCTTCAAGAGGAAGACGGACGCTGATAGTGTTACTATCTACAAAGCTAGAATTGTCGCAAAAGGTTTTCGACAAATTCAAGGTGTTGACTACGATGAGAGTTTTTCACTCGTATCTATGCTTAAGTCTGTCTGAATCATGTTAGCAATTGCCGCATTTTATGAAATCTGGCAAATGGATAAACAAAACTACATTACTTAATGGATTTATTAAAGAAGAGTTGTATATGATGCAACCAGAAGGTTTTGTCAATCCTAAAGGTGCTAACAAATTGTGCAAGCTCCAGCGATCCATCTATGGACTGGTGCAAGCATCTCAGAGTTGGAATATACGCTTTGATGAGTTAATCAAAGCATATGGTTTTATACAGACTTTTGAAGAAGCCTGTATTTACAAGAAAGTGAGTGGGAGCTCTGTAGCATTTCTAATATTATATGTGGATGACATATTGTTAATTGGAAATGATATGGAAATTCTGGATAGCATGAAAGGATACTTGAATAAGAGTTTTTCAAAGCAAGACCTCGGTGAAGCTGCTTACACATTGAGCATCAAGATCTATATAGATAGATCAATACGCTTGATAAGATTTTTCAATGAGTACATACCTTGATAAATTTTTGAAATAGTTCAAAATGGAACAGTCAAAGAAGGAGTTCTTGCCTGTGTTACAAGGTGTGAAGTTGAGTAAGACTCAAGACCCGACCATTGCAGAAAATAGAAAGAGAATGAAAAGTCATTCCCTATGCCTCAGTCATAGGTTCTATAAAGTATGCTATGCTGTGAACCAGACCTATTGTATACCTTGCTCTGAGTTTGGCAAAGGAATACAATTTTGATCTAATAGTAGATCACTGGACAACAGTCAAGAATATCCTTAGTAAGGACTAAGGAGATGTTTCTCGATTATGGAGGTGATAAAAGAGCCCGTCGTAAAAGTTACAACGATGCAAGCTTTTACACCAATCCAGATGACTCTAAGTCTCAATCTGGATACATATTGAAAGTGGGAGCAATTAGCTAGAGTAGCTCCGTGCAGAGCATTGTGGACATAGAATATTTGCGAAATACATATGACTCTGAATATGACAGACCCGTTGACTAAGCTTCTCTCACGAGTAAAACATGATCATACCTTAGTACTCTTTTGGGTGTTAATCACATAGCGATGTGAACTAGATTAATGACTCTAGTAAACCCTTTGGGTGTTGATCACATGATGATGTGAACTATGGGTATTAATCACATGCAGATGTGAATATTAGTGTTAAATCACATAGCGATGTGAACTAGATTATTGACTCTAGTGCAAGTGGGAGACTGAAGGAAATATGCCCTAGAGGCAATAATAAAGTTATTATTTATTTCCTTATTTCATGATAAATGTTTATTATTCATGCTAGAATTGTATTAACCAGAAACATAATACATGTGTGAATACATAGACAAACATATAGTCACTAGTATGCCTCTACTTGACTAGCTCATTAACCAAAGATGGTTATGTTTCCTAACCATAGACATGTGTTGTCATTTGATTAATGGGATCACATCATTAGGAGAATGATGTGATTGACATGACCCATTCCGTTAGCCTAGCACTTGATTGTTTAGTATGTTGCTATTGCTTTCTTCATGACTTATACATGTTCCTGTAACTATGAGATTATGCAACTCCCGTTTACCGGAGGACCACTTTGGGTGCTACCAAACGTCACAACGTAACTGGGTAATTATAAAGGAGTACTACAGGTGTCTCCAAAGGTACATGTTAGGTTGGCTTATTTTGAGATTAGGTTTTGTCACTCCGATTGTCGGAGAGGTACCTCTGGGCCCTCTCGGTAATGCACATCACTATAAGCCTTGCAAGCAATGTAGCTAATAAGTTAGTTACGGAATGATGCATTACGTAACGAGTAAAGAGACTTGCCGGTAACGAAATTGAACTAGGTATTGGATACCGACGATCGAATCTCGGGCAAGTAACATACCGATGACAAAGGGAACAAAGTATGTTGTTATGCGATTTGACCGATAAAGATCTTCGTAGAATCTGTAGGAGCCAATATGGGCATCCAGGTTCCGCTATTGGTTATTGACCAAGAATAGTTCTAGGTCATGTCTACATAGTTCTCGAACCCGTAGGGTCCGCACGCTTAAGGTTTCGATGACAGTTATATTATGAGTTTATGAGTTTTGATGTACAGAAGGAGTTCAGAGTCCCGGATGAGATCGGAGACATGACGAGGAGTCTCTAAATGGTCGAGACGTAAAAATCGATATATTGGACGACTATATTCGGAGTTCGGAAAGGTTCCGAATGATTCGGGTATTTTTCGGAGTACCGGAGAGTTACGGAAATTCACCGGGGAGTATATGGGCCTTATTGGGCCATACGGGAATAGAGGAGAGAGGCCAAAAGGAAGGAGGCCTGCGCCCCCCCTCTGGTCTGAATTGGACAAGGGGCGCAGCCCCCCTTTCCTTCTTCCTCTCCCCCTCTTTCCCCTTCTCCTACTCCAACAAGGGAGGTGGAATCCTACTAGGACTAGGGAGTCCTAGTAGGACTCCACACTTGGCGCGCCCCCTCCTAGGGCCGGCCTCCTCCCCCCTTGCTCCTTTATATACGGGGGAGGGGGGGCACCCCATGACACACAAGTTGATCTACGGATCATTCCTTAGCCGTGTGCGGTGCCCCCCTCCACCATATTCCACCTCGGTCATATCGTCGCGGAGTTTAGGCGAAGCCCTGCGCCGGTAGAGCATCATCATCGTCACCACGCCGTCGTGCTGACGGAACTCATCCCCGACGCTTTGCTGGATCAGAGCCCGGGGATCGTCATCGAGCTGAACGTGTGCTGAACTCGGAGGTGCCGTACGTTCGGTACTTGGATCGGTCGGATCGTGAAGACGTATGACTACATCAACCGCGTTGTCATAACGCTTCCACTTACGGTCTACGAGGGTACGTGGACAACACTCTCCCCTCTCGTTGCTATGCCATCACCATGATCTTGCGTGTACGTAGGAAATTTTTGAAATTACTACGTTCCCCAACAACTTGTGGTTTACTTTGGTCACTCGACCGTGCATTCACTATATATTGTTGTCCTCATTATATTGTGGTGGCAATTTCCTTGTAGAGATTATTTAGGCCTACACTTTATATTCGCAATTCATACTTGCTACCACTGATATATCTTGTGATTAGTGCGAATTGCTAACTTGTGTCATTCACTCCCATATATTGTGATATTGCTCAAGTAAGTTTGTGTAACTTACTTGTGCTTGGCAGTATCCTTGTTGTCCTCATTATATTGTGTTGGTTACCATATCGTAGAGATTATTTAGGCCAACACTCTCTAGTCCGCAATTCATACTTGCTACTACTGTTCTATTTTGTGCTTAGTGTGAATTACCATCTTATATCTTTCATTTTCATATCGTGTGATATCTTGAGTAAGTTTGTGTAACTTACCTGTGGTTACGAGTATCCTTGTTGTGCTCATCTTATTTAGAATAAGTTGTTGCTTCACTTAGTTGAGCCTAGTATATTTAGAATTTGTGCTTGAAAAGTATCCGCTTAGTTTATTTCCGCATCATGATATAGCCAAATCCATAAAAGTTTTTAAAACGTCTATTCACCCTCCTCTAGGCGACATCGTGGTCCTTTCAATTGGTATCAGAGCTAGGTCTCTCCTTATTAGGCTTCACCGCCTAGAGAGTAATGATGCTGACTAGTGAACTAGTGCATGATGACACATTTTGTTTTTATGGCACAAATTATATCATGTGGAGATTCCACATGCTTTATCACTTTCGGGCCATGGGTCCAAATGCTTTGCGGATTGTTTTTGTAGGGGATTTAAATATAAAGGATGGACAATATCCATCACTTGAGGATATGCATCTTGATAGTCAAGTTTTGAGTACCACTCACCAAGCTATATCCTTTGAGGTGTTCAAGTCAATCTTGACTTGTTCGTTGGCTCATGAGGCTTGGACCAAACTTGAAGTTACATATGGTGGGTCCAACCCTGTAGGAGTCAATTCTATTTGGGAAAAAGTAATGGACGAGTTCTCTACATCTTCATATCATGAGGAGCTCTCTATTGCTTCCACCTCTGATTGGTTGGACATTTCAACATCTTCCACTTCACCAACATGTGGCGTGCCACAAGGTAATGACATGGCGAGTGAAGAAATATCATCTAATGATCCACTCATAAATTCTTGTGATGATAAGCTTGTTCGTTTGTGTTACCATATTCAAAATGCCTTGATTCCCTTTAGTTCTCTTTGAGAAACTAACCATGTAGAGAAAATCAAGAAGAATGGGGCACACTTTATTGATGAAGATCCCTCTTCTCCAAAAGAATCAACATCAATACCCTTTGTTCACATGTGCCTCATGGCAAGAGGTAATGATGAGGTATCATCTTCTCTTAGTGATAATGATGATAGTTGTAATGAGGAAGCTGATGATGACTTGACTCAAAATCTCTATGAGATTGGGAAAAATCTTCATAGAGCTAAAAATAACACTTATAAAAGGTTCCAAGATGTTCTTGCTTGCTTTCAAAAACGTAATGATTTATTTCTTACCGAGCAAGCGAAAAGTGAAGTACTTGAACATGAACTTTCTAAGGCTCATCAATCTCTTAGTGACTTGAAGTCTTAAAAATAAGAGACTGAAGTTACTCATTGTAAACTTAAAGAGGATTTTGAGCACCTTGATATTGGCTACAAGAATGTCAAAGGAGAGCTCACCAAACTCTCTAAGGCTCATGAGGAACTTCAAGCTACTCATGTGGAGTCTCTAGTTTCTACATGCTCCTCACATATTGATTATGATGCTTGTGCTACTAACTCTATCTTGTGTGAGGCATCCATATTAAAAGAAAATGTTGAGCTTAGGACTCAACTAGATTTGCTAATTAGCAATCATGGGAAATTGGAAGAAAGTCATGAAAAACTCTCGGGCACTCATGAGGATCTTCTAATCTCTCATGATGGGCTAAAGTTAGCTCATGAGGCTATGGCCACTAAGGTAAAATCGTGTGAGTCTCAAGTGGATATTAGCACATCTTCTACTCGAAATGCCTTATTGTCGTGTGTTAGTCCTTGCAATTCCTCTCTACATAATATTGGTACATCTCATGATGAATTGCTCACCTTGTCTTGTTGCTCTAACCATGAAGTTTCTACTTCCACTAGTTCCCTTATTTTTAGTGTTGAAACTAAACAAGTAGAAGAAATTAATGAGCTCAAGGCCCAAGTCACTAGTTCGAAGAAAGACTTGGGAAAGTGCGATGATGGACATAGTTTTCACTCCAACAAGGAGAAGTCCAAGAACAAGAAAAGGGGACAAGACCGAGCCAAGAATGAGTCCAACATTTCTTGCTTTAAGTGCAAAAAGAATGGACATCATGTGAGATCTTTTCCATTGAAGAAAATGGCTTATAAAGAGAATCTACATGGGAAGTGGACTCAAGCTCAATCTTAGGTTCAACCTCAAGTTGAAGAACGACCACTATCCATGATGAACCATGTTATTGCTCCCCAAGTGTCACATCCCTAGTTCTGGTATGATCAAGACTAGCTAGTCATGTGTGCATTATGTTTGAATTTCATTTAAATTTGAATTGGCGATTAGTGAAACCCTCAGAAATCATTTCTCAAAATGATCCAGATAAAAATTGCTTCAAAATGGTCCAAGAGAATGTTCACGTTTCTCTCTGAAAATATTGGTCAGAGGTAAAATTCAAACCAATATTTGAGGAGCCCATAAATATTTATTTTGAGCACTTGGAATTAATGAAGTAATTGTTTGCGTGTGTGTGTGTGTCTATATATATATATATATATATATATATATATATATATATATATATATATATATATATATATATATATATATATATATATATATATATATATATATATATATATAAAGTTTCGCCGGCGCGGCTGCTATCACGAGAGTTCATTCGCGTGGGGATCTGGTCTATACTCTTACCTCATTTGCATTTCCTTCGCTTTTCTGATTTGTTGCATTTTTCCTCTTATAGACATAGTGAACCAAGGCGGGCTGTAGCTAGGCTGCCCAGCGCGCAGCGCAACAGGGCTTGGACCACATGCGTTCGGCCCATGCGGTTCCGGGGGAACCCTTGTAAAAAAGGTTCGAACCTTTCCGCTCCACATTTGCCGTGAATCGGGCTGCTATGCATGGCCCATTATGTTCCTGAGTAAACAATGGACAAAACGCCCTGGAACGCTTAGCATCTCCATTACCTTCACGTTTGCCCATCATATCGATAGTCCTGAACACCCTAGCGTCATTTTTCTCAACACCCGTACGACCAACGACAGGTAACGCTATGGTAATAAAAATGGGAGCAATAATTCATAAAGATTAGGTTCTGTCTTACAGGCAATTTTTTGGATTCAGTGCTGACTAACAGGCACAATCTCGATAGATAGGCAGCAACCAAGTCACCAAACATGGCAGATCCAAAATGAAAACTACGAGGCGGTTCGGCATTCATAAGAATTCAGACATAGGGATTTATCAGGGGACTAGTAAACCGGACGGTCCGCATATGAATTAAAAGCGGTCTCTAACTCACTCTTCGCGGCGAATCGACCTCTCTTTCCCACCGTCTGCGTAGATGCGAACGTAGCACGCGTCAGGCCCCACGATCTGGAATGTCAGCATGTCTCCGTTCTGCACGCCGTGCTGCTCGACGAACTGCACCCATCCGTCCGTCAGGTACATGGAGTCGCTCCCATTATTCACCCGATTCATTCAAGCAGACCACACACCATCTCCAGTCCAGAGCTTGATGTACCTTGGGCACGCCCCCTCCATTTGTTCCTCCCAGCCGCCTGGGATCCTCATCCACGGCATCTGCTTTTTTTTTTGAAACCGAGGCAAAAGATTTGCCTCATATATTAATTAAGCAGAGAAGAGGTTTTGTTACAATAGACACCCTTACCCGGCATGAGTGATTACTCGCGCGAAATAATGACCCCTAATTTCTTTGCCCCGGCGGTGACCCAAAGCTTTGCCTCATTGGTAATGGAGGCTAGTAAAATAGGCGGTGGAGCACACTTATGCCGGAAGACCCGTGCATTCCTTTCGTTTCAGACGGTCCACGACACGAGCATAGTCATCGAGGCCATCGCCTTTCTGTCGGGTACTCCTGTGCCGGTCAAATTTTCCCACCAACTCTTGACTGAAGCCTCCAAATGCCATGAAGAGGTGTCCAAATGCGTAAGCTGAAATTTCTCAATGACCATCTTCCAAAGACGGATGGTGTAACGACACTTGGAAAAAAGATGAGGACCGCTCTCTTGTTCCCTTTTGCAAAGAGGGCAAAGACCACAGTTCGGCCAACCCCGCTTGGCGAGCCTATCCGCCGTCCAGATTCTATCTTGGGTTGTCAACCAAGCGAAGAACTTTGCCTTTGGAGGCGCTCAAGCCTTCCAAATCATGTGCTCCATGGGGGAGAGAACTAGCCCGAGAAATTGCGCTTGATATGCGGAGGCGGCGGTGTAGCACCCATCGGCCGTGTGCTTCCATATAATAGAATCCTCGGAAAGCTCATTAAGATGAAAGTTGTGCAAGAGCATCTGCTTGTTTTTCACCTTGAAGCGGAAGGTGCTGTAGGAGGATTCACCGTGGAGACGTCCAACTTCAGCAGCTGCCCCGACGGATCCAGCAGCCCGTGCAGCGTGGGTCCCCCTCAGCCGGCTCGCGATGCTGTTATCAACTTTCACCACGGCCCCGGCTCCCTGCATTTTTCGGTTCCGAAGAAGATCAAGCGTTAGATTGAGGATTCACTGTCTTTCGTTGGTTTTGCATGGACTGCACCGTAACAGAGCACTTACATGATCAGCTGCTCTTGTCGTCATCCTCTCGGCCACCAATACTCCACTCAGCCGGAAGAAATTTGGTCAGCCACCACTGCGATATCGTTCTTCTTGTGAGAGGAGCGGGCGGGGGAGGCCACTGGGAACGGACGGAGAGGCTTAATTATAGAGATACAGGAGGAGAACCCAGGGGTCGCGCACAGTACAGTTGTGGAACGGGCATTCACTTGACGCACCGGAAACCAAGGCGTCAGCCATTAGGCTGGTCATAGTGGAGAGTAACTTAGAGTGGGCTGGAGTAACTTAGAGTGGTCATAGTGAAGGGGCATTCACTTCACTATCTATGTTACTCCCACTATGACCAGCCTTACCCCTCCCTGCAGGAGTTTTTTTTAATTCTTTTCTTTCACGCCAATAATATTTTGAGTCTGACATTTTTCTCGTGGGGACACAAATAGTCGTTTTTTACAGTCATTGACCGATCACGGATTTTCTACCTAGAGCGAAGCATCAAACGGTCTCAAACGCCCATGCTCAACTGCGCCCCGCATGCCCACAAACATTGGGGCTCCCGGGGAACGGTGTTCTGTGCGTGTTGGCCGATGGGGGTTATAATGGTCACCGAGGACTGTATTTTTTTGCGGCCGGAATGGCGTCATGCGCGGGTCGGCACAATGGGCGAAGCCCGACTGTAGACTGTGAAGAACCGGCATAGGAGGACGCACTTTTCGCGCCTCGCAGGGAGAGAATAACCCGACGGTAATGAAGGCGGGCATCTACTGTTGCACGCGTGAAACAAGCTCGGCTATGGATGAGGTTTTGTGTGGGGCAGGGTAAGCCAACAACGGCTGTAGGGGCTATTCGTTTGCGTGCGCGGACACCATCTCTGGCTCCAAAGGCGGGCTTACTGTGTGGGCGGGGGTCCCATGTCTCGAAGCCCAGAAACGAGCCCCCCCCCCCTCGACGACATCAGGTTGTGTGGATCAGTGCTTCCCCCCCCCCCCCTCCCGAAGAAAGTTGCATAGCCCCTGTTGTCTATTCGTTGTTGGTGTGCGGTACAATGCTTTTTGAACATGAGCAGACCATGTTGACTCCAAAGGCGCGCCTTTTTGCCGAAGTAAGTATTGCGGGTGGGGGTTTCCCACATCTCGATGCCCACAAACGAGTCTGCTGGGGGCGACGGGACACATTGAACCGTGCACACAACCCTCTCCGAAGGTAGGTTTCGTGTGGTCCAGGGACAGCCAATAACGGTTGTAGGGGCTATTCGTTTGCCCGCGCGGACACCATCTCGGTCTCCAAAGGCGGGCTTACTGTTAAGGTGAGGCATGCGCGGGAGGGGGAGAGGGGGGGGGGGGTCCCACGTCTCGACGCCCGCAAACGAGCCCGCCGGGGACATCAGGATGCGTGGATCATTGAACCCCCCCCCCCCCCCCCCAAGAAATTTGCACAGCCCCAGTTGTCTATTCGGTGTTGGTGTGCAGTACAATCCTCTTTGCACGTGAGGACACCACGTTGGCTCGAAAGGTGCCTATTTTTGTCGAAGTAAGGCTTATGGGGGGGGGGGGGGGGGGGGGGTTCCCACGTCCGGAACGAGTCCGCGGGGGCGATGGGATGCACGAACCGTGCATGCAACCCTCTCCCAAGGCCAGTTGTTTTTTTTAATCCTTTTCTTCATGCCAACAATCTTTTGAGCCTGCCATTTTTTCACGTGGGGACTCAATAGTTGCTTTTATACAGTCATTGACCGATCACGGATTTTCTACCTAGAGTGACGCATCAAACGGTCTCAAACGCCCGTGCTCAACGCCCCCCCCCCCTATGCCCACAAACATTGGGCTCCCGGGAAATGGCGTTCTGTGCGTGTTGGCCGATGGGTGTTATAACGGTCGCCGAGGACTGTGTTATAACGGAGGATGCACTTTGCGCCTCGCAGGGAGAGAATAATCCGACGGTAATGAAGGCGGGCATCTAGTTTGTTTTCGAGATGCTAAACTACCAATGTCCTTTTAGAAGCGACCTTCTATATGCAGGAAATAGCATAAACGGCAAGATACCCAATCAGTAGCATGGTTTTTCTTGCATGGAAAAAGGAGTGCATCCTACATTTTTTGTCTTGTTATCATCATACGACAGTACCTAATTTTTTACATGTAAACCTGGCATTTTGACACGCCTTCCTGAATTGTTTCAGGTAGATATATCAAGGACAAAGTTGGACCCAAAAGAAGAACGAAGGGGGGCCGACATTTTAACGGATGGCGCGATACGAGCCTTCAACGGTGAGAGGCAGCCCCAACAGTTTTCCATCCCTCCAAAAGAAGTTGGAAAACATGGCTTGCTAGTTGGGAAAGCCAACAAGCTTGTATCGTCTGAATCAGGGGCGTTTTGTCCATTTGGCTTTTCAGGAACATAATGAAGTTAATACTTCTTTATGACCGGATAGTTTCTTCTGGCTCTTCCACCATACATATACCAAAAACAGAAAGCCGCTTTATTTAGTGTTCTATCACATGTACGCGGGGAGGAGAAATACAAGCACGCAAGTGCGTTTGTGTATAAAAGCAGTAATCCCACAACAGTTTTTCCGAAGCATTGCAATTATCTTGGAAAAATAGCAGGCACACGAACATCTTTAAGAAGATGCTTCATAATAAGGATGTCAACGGAACTTTTCCGGCTTACACGCTCATCAAGAGCTAAATTAGATACGAAAAAATAAACTTCTGTCCGCTAGAACATCTATGTATTACTGGATACATAGCTCGCTAACTAGTTAGGAACTGACTGGTAGTTCTACTCACGGGGGAATGTTTTGGGCCATGGCATGCAGACCGTGGTCACGGACAACACGGACACCGGGTTGAACGAGTTGATGAGTTTAACAACCTTCTTTTTGTCTGTATCAATCATGTATATCCATGGGCAAAAGTCAAACGTGATTATTGCGTATGCAAAGTTCTCTCCAGCAGCTCTAATCTTCATGCTGTAAGAAACAGGATCCCCAGCAGAAGATTCACCCCCACGGCCCCTGCTTTCCCAAAATGATGCCGGAATATGGCAATCGAACAACTGCCGCAGGTTGTATGTACTGCGCAAGATCCAGTTCTTGTCTTGGCCAGCCATGTCACAGGACCATTGCTGCATGCTGCAGCCAACGAGACGAACAATGCAAAGCTCTGACTTCCCAGACCTTGCGATCGTGTAATCCATGTCCACGGCCGTGCTAAATGATTCAGGCAGATTCACTATCCCGAACGCCCCCGATGAAAGCTCACACGAGAAAAGCACACCCAGGGCATACATCATATACAGTACCCCATCTATAACCAGACCCCGGGGGTTTTCATGAGGAATGCAAGGGGGGTCATGCATGATAGGGAAAGACACACTGACCCACCATCTGCCCTCCAGGAGTGTGCAGACGCGCAGACAATAAGCACCCGGGTGGATGTACGGTGCATCATGTACCTGGGGGTAGCCGTCGAAGAATACCTTCACGCCGTAGATGACGACGAAGCACGCACAAATAGAAGCGGGGGCTTCTTGGAAGAAGTCGTCGGAAGGCAGAAGGTGGCGAGTTGTGGTAATAGGCTCGACGATCGAGCGCTTGCAGTACCCTCTCGGCGCCATCTTCTCCCTTACGACAACCTCGCCGTAGCCGGAGAAGAGCACGGTGTCGAGGCTGAAGTCGCCGGCGAATGCAGCCTCCACCTCCAAGGCATGCTCATGGACGGGTGAGTCCATGCCCGGCATGGGGGTAAACTCGACATACCTCATGTCGTGCCCCCACACGCCGTACTCGACGACGATGCCGAGAAGAGGAGGCGAGCGGACCGCCATGAACTTCACAAGCATCTCCTCCCTTAGAGCGGCGCTCGCCCACGCCTTAGAGACGACACCACAATGAAGCATGCTTCTCACACCGTCTACCCTAACAAGAACATCTTCTAGCAAGTAGTCTAGGGATAAAACTTGGGACATGGAGCCTCAAAGCCGCCGCTGGGGACGGAAGGCAGAAGGCGGCGCTTTGCTTGGACGGAGCCATGAACTTGGGACACGGGGATGGTGGACATTGCTGGGCTGTTTTTCTGTCCTGGAAGTGTACCCTCAAGGAAGAAGAAGCAAAGTGCGCCTAGAGGAAATGGCTACGCGCCCACGGCGATCCAGTTAAGCGTTTTTGGCCGGTGCAGGGAAGTAAGCTGAGCTGGAGTAAATGTGCTTGCAAGGGCGTCTGCCACCGACAGGCCTACACAAGCAAATAATAGGGCTTCAGCATGGGACGAAGCAACTGTAGGCAAGCTCCGTCATTTTTCTTTCGGCCAGCAGGTCCCAATCTTTTTTCTGGAAAGTTGACCAATGGGCTTTCAAAGGTCTGTTGTGGAACAGGATGCAAGAACGGAGGTAAGCGTTAAAACCAACGGAAACTAACGAACGACCACATGAGATCCGGCCGGCCCCGACGGACACACGCCGCAAGCCGCTTGCACACATGCACCGTGTCAGTGCATGCGGGTCTTCTGCCACGCCCGGCGCCGCGTGCTAACGTTCTTCAGACAGTCCAAGTTCGGGACACGCGGTTTTGGGTCGGACGGTGCATTGAGTGGGACGCAAGGAAAAACGGTCAGACCTTGGTACAATGTGTTGGGAAACCGGGTCATCCGGAGGGTGGCGGCGGCCGCGTGCTAAACGCACGGGCTAGCCCCTCCCGTTCCCCTCGTGTCGTTAAGTGGGTATTTATCCCTTAACCCCCTTTTCTCTATATAAAGCACCGAGGAGCCATTATTGTAACCCCTGATCATTGATTAATAAAGCTGGTCTTCTCCATATCTTTCTGTGTCATTTACTTTCGCGTGTACGACTACTTCGACTACTTCGTCTACGACGCTCGCTCCCGCTCCGCAACCTTGGACCGGACTCGCCGGCAGGAGTTGCGGAACATGTTATCAGCACGCTTCGCTCCATCAACTCTCTGTCAAGCCTGCGTCACACCTGCATCACGCAGGCTTTCGTCGATCCCGCGGAGGTATAAGATTCGATCCCCATCTTTGCAAAAATGGATTCCTCTCGTTACCGCGATTCCGGTTTTTGCGATTAGAATATTTTTTCGGATTTGATCTACATATGGTGCGGATTTTCCTCCCAAGAACCGAGCGGACGAACACGTCGCCGACCAATGTCGATGTTCTTGGACTAAGAGGAACTTGTTGACTGCACTATAGGGAGTCGGTACAGATCGCGATCCAGATGATTGCGGTACCGCCGCAACAGCACCAGATGTGCCATGCGCCGTCGTTTTTCCGGATGAACGCGATGAAGATACGCATCCCGAGGCAGATGACGACGTCCCCGTCGCCGCCGCCATGGCCCTGCTGGCCGTCCAGTCGCCGCGCTCGCGTGCCCGCCACGCGTCGTCGTGCCGCCCTGCTGGCCGAGACCCCGCTGGTAGCCGGCGCCGCCGTGCTGGCCGTGCCCCTGCTGGACGAGCCGTGGCCGCGGCTGTAGCCCTACTGGTCGCGCCGTGGCCGTGGGTGCGCACTGCGCGCTGTGGCCGTGGCCGCGCACTGCGCGCCGCGCCGGGGCCGCGCCGGGGCCGGGCCATGCCGTGGTCGCACCGCGCCCGGGCAGTGCCGTGGCCGCGCCGTGGCCGCACGCCTCGCCGGGGCCACGCCGATGCCGCGCTGTGGCCGCATGCCTCGCCGGGGCCACGCCGATGCCGCGCTGTGGCCGCACGCCTTGCCGGGGCCACGCCGATGCCGCGCTGTAGCCGCACGCCTCGCCGGGGCCGCGCCGCGCCGGGGTCGCGCCGTGCTGGCCGCGCCCGCGTGCGAGCCGCCGTCGCGCGAGCCCACGGGCCGCCGCCGCACCCTGCTGCGGGCGCTAGGAGAAACCCTAGCGTCGCCCTGCGCCAGGCCGCGAGCGGCTGGGTCGGCCCGCTGGCTCCTGGGCCGGATGGGCCGTGGCCGTGGGGCTCCTCCAAAAAAAAAGGGGGGACGGCTGGAGCGCGGCAATTTGCTTTTTAGCCCCCGAGGTTTCCGGATTTTACGCGAATTTTTATTCCTGCTGTAATATTTCACGTAGAAGCCCTTGGAATTCTCTGTTTTCACTGAAAATACGTACTTTGGGCTTAAAAATGCCTCAGGAATTCAATTTTTGGGCTAGTTTTCACATACTAGATGCGCTCAACATGCTATCTTTTGTAACATGATATTATTGTATGATTCTACTGCTGTAGATTAATTGTTTAGCACTCTTAATCATTTAGTAAGTCATATAATAGCATGTTTTAAATATTGGAACGTCTTTTTATTGAATAAGTTTTTCAACATCGCTTTGTGCAAAAGATTACCTGCTGTAATCTCATGATTTTTGCATAAATCGCAGATGGCCGGAATTGTCCACAAGGAGTTTGCTGAGTTGGCCCAGACAGGGCTGAACTACCTGTCATGATCCTCGGACTGCGAGATTTTTCTCTAGGGAAAAACCCTCCTAAGGGCGATCGGTAAGGGGGCCCAGCTGGCCGCCACTGATCCCAAGTTCGAAACTGAGAATGCGCAGTCTCTGCACTTTCTCCCTCATCACCTGTCACCTACTCTGAAAGATGAGTATATGGCTGAGCGCAGTGCTTCTGGCCTTTGGACCGCCCTTAAGCAGCGGTTTGAGCGGCTGAAGTACACTGTGAAGCCACGTGCAGAGGCAGAGTGGATCCGTCTGAGGTTTGCGGACTTCAAGACGGTTGGGGAGTACAATTCGGCTCTGCACCGGATTTGTACGACTCTTCGGTTGTGTGGTACTGAGATTATCGACTCCTAGAAGATTGAGAAAACCCTATCCACCTTCCACCCCGACGCGGTCCAGTCCTCACGGAACTACCGCCAGGGGAACTACACAAGGTATTCAGAGTTGATTGACGTCCTCCAGGTGGCGGAGGCGCGGGATGAGGTTCTCAAAAAGAACTTTGTCACGCAACCACTTGGGGGGAGTTCTCGCCAGGAGGTGAACGCTCTCAAAGTCCGCAAGCCTCAACAGAAGAAGAGGGGCCGCAAGGTCAAGAAGAAGGGCCCTCACCCTCCTGCCCCGGCTAAGCAGAACAAGCCGGGCAAGGGAGGACAGCGGCCTCAGGATTGCTTCCGTTGTGGCTCGGTGGAGCATTTCTCCCGCCAGTGTCGCGTACCACCGGAGGTCGTTGAAGCATACAAGGCTCGGAAGGCGCGTGAGACGCACCTCGCCTTGGTTCAGGAGGGAGCACCACCGGCGCCCAAGGCGGCACCCGTGATGATCGCTACTCCCCCTGCTGCGCCCATAGAGGCGACCCCCGTGGTGCCCATCGCGGCAGCCTTGGCGGTCTCTACCGACGCCCACGTCGCCATGGAGGTTGACCACATGGTCGCCTCGGCGGCGGCGCCGCCACTAGACATTGATGCTGCCTCCAAGATGATTTCTAAGGAGGATCAGCTCACTAGTATGGAGATTGCGGCTGAAGTGAATGGCTTCTTCACCGAGTCCACTTAGCATACCTCTTTGGTTCTCACAATTCCGTGATTTGATACAATAAAATTGAATAAATTCGATTTGGTTGTAAGCTGTATGAGAGCATAAACTTATTCTTTACTTTGGCGATTGGATGACATTTATTCATTTATTCCATTATTTATACATGATAGCATGTTATTTTATGAGATGTGTGCATTTATTTTTAATGTATTTTCTTCCTCATTACATTAATTAGATGTCATATTTTAGAATGAGTGTGGCGCCCGAATGGAGGAAACGTGCCTTGCCGATAGCGCCACCACTCATACCATTTTACTAGAAACTAAGTACTTTGAGTCCATTAAAAAATCTCCGGGAAGTATTATGACAATCGCCGGCTGCGGTTCTCACATAGTTGGCTCCGGACGAGCAACTATTATACTCCCCATGGGAACAACTTTGATCATTAATGATGCGGTGTTGTACCCGGAGTCGACTCGTACTCTTCTGAGCTTTAGAGACATCCGCGCTAATGGTTTCCATGCTGAGACCGATGATGAAAACGGCAAGGAGTGCCTACTCATCACAAAGCGGGATGCCGGTGGTAAACATGTTATCGAAAGGCTTCCTTCGTTTGACACAGGGCTATACTACACTAAGATAGTAGCACCGCCCATGTACACTACCCTCAAGACCGTCTTTAGAAGTTCTGAACTCTTCTGCCTCTGGCACGATAGGTTAGGCCACCCCGGACTTAGGATGATGAGAAATATAATTAACAACTCGCATGGCCATAATGTTAACGTGAAGAACTTCTCGAATCCCGATGATTTCGTGTGCTCTGCATGCGCTAAGGGGAAGTTAGTCATTAGGCCATCGCCCTGTTGGGGAACGTTGCAGAAAATTAAATTTTTTCCTACAGTTTCACCAAGATCCATCTATGAGTTCATCTAAGCAACGAGTCTAGGGAGAGAGTTTGCATCTACATACCACTTGTAGATCGCGTGCGGAAGCTTGCAAGGTGATGATGTAGTCGTACTCGACGTGATCCAAATCACCGATGACCAGCGCCGAACGGACGGCACCTCCGCGTTCAACACACGTACGGGACGGGAGACGTCTCCTCCTTCTTGATCCAGCAAGGGGGAAGGAGAGGTTGATGAAGATCCAGCAGCACGACGGCGTGGTGGTGGATGCAGGGCGTCACAGCAGCAGGGCTTCGCCGAGACTACGAGGGAGAGACGTAACGGGGGGAGGTGGAGGCGCCAGGGGCTGGTGTATGAAGTCCCTCCTCTCCCCCACTATATATAGGGGTGCCAGGGGGGGCGCCGGCCCTAGTAGATGAGATCTACTAGGGGGGGCGGCGGCCTAGGGGAGGTTTCCCTCCCCCCCCAAGGCACCTAGGGGTGCCTTCCACCACTAGGACTCCTCCTAGGGGGAAACCCTAGGCGCATGGGCCTATAGGGGCTGGTGCCCTTGGCCCATGATGGCCAAGGCGCACCCCCTACAGCCCATGTGGCCCCCCGGGACAGGTGGCCCCACCCGGTGGACCCCCGGGACCCTTCCGGTGGTCCCGGTACAATACCGATAACCCCGAAACTTGTCCCGATGCCCGAAATAGCACTTCCTATATATAATTCTTTACCTCCGGACCATTCCGGAACTCCTCGTGACGTCCGGGATCTCATCCGGGACTCCGAACAACATTCGGGTTTCTGCATATACATATCTTCATAACCCTAGCGTCACCGAACCTTAAGTGTGTAGACCCTACGGGTTCGGGAGACATGCAGACATGACCGAGACGCTCTCAGTCAATAACCATCAGCGGGATCTGGATACCCATGATGGCTCCCACATGCTCCTCGATGTTGTCATCGGATGAACCACTATGTCGAGGATTCGATCAAACCCTGTATGCAATTCCCTTTGTCAATCGGTACGTTACTTGCCCGAGACTCGATCGTCGGTATCCCAATACCTTGTTCAGTCTCGTTACCGGCAAGTCACTTTACTCGTACCGTAATGCATGATCCCGTGTCCAACACCTTGGTCACATTGAGCTCAATATGATGATGCATTACCGAGTGGGCCCAGAGATACCTCTCCGTCATACGGAGTGACAAATCCCAGTCTCGATCCGTGTCAACCCAACAGCTACTTTCGGAGATACCTGTAATGCACCTTTATAGTCACCCAGTTACGTTGTGACGTTTGATACACCCAAGGCACTCTTACGGTATCCGGGAGTTACACGATCTCATGGTCGAAGGAAGAGATACTTGACACTTGCAAAGCTCTAGCAAAACGAACTACACGATCTTTTATGCTATGCTTAGGATTGGGTCTTGTCCATCACATCATTCTCCTAATGATGTGATCCCGTTATCAACGACATCCAATGTCCATAGTCAGGAAACCATGACTATCTGTTGATCACAACGAGCTGGTCAACTAGAGGCTTACCAGGGACATAGTGTGGTCTAAGTATTCACACGTGTATTACGATTTCCGGATAATACAGTTATAGCATGAATAAAAGACAATTATCATGAACAATGAAATATAATAATACTTTTATTATTGCCTCTAGGGCATATTTCCAACAGTCTCCCACTTGCACTAGAGTCACCAATCTAGTTACATTGTGATGAATCGAACACCCATAGAGTTCTGGTGTTGATCATGTTTTGCACGCGAGAGAGGTTTAGTCAGCGGATCTGCGACATTCAGATCCGTGTGCACTTTGCAAATCTCTATGTCTCCATCTTGAACATTTTCACGGATGGAGTTGAAACGACGCTTGATGTGCCTGGTCTTCTTGTGAAACCTGGGCTCCTTTGCGAGGGCAATAGCTCCAGTGTTGTCACAGAAGAGTTTGATCGGCCCCGACGCATTGGGTATGACTCCTAGGTCGGTGATGAACTCCTTCACCCAAATCGCTTCATGTGCTGCCTCCGAGGCTGCCATGTACTCCGCTTCACACGTAGATCCCGCCACGACGCTCTGCTTGCAGCTGCACCAGCTTACTGCTCCACCATTCAACATATACACGTATCCGGTTTGTGACTTAGAGTCATCCAGATCTGAGTCGAAGCTAGCGTCGACGTAACCCTTTACGACGAGCTCTTCGTCTCCTCCATAAACGAGAAACATGTCCTTTGTCCTTTTCAGGTACTTCAGGATATTCTTGACCGCTGTCCAGTGTTCCTTGCCGGGATTACTTTGGTATCTTGCTACCAAACTTACGGCAAGGTTTACATCGGGTCTGGTACACAGCATGGCATACATAATAGATCCTATGGCTGAAGCATAGGGGATGACACTCATCTCTTCTTTATCTTTTGCCGTGGTCGGTGACTGAGCTGAGCTCAGTCTCATACCTTGTAACATAGGCAAGAACCCCTTCTTGGACTGATCCATTCTGAATCTCTTCAAAATCTTATCAAGGTATGTGCTTTGTGAAAGACCTATGAGGCGTCTCGATCTATCTCTATAGATCTTGATGCCTAATATATAAGCAGCTTCTCCAAGGTCCTTCATTGAAAAACACTTATTCAAGTAGGCCTTAATGCTGTCCAGAAATTCTATATTATTTCCCATCAGGAGTATGTCATCTACATATAATATGAGAAATGCTACAGAGCTCCCACTCACTTTCTTGTAAACGCAGGCTTCTCCATAAGTCTGCATAAACCCAAACGCTTTGATCATCTCATCAAAGCGAATGTTCCAACTCCGAGATGCTTGCACCAGTCCATAAATGGATCGCTGGAGCTTGCATACTTTGTTAGCGTTCCGAGGATCGACAAAACCTTCCGGCTGCATCATATACAGTTCTTCCTTAAGATGCCCGTTAAGGAATGCTGTTTTGACGTCCATCTGCCATATCTCATAATCATAGTATGCGGCAATTGCTAACATGATTCGGACGGACTTTAGCTTCGCTACGGGAGAGAATGTCTCGTCGTAGTCAATCCCTTGAACCTGTCGATAACCCTTAGCGACAAGTCGAGCTTTATAGATGGTAACATTACCATCCGCGTCCGTCTTCTTCTTAAAGATCCATTTGTTTTCTATCGCTCGCCGATCATCGGGCAAGTCTGTCAAAGTCCATACTTTGTTTTCATACATGGATTCTATCTCGGATTTCATGGCTTCAAGCCATTTGTTGGAATCCGGGCCCGCCATTGCTTCTTCATAGTTCGAAGGTTCATTGTTGTCTAACAACATGATTCCAGGACAGGGTTGCCGTACCACTCTGGTGCGGAACGTGTCCTTGTGGACCTACGAAGTTCAGCAGTAACTTGATCCGAAGTACCTTGATCATTATCATGGTTTTCCTCTTCAGTTGGTGTGGGCATCACAGGAACGGTTTCCTGTGCTGCGTCACTATCCCGCTCAAGAGGTAGTACTTCATCGAGTTCTACTTTCCTCCCACTTACTTCTTTCGAGAGAAACTCTTTTTCCAGAAAGCATCCGTTCTTGGCAACAAAGATCTTGCCTTCGGATCTTAAGTAGAAGGTATACCCTACAGTTTCCTTAGGGTATCCTATGAATACGCATTTTTCCGACTTGGGTTCGAGCTTTTCAGGTTGAAGTTTCTTGACATAAGCTTCGCATCCCCAAACTTTTAGAAACGACAGCTTAGGTTTCTTTCCAAACCATAATTCATACGGTGTCGTCTCAACGGATTTAGACGGTGCCCTATTTAAAGTGAATGTAGCTGTCTCTAGAGCGTATCCCCAAAATGATAGCGGTAAATCGGTAAGAGACATCATAGACCGCACCATATCCAATAGAGTGCGATTACGACGTTCGGACACACCGTTTCGCTGAGGTGTTCCAGGCGGCGTGAGCTGTGAAACGATTCCACATTTCTTTAAGTGTGTACCAAATTCGTGACTTAAGTATTCTCCTCCACGATCTGATCGTAAGAATTTTATCTTTCGGTCACGTTGATTCTCCACCTCATTCTGAAATTCCTTGAACTTTTCAAAGGTCTCAGACTTGTGTTTCATTAAGTAGACATACCCATATCTACTCAAGTCATCTGTGAGAGTGAGAACATAACGATATCCTCCGCGAGCCTCAACGCTCATTGGACCGCACACATCGGTATGTATGATTTCCAACAAGTTGGTTGCTCGCTCCATTGTTCCGGAGAACGGAGTCTTGGTCATTTTGCCCAAGAGGCATGGTTCGCACGTGTCAAACGATTCATAATCAAGAGACTCTAAAAGTCCATCGGCATGGAGCTTCTTCATGCGCTTGACACCAATGTGACCAAGGCGGCAGTGCCACAAGTATGTGGGACTATCGTTATCAACTTTAAATCTTTTGGCATCTACACTATGAACATGTGTAATATTACGCTCGAGATTCATTAAGAATAAACCATTGACCATCGGAGCATGACCATAAAACATATCTCTCATATAAATCGAACAACCATTATTCTCAGACTTAAATGAGTAGCCATCTCGTATTAAACGAGATCCAGATACAATGTTCATGCTCAAACTTGGCACTAAATAACAATTATTAAGGTTCAAAACTAATCCCGTAGGTAAATGTAGAGGCAGCGTGCCGACGGCGATCACATCGACTCTGGAACCATTCCCGACGCGCATCGTCACCTCGTCCTTCGCCAGTCTCCGTTTATTCCGCAGCTCCTGCTGTGAGTTACAAATATGAGCAACGGCACCGGTATCAAATACCCAGGAGTTACTACGAGTACTGGTAAGGTACACATCAATCACATGTATATCAAATATACCTTTGGTGTTGCCGGCCTTCTTATCCGCTAAGTATTTGGGGCAGTTCCGCTTCCAGTGACCCTTCCCCTTGCAATAAAAGCACTCAGTCTCAGGCTTGGGTCCATTCTTTGACTTCTTCCCGGTAACTGGCTTACCAGGCGCGGCAACATCTTTGCCGTCTTTCTTGAAGTTCTTCTTACCCTTGCCCTTCTTGAACTTAGTGGTCTTATTGACCATCAACACTTGATGTTCTTTCTTGATTTCAGCCTCTGCTGACTTCAGCATCGAGAACACTTCAGGAATGGTCTTTTCCATTCCCTGCATGTTGTAGTTCATCACAAAGCTCTTGTAGCTTGGTGGGAGCGACTGGAGGATTCTGTCAATGACCGCCTCATCTGGGAGGTTAATGTTCAGCTGGGTCATACGGTTGTGCAACCCAGACATCTTCAGGATGTGCTCACTGACAGAACTGTTCTCCTCCATCTTACAACTGTAGAACTTGTCGGAGACATCATATCTCTCGACCCGGGCATGAGCTTGGAAAACTAGTTTCAGCTCTTCGAACATCTCATATGCTCCGTGATGCTCAAAACGCTTTTGGAGCCCCGGTTCTAAGCTGTAAAGCATGCCGCACTGAACGAGGGAGTAATCATCAGCGCGAGACTGCCAAGCATTCATAATGTCTTGGTTCTCTGGGACGGGAGCGTCACCTAGCGGTCCTTCTAGGACATATTGTTTCCTGGCAGCTATGAGGATGATCCTCAGGTTCCGGACCCAGTCCGTATAGTTGCTGCCATCATCTTTCAGCTTGGTTTTCTCTAGGAACGCGTTGAAGTTCATGTTGACATTAGCGTTGGCCATTGATCTACAAGACATATTTGCAAAGGTTTTAGACTAAGTTCATGATAATAAAGTTCTAATCAAATTATGAACTCCCACTTAGATTAGACATCCCTTTAGTCATCTAAGTGTTACACGATCCGAGTCGACTAGTCCGTGTCCGATCATCACGTGAGACGGACTAGTCATCGTCGGTGAACATTTTCATGTTGATCGTATCTTCCATACGACTCGTGTTCGACCTTTCGGTCTCCGTGTTCCGAGGCCATGTCTGCACATGCTAGGCTCGTCAAGTTAACCCTAAGTGTTTTCGCTGTGTAAAACTGTCTTACACCCGTTGTATGTGAACGTAAGAATCCATCACACCCGATCATCACGTGGTGCTTAGAAACGACGAACTGTAGCAACGGTGCACAGTTAGGGGAGAACACTTCTTGAAATTTTATAAGGGATCATCTTATTTACTACCGTCGTCCTAAGTAAACAAGATGCATAATACATAATAAACATCACATGCAATTATATAGTTGTGACATGATATGGCCAATATCATATAGCTCCATTGATCTTCATCTTCGGGGCTCCATGATCATCTTGTCACCGGCTTGACACCATGATCTCCATCATCGTGTCTTCATGAAGTTGTCACGCCAACGACTACTTCTACTTCTATGACTAACGTTTAGCAATAAAGTAAAGTAGTTTACATGACGTTATTCAATGACACGCAGGTCATACAAAAAATAATGACAACTCCTATGGCTCCTGCCGGTTGTCATACTCATCGACATGCAAGTCGTGAATCCTATTACAAAGAACATGATCTCATACATCACAATTCATCATTCATCACAACTTCTGGCCATATCACATCACATGATCAATCGCTGCAAAAACAAGTTAGACGTCCTCTAATTGTTGTTGCATCTTTTACGTGGCTGCAATTGGGTTCTAGCAAGAACGTTTTCTTACCTACGAATCACCACAACGTGATTTTGTCAACTTCTATTTACCCTTCATAAGGGCCCTGTTCATCGATTCCGCTCCAACTAAGGTGGGAGAGACAGACACCCGCCAGCCACCTTATGCAACTTGTGCATGTCAGTCGGTGGAACCGGTCTCACGTAAGTGTACGTGTAAGGTTGGTCCGGGCCGCTTCATCCCACAATACCGTTGAGCAAGAAAAGACTAGTAGAGGCAAGTAAGATGACAAAATCCACGCCCACAACAAAGTTGTGTTCTACTCGTGCAAAGAGAACTACGCATAGACCTAGCTCATGATGCCACTGTTGGGGAACGTTGCAGAAAATTAAAAATTTTCCTACGGTTTCACCAAGATCCATCTATGAGTTCATCTAAGCAACGAGTCTAGGGAGAGAGTTTGCATCTACATACCACTTGTAGATCGCGTGCGGAAGCTTGCAAGGTGATGATGTAGTCGTACTCGACGTGATCCAAATCACCGATGACCAGCGCCGAACGGACGGCACCTCCGCGTTCAACACACGTACGGGACGGGAGACGTCTCCTCCTTCTTGATCCAGCAAGGGGGAAGGAGAGGTTGATGAAGATCCAGCAGCACGACGGCGTGGTGGTGGATGCAGGGCGTCACAGCAGCAGGGCTTCGCCGAGACTACGAGGGAGAGACGTAACGGGGGGAGGTGGAGGCGCCAGGGGCTGGTGTATGAAGTCCCTCCTCTCCCCCACTATATATAGGGGTGCCAGGGGGGGCGCCGGCCCTAGTAGATGAGATCTACTAGGGGGGGCGGCGGCCTAGGGGAGGTTTCCCTCCCCCCCAAGGCACCTAGGGGTGCCTTCCACCACTAGGACTCCTCCTAGGGGGAAACCCTAGGCGCATGGGCCTATAGGGGCTGGTGCCCTTGGCCCATGATGGCCAAGGCGCACCCCCTACAGCCCATGTGGCCCCCCGGGACAGGTGGCCCCACCCGGTGGACCCCCGGGACCCTTCCGGTGGTCCCGGTACAATACCGATAACCCCGAAACTTGTCCCGATGCCCGAAATAGCACTTCCTATATATAATTCTTTACCTTCGGACCATTCCGGAACTCCTCGTGACGTCCGGGATCTCATCCGGGACTCCGAACAACATTCGGGTTTCTGCATATACATATCTTCATAACCCTAGCGTCACCGAACCTTAAGTGTGTAGACCCTACGGGTTCGGGAGACATGCAGACATGACCGAGACGCTCTCAGTCAATAACCATCAGCGGGATCTGGATACCCATGATGGCTCCCACATGCTCCTCGATGTTGTCATCGGATGAACCACTATGTCGAGGATTCGATCAAACCCTGTATGCAATTCCCTTTGTCAATCGGTACGTTACTTGCCCGAGACTCGATCGTCGGTATCCCAATACCTTGTTCAGTCTCGTTACCGGCAAGTCACTTTACTCGTACCGTAATGCATGATCCCGTGTCCAACACCTTGGTCACATTGAGCTCAATATGATGATGCATTACCGAGTGGGCCCAGAGATACCTCTCCGTCATACGGAGTGACAAATCCCAGTCTCGATCCGTGTCAACCCAACAGCTACTTTCGGAGATACCTGTAATGCACCTTTGTAGTCACCCAGTTACGTTGTGACGTTTGATACACCCAAGGCACTCTTACGGTATCCGGGAGTTACACGATCTCATGGTCGAAGGAAGAGATACTTGACACTTGCAAAGCTCTAGCAAAACGAACTATACGATCTTTTATGCTATGCTTAGGATTGGGTCTTGTCCATCACATCATTCTCCTAATGATGTGATCCCGTTATCAACGACATCCAATGTCCATAGTCAGGAAACCATGACTATCTGTTGATCACAACGAGCTGGTCAACTAGAGGCTTACCAGGGACATAGTGTGGTCTAAGTATTCACACGTGTATTACGATTTCCGGATAATACAGTTATAGCATGAATAAAAGACAATTATCATGAACAATGAAATATAATAATACTTTTATTATTGCCTCTAGGGCATATTTCCAACACGCCCCTCAAGGTGAGGGATGAAATCCCCGCGTTCTTGGAACGTATCCATGGGGACATATGCGGTCCAATTCAGCCCCTAATGGGGCCGTTTTGGTACTTTATGGTGCTCATTGATGCTTCCTCTAAATGGTCCAATGTTTGCCTGCTGTCAACACGGAACCATGCCTTTGCAAAATTGATCTCACAGATCATACAAATGAGGAATAATTTCCCGGATTATCATATAAAGTCTATTCGAATGGACAACGCCGGAGAATTTACTTCAAAGGCGTTCGATGATTATTGCATGGCAATGGGAATCAAAGTTGAGCACTCGGTACCACATGTTCATACACAAAATGGACTTGCCGAGGCATTGATTAAAAGAATTAAATTCATTGCCCGACCGCTCCTTCAGGGTTGTAATTTACCAACTACATGTTGGGGCCATGCGGTGTTACACGCGGCTAATCTCATCAACTTTCGACCGCCGGCCTACAACATCCACTCTCCTGTTCAACTTGCGCAAGGGTCGGCACCGAAAATTTCCCACCTTCGTAGGTTCGGTTGCCAGGTATATGTACCAATACCACCCCCTCAGCGATCGGCGATGGGCCCGCTCCGTAAGTCGGGGATATACGTTGGTTATGAGACTGTGTCCATAATCAGGTATCTGGACCCCATGACAGGTGACTGTCACACGGCTCGTTTTGCTGATTGCATTTTTGACGAGGATCTTTTCCCGACTTTAGGGGGAGAGAATCAACCCCTTGATGCTAAAAGTCGAGAAATCACGTGGCAAGCCACGGGGATCCACGCTCATGACCCGCGCACTGCTAAGACTGAGAGAGAAGTCCAAAAGATAATAGATTTGCAGTCTTTAGCAAATCAACTGCCTGACCACTTTAGTGACTTAAAGACTGTGACAAAATTGCATGTGCACGCGTGCAATGCACCAGAAAGGGTTGAAATACCGAAGAAAAATGATGGTATACCCGCTCCCGTCCAAAGGCCTAAAAGGACGAGAAATCCGGCTTCTCAAATCCCAAGTACTCGGGGACGCCTGACGAAAAAGGATAAGAGAGATTTATCGCAGCCTGTCGCCAAAGTACCCCAAATTGAAACGGGGAGCCGGTCGAGACCTGGCACAAGTACGGAAAATTCAGTGCACGAAATTCCGGACTTAAACTTTCCCATAGGGGAAACACCCAGCGGAGATGTGAGCGCACACATTGGCGCGGGAAATCTAAAGGACCTTGCTCCCATAATGGGAAATTTGGTAGAGCAAGTGTTTGCGCCAGATGCACTCCATGACGAAATGGCCATAAATTATATTTATACGGGGGAGTCCCTGAACCGAGCAACAGTGATTGTCGACATCAACTTTGCTACGAAAATTGCCTCAATCATAGATCTTGACCCTGAGCCTAACACGCTCGCTGATTGCAAGAAAAGGTCGGATTGGAAAGATTGGCAGCAGGCGATTACTGCCGAATTATTATCTCTCAACAAAAGGAAGGTGTTCGGACCAGTTTATCGAACTCCTCCCCACATTCGCCCTGTTGGCCATAGGTGGGTTTTTGTTCGAAAGAGAGATGAAAATAATAAGGTAGTACGGTGTTGGGGAACGTAGTAATTTCAAAATAATTCCTACGTACACGCAAGATCATGGTGATGGCATAGCAACGAGAGGGGAGAGTGTCCGTCCATGTACCCTCGTAGACCGTAAGCAGAAGCGTTATGACAACGCGGTTGATGTAGTCGTACGTCTTCACGATCCGACCGATCCAAGCACCGAACGTACGGCACCTCCGAGTTCAGCACACGTTCAGCTCGATGACGATCCCCGGGATCCGATCCAGCAAAGCTTCGGGGATGAGTTCCGTCAGCACGACGGCGTGGTGATGATGATGATGCTCTACCAGCGCAGGGCTTCGCCTAAACTCCGCGACGATATGACCGAGGTGGAATATGGTGGAGGGGGGCACCGCACACGGCTAAGGAACGATCCGTAGATCAACTTGTGTGTTATGGGGTGCCCCCCTGCCCCCGTATATAAAGGAGGGAGGGGGAGGTGTGGCTGGCCCCCTTGGGGTGCGCCTGGAGGAGTCCTACTCCCACCAGGAGTAGGACTCCCCCCTTTTGCCTTGGTGGAGAAGGAAAGGGGGGAGGGGAAAGAGGAAAGGGGGGCGCCGCCCCCCTTCCTTGTCCTATTCGGACTAAGGGGGAGGGGGCGCGCGGCCTGCCCTGGCCGGCCCTCCTCTTCTCCCTCATGGCCCACTAAGGCCCATTAACCCCCGGGAAGGTTCCGGTAACCCCCCGGTGTTCCGGTAAAATCCAGATTTCACCCGGAACCTTTCCGATGTCCAAACATAGGCTTCCAATATATCAATCTTTATGTCTCGACCATTTCGAGACTCCTCGTCATGTCCGTGATCACATTCGGGACTCCGAACAAACTTCGGTACATCAAAACTTATAAACTCATAATAAAACTGTCATTGTAACGTTAAGCGTGCGGACCCTACGGGTTCGAGAACTATGTAGACATGACCTAGAACCATTCTCGGTCGATAACCAATAGCGGGACCTGTATGCCCATATTGGTTCCTACATATTCTACGAAGATCTTTATCGGTCAAACCGCATAACAACATACGTTGTTCCCTTTGTCATCGGTATGTTACTTGCCCGAGATTTGATCGTCGGTATCCAATACCTAGTTCAATCTCATTACCGGCAAGTCTCTTTACTCGTTCCGTAATGCATCATCGCGTAACCAACTCATTTGGTCACATTGCTTGCAAGGCTTATAATGATGTGCATTACCGAGAGGGCCCAGAGATACCTCTCCGACAATCGGAGTGACAAAACCTAATCTCGAAATACGCCAACTCAACATGTACCTTCGGAGACACCTGTAGTACTCCTTTATAATCACCCAGTTACGTTGTGACGTTTCGTAGTATCCAAAGTGTTCCTCCGGTAAACGGGAGTTGCATATTTCTCATAGTTACAGGAACATGTATAAGTCATGAAGAAAGCAATAGAAGTATACTAAACGATCAAGTGCTAGGCTAACGGAATGGGTCATGTCAATCACATCATTCTTCTAATGATGTGATATTAATCAAATGACAACACATGTCTATGGTTAGGAAACATAACCATCTTTGATTAATGAGCTAGTCAAGTAGAGGCATACTAGTGACTATATGTTTGTCTATGTATTCACACATGTATCATGTTTCCGGTTAATACAATTCTAGCATGAATAATAAACATTTATCATGATATGAGGAAATAAATAATAACTTTATTATTGCCTCTAGGGCATATTTCCTTCAGTCTCCCACTTGCACTAGAGTCAATAATCTAGGTTACATAGTAATGATTCTAACACTCATGGAGTCTTGGTGTTGATCATGTTTTGCTCGTGAGAGAGGCTTAGTCAACGGGTCTGCAACATTCAAATCCGTATGTATTTTGCAAATCTCTATGTCTCCCACTTGGACTTGGTCCCGAATGGAATTGAAGCGTCTCTTGATGTGCTTGGTCCTCTTGTGAAATCTGGATTCCTTTGCCAAAGCAATTGCACCAGTATTGTCACAGAAGATCTTCATTGGTCCCGATGCACTAGGTATGACACCTAGATCGGTAATGAACTCCTTCATCCAGACTCCTTCATTTGCTGCTTCAGAAGCAGCTATGTACTCCGCTTCACATGTAGATCCCGCCACGACGCTTTGTTTAGAACTGCACCAACTTACAGCTCCACCATTTAATAAAAACACGTATCCGGTTTGCGATTTAGAATTGTCCGGATCAGTGTCAAAGCTTGCATCAACGTAACCATTTACGACTAGCTCTTTGTCACCTCCATATACGAGAAACATATCCTTAGTCCTTTTCAGGTATTTCAGGATGTTCTTGACCGCTGTCCAGTGATCCACTCCTGGATTACTTTGGTACCTTCCTGCCAAGCTTATTGCTAAGCATACGTCAGGTCTAGTACACAGCATTGCATACATGATAGAGCCTATGGCTGAAGCATAGGGAACATCTTTCATTTTCTCTCTATCTTCTGCTGTGGTCGGGCATTGAGTTTGACTCAACTTCACACCTTGTAGCACAGGCAAGAAACCTTTCTTTGCCTGATCCATTTTGAACTTTTTCAAAATTTTGTCAAGGTATGTGCTTTGTGAAAGTCCTATTAAGCGTCTTGATCTATCTCTATAGATCTTGATGCCCAATATGTAAGCAGCTTCACCGAGGTCTTTCATTGAAAAACTTTTATTCAAGTATCCCTTTATGCTATCCAGAAATTCTATATCATTTCCAATTAATAATATGTCATCTACATATAAAATCAGAAATGCTACAGAGCTCCCACTCACTTTCTTGTAAATACAGGCTTCTCCAAAAGTCTGTATAAAACCATATGCTTTGATCACACTATCAAAACGTTTATTCCAACTCCGAGATGCTTGCACCAGTCCATAAATGGATCGCTGGAGCTTGCACACTTTGTTAGCACCTTTTGGATCAACAAAACCTTCTGGTTGCATCATATACAACTCTTCTTCCAGAAATCCATTCAAGAATGCAGTTTTGACATCCATTTGCCAAATTTCATAATCATGAAATGCAGCAATAGCTAACATGATTCGGACAGACTTAAGCATCGCTACGGGTGAGAAAGTCTCATCGTAGTCAACCCCTTGAACTTGTCGAAAACCTTTCGCAACAAGTCGAGCTTTATAGACAGTTATATTACCATCAGCGTCAGTCTTCTTCTTAAAGATCCATTTATTCTCAATGGCTTGCCGATCATCGGGCAAGTCAACCAAAGTCCATACTTTGTTTTCGTACATGGATCCCATCTCAGATTTCATGGCCTCTAGCCATTTTGCGGAATCTGGGCTCATCATCGCTTCCTCATAGTTCGTAGGTTCATCATGGTCAAGTAACATGACTTCCAGAATAGGATTACCGTACCACTCTGGTGCGGATCTTACTCTGGTAGACCTACGAGGTTCAGTAGAAACTTGATCTGAAGTTTCATGATCAATATCATCAGCTTCCTCACTAGTTGGTGTAGTTGTCACAGGAACCGGTTCTTGTGATGAACTACTTTCCAACAAGGGAGTAGATACAGTTATCTCATCAAGTTCTACTTTCCTCCCACTCACTTCTTTCGAGAGAAACTCCTTCTCTAGAAAGGATCCGATTTTAGCAACGAAAATCTTGCCCTCAGATCTGTGATAGAAGGTGTACCCAATAGTCTCTTTTGGGTATCCTATGAAGACACATTTCTCCGATTTGGGTTCGAGCTTATCTGGTTGAAGTTTCTTCACATAAGCATCGCAGCCCCAAACTTTAAGAAACGACAACTTTGGTTTCTTGCCAAACCACAGTTCATAAGGTGTTGTCTCAACGGATTTTGATGGTGCCCTATTTAACGTGAATGCGGCCGTCTCTAAAGCATAACCCCAAAACGATAGCGGTAAATCAGTAAGAGACATCATAGATCGCACCATATCTAGTAAAGTACGATTACGACGTTCGGACACACCATTTCGTTGTGGTGTTCCGGGTGGCGTGAGTTGCGAAACTATTCCGCATTGTTTCAAGTGTAGACCAAACTCGTAACTCAAATATTCTCCTCCATGATCAGATCGTAGAAACTTTATTTTCTTGTTACGATGATTTTCCACTTCACTCTGAAATTCTTTGAACTTTTCAAATGTTTCAAACTTGTGTTTCATTAAGTAGATATACCCATATCTGCTCAAATCATCTGTGAAGGTGAGAAAATAACGATACCCGCCGCGAGCCTCAACATTCATTGGACCACAAACATCAGTATGTATGATCTCCAACAAATCAGTTGCTCGCTCCATAGTTCTGGAGAACGGTGTTTTAATCATCTTGCCCATGAGGCACGGTTCGCAAGTACCAAGTGATTCATAATCAAGTGATTCCAAAAGCCCATCAGTATGGAGTTTCTTCATGCGCTTTACACCGATATGACCTAAACGGCAGTGCCACAAATAAGTTGCACTATCGTTATCAACTCTGCATCTTTTGGTTTCAACACTATGAATATGTGTATCACTACTATCGAGATTCAATAAAAATAGACCACTCTTCAAGGGTGCATGACCATAAAAGATATTACTCATATAAATAGAACAACCATTATTCTTTGATTTAAATGAATAACCGTCTCGCATCAAACAAGATCCAGATATAATGTTCATGCTCAACGCTGGCACCAAATAACAATTATTTAGGTCTAAAACTAATCCCGATGGTAGATGTAGAGGTAGCGTGCCGACCGCGATCACATCGACTTTGGAACCATTTCCCACGCGCATCGTCACCTCGTCCTTAGCCAATCTTCGCTTAATTCGTAGTCCCTGTTTCGAGTTGCAAATATTAGCAACAGAACCAGTATCAAATACCCAGGTGCTACTGCGAGCATTAGTAAGGTACACATCAATAACATGTATATCACATATACCTTTGTTCACTTTGCCATCCTTCTTATCCGCCAAATACTTGGGGCAGTTCCGCTTCCAGTGTCCAGTCTGCTTGCAGTAGAAGCACTCAGTTTCAGGCTTAGGTCCAGACTTGGGTTTCTTCTCTTGAGCAGCAACTTGCTTGCTGTTCTTCTTGAAGTTCCCCTTCTTCTTCCCTTTGCCCTTTTTCTTGAAACTGGTGGTCTTGTTAACCATCAACACTTGATGCTCCTTTTTGATTTCTACCTCCGCAGCTTTTAGCATTGCGAAGAGCTCGGGAATAGTCTTGTTCATCCCTTGCATATTATAGTTCATCACGAAGCTCTTGTAGCTTGGTGGCAGTGATTGGAGAATTCTGTCAATGACACTATCATCAGGAAGATTAACTCCCAGTTGAATCAAGTGATTATTATACCCAGACATTTTGAGTATGTGTTCACTGACAGAACTATTCTCCTCCATCTTGCAGCTATAGAACTTATTGGAGACTTCATATCTCTCAATCCGGGCATTTGCTTGAAATATTAACTTCAACTCCTGAAACATCTCATATGCTCCATGACGTTCAAAACGTCGTTGAAGACCCGGTTCTAAGCCGTAAAGCATGGCACACTGAACTATCGAGTAGTCATCAGCTTTGCTCTGCCAGACGTTCTTAACGTCGTCAGTTGCATCAGCAGCAGGCCTGGCACCCAGCGGTGCTTCCAGGACGTAACTTTTCTGTGCAGCAATGAGGATAATCCTCAGGTTACGGACCCAGTCCGTGTAATTGCTACCATCATCTTTCAACTTTGCTTTCTCAAGGAACGCATTAAAATTTAACGGAACAACAGCACGAGCCATCTATCTACAAACAAACATAGACAAGCAAAATACTATCAGGTACTAAGTTCATGATAAATTTAAGTTCAATTAATCATATTACTTAAGAACTCCCACTTAGACAGACATCTCTCTAGTCATCTAAGTGATCACGTGATCCAAATCAACTAAACCATGTCCGATCATCACGTGAGATGGAGTAGTTTCAATGGTGAACATCACTATGTTGATCATATCTACTATATGATTCACGTTCGACCTTTCGGTCTCCGTGTTCCGAGGCCATATCTGTATATGCTAGGCTCGTCAAGTATGACCTGAGTATTCCGCGTGTGCAATTGTTTTGCACCCGTTGTATTTGAACGTAGAGCCTATCACACCCGATCATCACGTGGTGTCTCAGCACGAAGAACTTTCGCAACGGTGCATACTCAGGGAGAACACTTCTTGATTATTAAGTGAGAGATCATCTTAAAATGCTACCGTCAATCAAAGCAAGATAAGATGCATAAAGGATAAACATCACATGCAATCAATATAAGTGATATGATATGGCCATCATCATCTTTTGCTTGTGATCTCCATCTTCGAAGCACCGTCGTGATCACCATCGTCACCGGCGCGACACCTTTATCTCCATCGTAGCATCGTTGTCGTTACGCCATCTATTGCTTCTACAACTATCGCTACTGCTTAGTGATAAAGTAAAGCAATTATAGGGCGTTTGCATTTCATACAATAAAGTGACAACCATATGGCTCCTGCCAGTTGCCGATAACTTCGGTTACAAAACATGATCATCTCATACAATAAAATATAGCATCACGTCTTGACCATATCACATCACAACATGCCCTGCAAAAACAAGTTAGACGTCCTCTGCTTTGTTGTTGCAATTTTTACGTGGCTGCTACGGGCTTAGAAAGAACCGTTCTTACCTACGCATCAAAACCACAATGATAGTTTGTCAAGTTGGTGCTGTTTTAACCTTCGCAAGGACCGGGCGTAGCCACACTTGGTTCAACTAAAGTGAGAGAGACAGACACCCACCGGTCACCTTTAAGCAATGAGTGCTCGTAGCGGTGAAACCAGTCTCGCGTAAGCGTACGCGTAATGTCGTTCCGAGCCTCTTCATCTCACAATGCCGCTGAACCAAAGTATGACATGCTGGTAAGCAGTATGACTTATATCGCCCACAACTCACTTGTCTTCTACTCGTGCATATAACATCAACGCATAAAACCTAGGCTCGGATGCCACTGTTGGGGAACGTAGTAATTTCAAAAAAATTCCTACGTACACGCAAGATCATGGTGATGGCATAGCAACGAGAGGGGAGAGTGTCCATCCACGTACCCTCGTAGACCGTAAGCGGAAGCATTATGACAATGCGGTTGATGTAGTCGTACGTATTCACGATCCGACCGATCCAAGCACCGAACGTACGGCACCTCCGAGTTCAGCACACGTTCAGCTCGATGACGATCCCCGGGCTCCGATCCAGCAAAGCTTCGGGGATGAGTTCCGGTCAGCACGATGGCGTGGTGATGATGATGATGCTCTACCGGCGCAGGGCTTCGCCTAAACTCCACGACGATATGACCGAGGTGGAATATGGTGGAGGGGGGCACCGCACACGGCTAAGGAACGATCCGCAGATCAACTTGTGTGTTATGGGGTGCCCCCTGCCCCCGTATATAAAGGAGGGAGGGGGAGGTGCGACCGGCCCCCTTGGGGTGCGCCTGGAGGAGTCCTACTCCCACCAGGAGTAGGACTCCCCCCTCTTGCCTTGGTGGAGAAGGAAACGGGGGAGGGGAAAGAGGAAAGGGGGGCGCCCCCCCCTTCCTTGTCCTATTCAGACTAGGGGGGAGGGGGTGCGCGGCCTGCGCTGGCCGGCCCTCCTCTTCTCCCTCATGGCCCACTAAGGCCCATTAACCCCCGGGAGGGTTCCGGTAAACCCCCGGTGTTCCGGTAAAATCCCGATTTCACCCGGAACCTTTCCGATGTCCAAACATAGGCTTCCAATATATCAATCTTTATGTCTCAACCATTTCGAGACTCCTCGTCATGTCCGTGATCACATCCGGGACTCCGAACAAACTTTGGTACATCAAAACTTATAAACTCATAATAAAACTGTCATCGTAACGTTAAGCGTGCGGACCCTACGGGTTCGAGAACTATGTTGACATGACCTAGAACCATTCTCGGTCAATAACTAATAGCGGGACCTGGATGCCCATATTGGTTCCTACATATTCTACGAAGATCTTTATCGGTCAAACCGCATAACAACATACGTTGTTCCCTTTGTCATCGGTATGTTACTTGCCCGAGATTTGATCGTCGGTATCCAATACCTAGTTCAATCTCGTTACCGGCAAGTCTCTTTACTCATTCCGTAATGCATCATCCCGTAACCAACTCATTTGGTCACATTGCTTGCAAGGCTTATAATGATGTGCATTACCGAGAGGGCCCAGAGATACCTCTCCGACAATCGGAGTGACAAAACCTAATCTCGAAATACGCCAACTCAACATGTACCTTCGGAGACACCTGTAGTACTCCTTTATAATCACCCAGTTACGTTGTGACGTTTCGTAGTACCCAAAGTGTTCCTCCGGTAAACGGGAGTTGCATATTTCTCATAGTTACAGGAACATGTATAAGTCATGAAGAAAGCAATAGAAGTATACTAAATGATCAAGTGCTAGGCTAACGGAATGGGTCATGTCAATCACATCATTCTCCTAATGATGTGATCCCATTAATCAAATGACAACACATGTCTATGGTTAGGAAACATAACCATCTTTGATTAATGAGCTAGTCAAGTAGAGGCATACTAGTGACTATATGTTTGTCTATGTATTCACACATGTATCATGTTTTCGGTTAATACAATTCTAGCATGAATAATAAACATTTATCATGATATGAGGAAATAAATAATAACTTTATTATTGCCTCTAGGGCATATTTCCTTCATACGGTACAAAGCAAGGCTCGTCGCTCAAGGGTTCACTCAACGACCAGGTGTCGATTTTGAGGAGACTTATTCCCCGGTCATGGATGGAGTTACCTTTAGATACTTGATCTCGATGGAAGTAAACATGGGCTTGAAAATGAAACTAATGGATGTTGTCACTGCTTACCTGTATGGTAACTTGGATTCGAACATATACATGAAGGTTCCAGAAGGTATCCCTGTTCCGAACCATGATAGAGCAAACAGGGGTCTATACAGTGTTCAACTTCAAAAGGCACTGTACGGACTCAGACAGTCTGGTAGAATGTGGTACAATCGCTTAAGCGATTTCCTTCATGAGAAGGGCTACACGAGCAATAAAGATTGCCCATGTGTTTTCATACGGCGATCCCAAGATGGATTCTGTATAATCTCGATGTACGTGGATGATTTAAACATAATCGGTACACCTGAGGATATTGAGGAAGCGAGTTCCTACCTGATGTCGGAATTCGAGATGAAGGATTTGGGTAAAACCAAGTTCTGTCTAGGTCTGCAACTTGAACATTCCCCTGATGGGATTCTAGTGCACCAGTCGGCCTACACCCAGAAGGTGTTGGAAAGGTTTGGATTTGATAAGGCATATCCCTCTAAGACCCCGATGGTCGGGAGGTCTTTACAGCCAGGCAAGGACCCGTTCAGGCCAAAGGAAGAGGGGGAGGAAAATCTGGGACCAGAGGTTCCTTACCTGAGTGCAGTTGGAGCACTCATGTATCTCGCAAACTGTACACGGCCAGACATTGCGTTCGCCGTCAGTTTGCTTGCGAGGTACAGTTCTGAACCTACCAAAAGACATTGGAAAGCTGTCAAGGACGTCTTCCGTTACCTGCAAGGGACCAAAGATCTTGGCCTGTTTTATAAAAGGAACCAAGACCTATCTATTGTAGGCTATGCCGATGCTGGGTACCTATCGGACCCGCATGATTGCAAATCGCAGACTGGATATCTTTTCCTTTGTGGTGGAACTGCGTTTTCCTGGAAATCGTCCAAGCAAACACTTGTGTCGACTTCCACGAACCACTCGGAAATCATGGCACTATTCGAAGTGTCAAAAGAGTGTGTATCGCTTCGGCGGATGATCGGCCACATTCAGCAGACATGTGGGTTGAGCACCGTACAAACCCCTACCATTATCTATGAAGATAATGCTGCTTGTGTTGCACAAGTCCTGATGGGTTATGTGAAGAGTAACCTCACTAAGCATATTAGTCCCAAGTTCTTCTATGCACATGAGCTGCAGCAGTTGAATGAGGTGAAAGTTTTGCATACTAAGTCTTGTGACAATCTTGCTGATATGTTCACTAAATCATTACCGACATCAACCTTAGAGAGGTGTGTGCGTGGAATCGGTATGATGAGACTTAGAGAGATGCAAGGTTCAGGGGGAGAAACTTCACAAACTCGCCGCTAAAATCTCAATCCCGATGATCGAGTACTCAACTTGATGGTTGAGTGGATTGTACTCTTTTTCCCTTGAGTGAGTTTTCCTGATGTTTCTCACATGAGGTTTTTGACGAGGCAATTCGTGCAATACAACAACGTATACCATGTGCTCTTTCTCCATATTTTTTCCCACTGGGTTTTTCGGAGTTTTGAGGCATGGATATACGGATAATTACCCAAGGGGGAGTGTTGGGAAACCGGGTCATCTGGAGGGTGGCAGCGGCCGCGTGCTAAACGCACGGGCTAGCCCCTCCCGTTCCCCTCGTATCGTTAAGTGGGTACTTATCCCTTGACCCCCCTTTTCCCTATATAAAGCACCGAGGAGCCATCATTGTAACCCCTGATCATTGATTAATAAAGCTGGTCTCCTCCATATCTCTCTGTGTCATTTACTTTCGCGTGTACGACTACTTCGACTACTTCATCTACGACGCTCGCTCCCGCTCCGCAACCTTGGACCGGACTCGCCGGCAGGAGTTGCAGAACACATTGCATTCCAGTTTTTCTCAATCACAATAGGAGCATCTATAGCCGTGATTGGCAAAATCCGCCACCTAGACAGTGGCGGCTCCAGGAAATGAAGGCTGGGTATTCATTCATTTTTTTCCTCTAAATGTAGTATATGAACCAAATAACACAACACTAACAATATATGAACAAAACAACACTAGCATAACGACAATAGCAATATTTCAATGTATCAGACCATAACAACATGAATACATAAGTACCTTTTGATTGATAAAGTGATGATATCCTTCTTACAATATAACTTTGCGGTCGCCTTTTTGGAAGAGATTGATGACATCTTCATCCTTCACTTAATTGAAAAGTTCTCTCTCAACAAATGTAACCAAACAATTGTTCAAATATTCATCACCCATTTTGCTCCTTAGATTATTCTTCACATGGCTCATTGAAGAGAATACCCTTTCAACACTAGCAGTAGCTACTGGCAGAATCAATACCAACTTAAGAAGCTTGTAAACAATATGATATTGTTCATGCTTGTTTGTCTCCACAAGCACAACTGAAAGTTGACATAGATTTTTCAGGTTTTGAAACCTTTCATCTCTACGCACATTAGTAACATACATGTTTAGTTGCCATGGAAGTCTTGCCAGTTCATCACTTGTAAAATCAGAAGCACAAAACTTTGTAGCAAGCCTAACCAACTTCTCTTGGTCATAAGCAGCAAATAGGTGAAATGGACAGAATGCTGCCATGCAAGAAAGTAGCTCTGTGTTTACCTCATCAAATCTGCCATTCAGCTCACTGATTTTCCTATCAATGACACCCACAAACATATCAACCTTGAAGTGGTGATAATTGATCACACCATTACATAAACCCCTTCTAGGCCGGCCAACGGGAAAGTAAGGACCCTCCATATCAACAACTTTGATCTTATACTTTGTACAAAAAGATGTGACCTTTGTGAGAAAATCATCCCATCCAGCATCGGTCCTCAAAGCCTCCAAGTAATACTTTGTGTCACGAACAAGCTCAATAGCATGAACAATATCTTCGTCTTGCTTTTGCAAAGCTATACACAACTCATCTGCGTATCCAAATATTTCTTGCATCAAGTGTGCCATGAAAACAAACTCAAATGATCGAAATATTGTCTCTATGGAGAGAGCCGCTTGTGCCTCCGCACCATGGTACTCATCTCCAATCTTGCGAAGAACTCGTCGTAGTGCACCATACATAGAGATGACATGGTTCATAGTTTTGAAGTGAGAGCCCCAACGTGTATCACATGGCCTTCCCAAACCCATTTCCAGATTCTGCCCACTCCCTGTTTCTACTTCTTCCAATTCCAATGCATCAATGAGTTCTTCAGCCTGAGCTATCCGAAGCATTCTCATCACTAGACTCATCTACAAGTATTGCAAAATGACCACCATCAAGTTCTTCAATGACTAATTTAGTAGTCTCTTGTGCACACCATTTTATCACCTCTTGTTGTATATCATGGTGAGTCATCTTGCAGTTCCGTGGAGCATTCTTGAGAACAACCCTATCAACCTCTTCAAAATTTCCTGCTAGCCAAGCACAGCAAAAGCATGGCAAAATTTCCATGGAAATTCTTTAAACCAAGCACGGCAAAAGCGACGATCTTTCCCACTTTTATTTGTAAACTTGAACTCATGATTCTTTGGTTGACATGACCCCATCTCAATATATCTCCTTCTTACTCTATCTTAGTCATTGACAACATATACTGAGATGGGAATCCGCTTTCCAGGATCATGTTCGAGTGCCTCCAAATCTGCTTGCATCGGTTCATCATCTTCATAAATAGATTCATCATGTTCTACATGAGGTGTTGAGGTTTCGCCTCTACTCTCCGGTTCTTGCCATAACACCAACTACAAATTGCTCTCAAGATGAACAGGAGAAGTACAAGTACTAGATGTAGCTACTGTCTGATTCGGCGTGGATACTTCATTTGTTTTCCTTGCCTTTGAAGCCTTTTCCCACATTGCCAACAATCCCACTCCTCTTCATCTACGTTAGGAAAACAAGGGGAACATAAATTCAAATACTTGTATCTGTTAAATAGATAGACTACCTGCATCTAGAAAATTAGAGCAAATCAAGAAATTCCCAAATTAGGGGAGAGGGCAACGTCGCAGTTGCGCACCTTCTGTTTCTGTGCCACGGGGGGCGGGACGCCGCCGACAGGGTTACCCGTCCCTGCTCAGGTGCTGCTCCCACCGAGCCGAAGAGGAGGGGCGGGTGCGGGGTCGGGCGCCGCCGGCGCGGGTGGCGGGGCGCCGCCGCCAGGGTTGCTCGTTCCTGCTCGGCTGCTGCGCCCTTCGAGCGGAAGAGGAGGGGCTGGCGGGAGGCCGGGGCCGCCGGTGTGGGGGACGGGGCGCTGCCGCCAGGGTCGCCTCCGACGGTTGACATCGGCCTCCGGCGGTGCTGCGTGCCTGCGTGTCGTCTAGGGCGAGCGCTGCGTGCCTGGGAACGGTGCGAGGAGATGCCGAGACGATGGATTAGTGGAGGCGTGTGCGTGGTGTGAACTGGAATGAGCGGAGACGAGTCAACTCGTGGGCTGGGCGCCTGGGCCTGCTCGTTTGCTCTGTATATTTTTAGCCTGAATCTTGGGTATTCCTGTGAATACACAGGCATACACCTGCCGCCGCCACTGCACCTAGAACGCCCGGGGGCGCACGATCGACGTCAAATATATGATGGATATGTCATGGGACAAGTAGATGGCGTCCAGCACGGCACCGGAGAATGTGACCCCGTCGTTGCAGGGCCGCACCTGCCTTCTGCGTCCCGATATCGCACTTCTTTTTTAGCCCTGATATGAGGGTGCGTGGTCAGTAGGGGACATTTGCGGACCATCCGAGGCGCTCGTATGGGTTCATTTTTCGTCTAAGGCTAGACGTCGGCTGGGCCGTCCGGTCCCCGGGGCGCTCATATATCCGCATAAAATCCTTTTCCTGCTAGTTACGAAGCGTGTCCGTCAGTCCGGGCAGTTTGAGGCCCCATTCACGAGGCATCTGCCTGCCGCAGGCAGAAGCTGGAGATCATCATAAGTTCCACTCCCCCCTCGAGGGTGACATCACTGAATTGGAGGTGTTCCACCCCCCCCACCCCACCCTGACCTTTTTGTGGTGTATGAAGAAGGATTTTTGTAAATGTGGGACAATGTGTAGGCTCGTCGCGAGGCGCTGTGAGGAGCACGTAACGCGCCCATCGGTCCGGGCCATTTGAGGCCCCATTCACAAGCAGTCCGGTCGCCCGCGGGCAGAAGGCGGAGATCATCATAGATTGCACTCCCTTGGGGGGGGGGGGGGGTTGCGATGCCGAAGTAGGGGCATTCGTACGGGTCCATATTTCGTCTCGGGCTAGCCGCCGGCTGGGCCGTTCCGAGCGCTCCTATATCCGCATGATTTTCCTTTTCTGTTGGTTATGAAGCGTGTCCTTCAGTCAAGGCCGTTTGAGGACCACGTAACGCGCCCATCTGCCTGGGCCATTTGAGGCCCCATTCACAAGCAGTCCGGTCGCCCACGGGCAGAAGGCGGAGATCATCATAAGTTGCACTCCCCCGGGGAGTCGGGGGGGGGGGGGGTGGCGGCTGGTTGCAATCCCGAAGTAGGGGGCGTTCGTACGGGTCGATTTTTCGTCTCAGGCTAGCCGCCGGCTGGGCCATTCCGAGCGCCGCTATATCCGCATAATTTCCTTTTCTGCTGGTTATGAAGCGTGCCCGTCAGTCCAGGCCGTTTTGAGGGAGGGGTGGGGGGGGGGTTCGGGTGGGGCAATGCCTCGCCTCACCGGGAACGGACCCCGGAGAAACTTATTTTGACGCACACCAACCAAGCGAACAGACCCCAGGTTCCCACTCCCTCCCGCCGCCTAAGCCGCCTACCTAGATCCCCTCGATCGATCCTTTTTTTTCGGACCTCCATACAGAGGGGAGTTTACGGTATGGTTTAAACTACGCCATCTTTTGTCAGTATCTCTTTTGTTACGAATGTTAAAATCATCATCCCGATTTCGCTTTTTTTTCTCAGCAGTACGCGTTCACTACTTGTTCTTCAAGTTTTTAATACTGTATGAGTGGATTTTCGTTTAACAAGGCAAACAACCACGCGGACACAGTTTTCGACCATGACATGAATACACGTTGTCTTATTTCCCCTTTTTTTAATTTCTTTGTTTTTTAGCCAACAGCAAAATTGAACTGGACCCTGCCCCCCCCCCCCCCGCGCCCAACACCGCCCCACCCCCGCCCCCTACAGCCCCGCTCTATAAATCTATTTTTTTTCTTCTTCTTTTTTGGCTTCACACGCGTGTCCCAGCCCAGTCCAGCATCGAAACTAGCCTATAGCACCTACTGCCAATAGACACTCTTGATTGCAAACCAGATTTTCGCCGCACACGAGAAGCTTCGCAGTATCAGTGCCGCAGGCTGGAGTCTAGCCGAGTCTCCGGCCAGCCGTGGCCAGGGCACGCGCATCGGTAACCGGCCCAAACGGATGTGAACAGAATGATAAACTGGTGCACGGCAGCCACGCAATTGTTTTTTTCTAGATCGTTTATGTTTTTATCCCAAATGCCCGTGATTCAAGCTGAATTGTTCTGTCCCCATTCTTTTTTTTCCCGATATGTGTATGAAATTAATTTTTATTAATGTTCTTTGTTTTGTCACAGGCGCCGGAGACGAGATAGGAATTTGAGTCACACCGGAGAAGAGTTGTTTCATATTACCATGTCCCCGCCCATTTCCTTGCGCGTCGGAGATCCCAGTATTGTCATTTCACAAAGACTCTTCTTTTCATCTTTTCCTCTGCTTTATAGTGAGTGAAGAATTTTAAGTTCGACTATGTTGTTTTTTCAGTTACCATTTTTCGTTTTGACAACGTAAGAACCCCCACACATGACCGTGCATTTTAAAGTGATCAAAATCCTCGGCCGCTCAAATTTTATTTTTGAAAACTTTTTGGGGGCCCGCCATCGGTACAAAGCTGTTAAGGCCAGCTACAACACTTATCCGCAAGAACTGTCCTTCATCATTGTCGGAACCGCCACAAGTCCGATTTTTGCGGAACATTCTGTTGCGCGCAAGGAACCCTTCCGAGAAGCCTGAGGAACATTCGCGGGGGCATAGATGACGGACCCATCCCGCATGGGTCTATATGACCATCGTTTTTTCAAGTTCTATATTGTGTCCAATATTACGTGATATCCCGATAGCAAGAACTGTCCTTCATCATTGTCGGAACCGCCACAAGCCCGATTTTGCGGAACATTATGTTGCACGCAAGGAACCTTGCCATACGTGTGTGCCCTAATCCCGTCGCCCACGGGACAGTTGCCCATTCTTTCTTCATTCGCAAACAGTATCACGCGTGCATGATTAGGCATATCCACACTACTACCCACCGCTCCCAAAATAGTGCACTACTACCCACTGCCCCCAAATAGTGCACGACATATCAACAGCAGGAACTGTCCTTCATCATTGTCGGAACCGCCGCAACTCCGATGGGCGGAACCTTCCGTTGCGCGTACAGACCCGTCCAGGATTAGGCACTTCCCGAAAAGAAACCTCCTTCCATATTGTGTTGTAACCTAGCGCACACCAGTCGAGCCACCCCTCTTTAGAATTGCCCCACATTCATGCCACATGCTTGTCACGAAGGAGACATGTCAACACCACCCGTACGTGTATACGGATAGGCGAGTTTTCTTCGTCTCACGGTGAAAAACAATATACATGTGACATGAAACATCCTATACGCATCCGCATACCACCACCCCCCACCACCACCACGCAGTACGCGCCAACTCCTGCAGAGAGAATCTTCATTTTTATTTGTCGGAACATCACCAGTATTGAAGGTGGAAACCCTCTTTTTGCGCAGAACGAACCCACGCAACACCCCATGTGCTTACATGCACCCCACCCCCTCTCATCAGTCCCCGCCATCTCGGAAGCTAGAGCCGTCATTGTTCATTGTCGGAACCGTCCCCGACCGGAAAAGGGGGAACCATCTGTTTGCGCGTACGGAACCTTGCATAAGCGATGTAATCTAATCGCGGTACCCACGGTGCGGTAGCCCCTTTCTTTCCAATTGCCAAGCACCCTCACGCTTGCATCATTACGGATTTCTCGGAACAATCAAACAACACTCCAATGTCACCGATGGAGATCACTCGTTTTATTTGCGTTACAACTCCGCGAACACGAACTAGGCCATCAACATCAGACATGTGTTTAGTAGACAGTTGATACCGTAGCACCGAATCGGCCCGCATTCATGACACTTGCTTATCACGGATGAGAAGTGTCGAATGCCGTATGTATATGGATAGGCGAGCCTATGCGCACTACTACCCACCGGCCCCAAATAGTGCACGACATCTCAATAGCAAGAACTGTCCTTCACCATTGCCGGAACCGTCGCAACTCCAATAGGCGGAACCTTCCGTTGCGCGTACAGATCCGTTCATGATTAGGCACCTCCCGAAAGGACCAAACAAAACACCATCATAACACCGTTTTTTGGAGAAACCTCCTTTTATATTGTGTTGTAACCTCGCGCACACCAATCGAGCCACCCCTACTTAGAATTGCTCCCCATTCGTGTCATCTGCTTGTCATGAAGGAGACATGTCAAATAACCGTATGTACTGGCCTATCCATGTACCTATGCGCACTCTCCGACATCGCAAGAGCAAGAACTGACATATTATTCATTGCCGGGAACGCCACCACTACGATTTCTCTGGTCGTACCCTCCTGTTGGGCCGTAAGGAACCTTGCACTACGAACCCTTCCGAGAAGCCCGAGGAACATTCGCGGGGGCATAGATGACGGACCCACCCCCCATGCTCTATATGACCTTCGGTTTTTCAAGTTCTATATTGTGTTGTAAACTCCAATTTTGCGCGATAACCCGATAGCAAGAACTGTCCTTCATCATTGTCGGAACCGCCACAACTACGATTGTGGAACTTTCTTTTGCGCGCATGGAACCTTGCCGTACGTGTGTGCCCTAATCCCATCACCCACGGGACAGTTGCCCCTTCTTTTCTTCATATCCAAACAGTACCACGTGTGCATGATTAGGCATATCCACGCTACTACCCACCGGTTCAAAATAGTGCATTACTACCCACCGGCCCCAAATAGTGCATGACATGTCAATAGCAGGAACTGCCCTTCATCATTGTCGGAACAGCCGCAACTCTGATGGGCAGGAACCTTCTGTTTGCGCGTACAGACCCGTTCATGATTAGTCACTCCCCAAAAGAACCATACAAGAAACCACCATAACACCGTTTGGGAGAAACCTCCTTCTATATTGTGTTGTAACCTAGCACACACCAATCGAGCCACCCCTCTTTAGAATTGCCCCCCATTCATGCCATTTGCTTGTCACGAGGGAGACGTGTCAACACCGCACGTACGTGTATATGGATAGGCGAGTTTTCTTTCTCTCACGGTGAAAAACAATATACATGTGACACGAAACATCCTTTACGCATCCGCATGTAAGGACCCGTTCTTCATCATTGTCGGAACCGCCGCAACTCCGATGGGCGGAACCTTTGGCTGCGCGTACAGACCCGTTCATGATTAGGCATCTCCTTATGGCATGAATGTGTTGTAACCTCGCGCACATCAATCGAGCCACCCCTCTTTAGAATTGCCCCCCCCCATTCATGTCATTTTGCTTGTCACGAGCGAGACGTGTCAACAACACACGTAAGTGCATATGGATAGGCGAGTCTTCTTCTTCGCACGGTGATAAACAAAAATACATGTGACGCAAAACATCCTATATGCATCCCCATATCCCCACCCCTCGACCAGCACGCAGTACGCGCCATCTCCTGCAGAGAGAACACTACTCTTTTTTTGTCGGGACATCAACCGTATCGAAGGGGGAGACACTCTTTTTGCGCAAAAAGGAACCCGTGCAACACGCCAATGTGTTGACATGCACCTGACCAGCCTCTCATCAGTCACCACCATCTACAGAGCGAGAACCTTGCAGAAGTGGTGGTAATTCATCGCGCTACCAACGGTGCGGTTGGCCCCCTCTTTTCAATTGCCAATCACACCTCACGCTTGCGTGCTTTCGCATTTCTCGAAACAATCAAACAACACCCCGATGTCACCGATGGAGGACCCTCGTTTTTATTTTGTGTTACAACCTCGCGTGTGACGCCCGGATAGTTACGCTACAGTAATCCTTCGCTAATGATGCCACGTCACCTCGATTACTGTGGCTAATCTCGCATTAGTTCGAAACTGATTCGAATTGAATTTAAAAATTTGGCAAACAACAAAAGTTTTCAAAAAATTAAAGTAAAATGTTCGGAGTGTGCAGTTAAATGCCAGGGTAATTATAATAGAGCAAGCACAATTTTACAAAACACCTAAATGGCCTAAACTAATTAAAACAGAAAGAAAATAAATAAAGGAAAGAAAATAGAAAAAAAGACGAAACAAATAAGAGCAAAAGGGCGCAGCCCCCCCCCCTTCGCTGGGCCTCGGCCCAGCTGGCCACCGGGCCAACTAGGCCGGCCCAGCCGCCCGCTACTAAACCCCCGCACCACTCCCACCCCCCACCGACACACCACTCCCCCTCCCCAAAATATCTCTCCCCCTCTCCCCGGATTGGATCGGGATCGAGGGAGGAGACCGCCTCGCCGGCGCCCGGAGCTTCGCCCCCTCTCCCCCCACCAGAGCTGCCTCCCCATCGTCGCCGGACTGCGGCCACCTCGACCCCTTCCTCGTCGGACCTCCTCGACCGCCTTCATGCCCGCTGCCCGTACCCTACAGCCCCGCCATGAGCGTCCTCCTCCTCTCCCCTCTTCCCCGTCACCGCGTGCCCGAGGCCGTGCTCGCTCGCAGCCTCCCCGCGCTCGTCGCGCCTCCTCTGGATGGCCATCGCGCCCGAGCCGTTCCTCGCCGTCGCCTCGCCATACACGGCCGCCAGACCGCGCCCTGCGTCGTGCGTGCTTGCCCCCGACGCCCCTCTGCACCCGCCAGCCCCTGCTCTCGCCGCGTCCCCGACTCCTCTTCGGCCGGCCTCCCAAGCCGCCCCCTCCCCTGTCTCTGCCTTCACCGCGCCCGTGACCGCCCCTGACGCGCGGCGCCGCGCTCGTCGCCCATCCCCTCGCCTCCGTCCCCCTTGCTTCCCCGTCGGCGCTCACCCCTGCGCCCCCGCATCCTCTGCACACGGCCGATGGCGCCGGCCCCCAGCGCTCCTCCGCGCGGCCGCCTCTCCACAGGCCACGGCCGGCGTGCCCCGCTTCGGCCATGGCCTCGCCGTGGCCACCGCCCCCTGCTCCGGCGCCTTGCCGGGTCCGCCCGCACCTGGGCGTGCGCCCGCTCGGGCCGCGTCCTGCGCCCGCGCCCGCTAAGCGGCGCCCGATAGGCCCCTGTACCTATGGCACGTGGGGCCCGCCCTGGAACGTTTTAGAAAAAAAGAAAATAATGATAAAAAAAATAAGCAATTAAATAAATATATTAAATAAATAAATAAATAGTAACTAAAATAATTAAAATATTAATTAAGTAATTAAGTAATTAGTTAAGTTAATTAATCCTGATTAGATTAACCTAATCACTAATTAAACTAATTAATCTGTTTTAGTTAATCTTAGTCAATGACAGTGGGATCCACACGTCAGGTTGACCAAGTCAACTCTGTTGACTGCTGATGTCAGCATGACATCATGCTGATGTCATTAATCTGTTTTTCGAATTAATTAAATAATTAATTAAATTTCAGAAATTAATAAAATCTTTAAAAAATCATATCTTTTAATCCGTAACTCGGATTAAAATATTTTCAACATGAAAGTTGCTCAGAACGACGAGATGAACCCGGTTACGCAGCCCGTTCGTCCACCACACACCCCTAACATATCAAACCCGCAACTTTCCCCCTCCGGTTCGTTTGTTAGAAAACACGAAACACCGGGAATACTTTCCCGGATGTTTTCCCCCCTTCACCGGTATCACCTACTATCGCGTTAGGGCACACCGAACACTGCGTATTGTCTTGTTACGCTTTGTGATGCTTTGATTGCTCTGTTATTTATTGTGTTCCCTCTCCGTTACTTCTTTCCGATAGACCCCGAGACTGCCGGCGACCCCCAGTTCGACTACGGTGTTGGTGGCTCGTCCTTCTTGCCAGAGCAACCAGGCAAGCCCCCCCCCCTTGATCACCAGATATCACCTATTCTTCTCTATACTGCTTGCATTAGAGTAGTGTAGCATGTTACTGCTTTCTGTTAATCCTATTCTGATGCATAGCCTGTCATTGTTGCTACAGTCATTGATACCTTTACCTGCTATCCTACTGCTTAGTATAGGATGCTAGTGTTCCATCAGTGGCCCTACACTCTTGTCCGTCTGCCATGCTATACTACTGGGTTGTGATCACTTCGGGAGGTGATCACGGGAAAATACTACATATACTTTACACTATTACATTACTTGTGATACTGTTCGGAGATGGGGGCTGGAAGGACAGGTGGCTCCATCCCGGTAGAGGTGGGCCTGGGTTCCCGACGGCCCCCGACTGTTACTTTGTGGCGGAGCGACAGGGTAGGTTGAGACCACCTAGGAGACAGGTGGGCCTGGCCCTGTTCGGCATTCGCGGATACTTAACACGCTTAACAAGATCTTGGTATTTGATCTGAGTCTGGCCATTTGGTCTATACGCACTAACCATCTACGCGGGAGTAGTTATGGGTATCCCGGCGTCGTGGTATCAGCCGAAGCCCTCTGCCTGTAGGAATCCCCCTTCCCAACTCCTTGGCCGAAGTCAAGTCTAGACATTGCAAAACTTTTACTAACATGGCTGTGTGCCTTACGGGCCCATGTTGCCATTGGGTGGTATTAGGATCTTTTATTCCTCGACCTGTACTCTGGGACTCTAATATCTCCTCTATTCGGGTTAAATAATTTTACTAAATCTGACTCTAGGTTCTCGTAACTACTTTCTCCCGGAGAGCCCATTATCACAAATGATCGCCTACTGCGCCAGAAGATTTTGAAGATACTCTACGATGTTCTCCCGGGACACTTGTGCCCATCGCTTTTGCAAATTCCCTACCACTGTTATATCCTTATGGATAACTGCATACATCTGCCATTCTTACATACAATCCCATTGATCTTGTTATTACAAGGTGCAATGAACTTCTCTTCGTTGTTCCGAGAATCCTTTGAGCTTACTGCTTTGCAATTCTTTGCCGCATGAATACCCCTACGGATAATACCTCACACTTGTCGAGGATTTGTTCATCCCCAGTTGTTCATGTGTTTCATAAAATTCTTCGAAATACTATTTGATCTTACGAAAATCCTCAACATGCTATTGCTCTTGAAATTCTTGCTTGCTTGCATTATGGTTAATCCCATAAGTCTAGTAATCTTATTGGCACCCTTTGTGACTATTATTTTGAGTACATTAATTCGATGTGAATGCTCGCAATCATCAAGCAATAGAATTCTTCCCTTCAGCTCGGACGTCACCGAACATGAGTTGGTTCTGGACCAAACTAATTGTCGTCGATTGTGCCTCTGGTCTATCCAACTTATCCATCCTTGATCAGAGTGTCTGCTTCTGTTCCCTTAATTTGGAAATCATAATTCCTTTGCATTTGAGCTCTGGATTAGTCAGTTGTCTCTATAATCCAATGCCCTTGCATTGTTACTTCCTCTGATTGTGTGCTGATGCTCACATCAGCTCTGTTATGGACTGACAGATCCTTTAATGGATTTTATCCGACATTGTCCTTCATATTCAATAACCTTGTGAGCCTTCCCTTGGATATATAATGCCTTTGGTAAAATTGTATCATCTGCTTTTGAACAATGCTCTACTTTCGAGCTTGTATTATTTACTCCGAAGTTTGTGGTATATGTTCCTAAGATGCCCTGGTGGGTTGAACCTATGCCTTCCCTAATCTGTGTGAACCCGAAAGATTTCACGGGTCAAACCTATCTGGTATTGCACCAGGTAAAACTTTCAACAACTAATGACATTTTCGAATACGAGAGGTGAATGAAAGGTTATGCGTGGAACAAGTGGGAGTCGACCTTGAACCTTTGAGTTCATGCCCATGGACACGATGTAGATCCTATCATGGAAGCTTCTTGTAATAATAACTATTTCCTTGATATAATAACCTTGGTATCGGTGAATTGATCCTTTGCAACCGTGACTCCGACCATGATTGTTCTCCTTTGATTCCACTTCTCAGACAAGATGAAGTACTTGTCTTCTGTAGATCATTTCACGTGTCCACCGTCTACTCTGCTCTACCGTCGAGTATTACACTCTGGTATCTCGAGGATATCACCGAACTACATAACTTCTTATGAGTTCTTCATCAACTATTATTTCTCGATGATTCCAATTTCTTCGGGTTTTGAGTTGTTTGTCACTCAAAACACCGATAACTGAATCGAGTCTGTTCTACGGTTCAACAACTTTTAGTAGTCCTCTTTACTTACGAGTTTGTACCCGATCACGTCAATCCTAGCCTGTTCGGCTATATCATTATCATGCTTAACTTTAACTGTGCTACCTGGTCCGTAATCCCAGAGCACAACTTTCGATGATGAGCTAAGCTTACGTCGATCTTCCTCGTCATATCAGTTCGCCTTGGACAACAAGCTTGATATCAAGTTTGTGTCCTACCCATGGTTCCAATAACCTTCCGCTTCATCATTCCTTTGACTTGATGTCGTCGCTGATTGATTACATCTTCATGAAATCTATCGACAAATGTGTCGTGATCATCATCAACCTTATGAGCTCTTCCAGGATATCAATTGAGTTCATGATGAGAAATACCATCCTTGCCCCGATGATTTGTGTTATCTTTGAGCACTTTATTGCCTTCCGTTCAACACAAACTTGTTTGTGTTTTGTGTTATACCTTGAGTTCCTTGCTACCCAGCATTGTTCTTCTTTACCTTGGAGAATTACCGCCTTTTATGTCAAGAATGTCATGGGAATTTCACCACCTCTTAAGAATTCTTGGTATAGTGATACTTCTCACCATCACCATTCTTTCCTGGTCCTCGCGTTGATCCCAACCGGGGTACCAACAAGTGAACGGTACTATTTGGATTCTGCCTTTCTAGCAACCCTATTGCTTTGAAGTTAATGGTCGGCCGTTCGTTCTTGGACTATTGATTATTGAATCACCATTCTGACATTGGTCGTGCAAACCCGACCCATATTTCGGGCGCACCTTTCAACCAATGTTTAATTGTGTATGTTTTCCTCGAGCATACCTCATTATATCATTTGATATGACAAATGTTATCCCCATGTTCACATAGTTGTGGAAATCCATCTTGTTGGAAATCTCGATGAAGTGTCGCTGAGACCATCAGCCACCTCCCCATCCTCTCCTTGGTTTAATGATGAACGCTTGTTTTGGACTCGCTCCCATAGTTCATTTCTTGAGAATCTTACATTGTCATCTCATCAATTTGTGTTGCACCTTTTCTTCTCTGGCATCCTAAGTCAGAGGTATCCTGACACCAATCGGATCTGAACCTCGGTCAGATATGATGGTTGGGGCATATTTCCAAGAGTTATAACATTGGTCTACGTATGACCTGGTAAGGTGATGACATGCCTAGCACCCCCGGCCGGAGGACCTATTATTATAGTTTCCTTTCTGGCAAGGTTAACCATTCTTCCATGAGGAAATTGTAAGACTTACTCTATAAGTTATTTCTGATGGATCCTTTGTGTTCCCAAAGTCTGACCTTTGCTCGAAGACCATGTCGATGCTATCTCGAAGCATGTTTGTGGTACTCTGATTTTCAACAAGTACATTGAAGCCCAATGCTAAATATTTCCTGCCCAATTATCCAAACACCGCTGTATGGGTAATGTCATGAAAAATCCTCTCCCCTACCTAAAGAGTTTTCTACATTATATCCTGACATGGATATCATGCTCTGCTTGTCCTTGGGAAGGATATACCCTTGAAATATGTGTTTAAACATATTTTCCTTTCCATTGATCTGTTTAATCTGATGATCATATTTTCCTTCCATTGTTGATTTAACCTTTCTTGTGATCTATATGATCTGAGCAGTAATATTCTCCTGCTTATGTAAACACCTCGGTGTACAACTCTGCCAGTGAGACCCTGTTACTTTTGTTGGTGACATTTCGGTAACCACCGATGGACGAGAACTTTGCCTACTGGTCCACCTCGTTCAACGAGCAGGAAAATGGTTCTCTTCGTCCCTCGTCCTTGGTACTGATGTTGTTGCCGACATAACTGATAGGCTATCCTTTGACATACCTTGCTTGCATGATCACGCAAGACGTCTCCGCCCTTCCTACTTTTAACCCACATGGTGGGCCGATAACCCACAGTTCCATAGGATCGAAACCTGACTCTCCTGTACACCCCCTGTTCCCAAAGTTATTCCTCCCGCGTGGACTCGTATGTAATTCATGAGCCACCTTCCAATGAGATCGTCAATTCTGGCATCGGACACAATAATTATTCCGTTGCTTGAAACCCCTTTTCACCTTCTGCCTAGGCAATGAACGATTGCCTGGCTGCTTGAAACTTCTTATTGTACCTTCCAACTTTACTCTCGATGTGTTTTATTTTGTTCAACTCGAGAGGTACTCATATGCTCATTCATGGGTTAATCCCAGATTATTACCCTTATAGCATTCTGTCGTTGCTGATCTGCCCCGTTACCTATTCTTAAATACGATGAAGATCCCGAAGAAAGGATGCCGACTACATCATGATGACCTGAAACAGAGGAATGAAGACATCAGTGTAATGGATTGATCTCTTCAAGAAGAGCAACCAAAGACGAGAAGATTCGTTAGGATTTCGTAACCAGACCTTCCCCCCTAGTCCCCCTCTTAAATCTCAGGACGAGATTTCTTGTAGTGGAGGAGAATTGTGACGCCCGGATAGTTACGCTACAGTAATCCTTCGCTAATGATGCCACGTCACCTCGATTACTGTGGCTAATCTCGCATTAGTTCGAAACCGATTCGAATTGAATTTAAAAATTTGGCAAACAACAAAAGTTTTCAAAAAATTAAACTAAAATGTTCGGAGTGTGCAGTTAAATGCCAGGGTAATTATAATAGAGCAAACACAATTTTACAAAACACCTAAATGGCCTAAACTAATTAAAATAGAAAGAAAATAAATAAAGGAAAGAAAATAGAAAAGAAGACGAAACAAATAAGAGCAAAAGGGCGCAGCCCCCCCCCCCTCGCTGGGCCTCGGCCCAGCTGGCCACCGGGCCAACCAGGCCGGCCCAACCGCCCGCTACTAAACCCCCGCACCACTCCCACCCCCCACCGACACACCACTCCCCCTCCCCAAAATATCTCTCCTCCTCTCCCCGGATTGGATCGGGATCGAGGGAGGAGACCGCCTCGCCGGCGCCCGGAGCTTCGCCCCCCTCCCCCCGCCGGAGCTGCCTCCTCATCGTCGCCGGACTGCCGCCACCTCGACCCCTTCCTCGTCGGACCTCCCCGACCGCCGTCACGCCCGCTGCCCGTGCCCTACAGCCCCGCCGTGAGCGTCCTCCTCCTCTCCCATCTTCCCCGTCACCGCGCGCCCGAGGCCGTGCTCGCTCGCGGCCTCCCCGCGCTCGTCGCGCCTCCTCTGGATGGCCATCGCGCCCGAGCCGTTCCCCGCCATCGCCTCGCCATACACGTCCGCCCGACCCGTTCCACGCCGTCGCCTCGCCATACACGGCCGCCCGACCGCGCCCTGCGTCGTGCGTGCTTGCCCCCGATGCCCCTCTACACCCGCCAGCCCCTGCTCTCGCCGCGTCCCCGACTCCTATTCGGCCGGCCTCCCAAGCCGCCCCCTCCCCTGGCTCTGCCTTCACCGCGCCCGTGACCGCCCCTGACGTGCGGCGCCGTGCTCGTCGCCCATCCCCTCGCCTCCGTCCCCCTTGCTTCCCCGCCGGCGCTCACCCCTGCGCCCTCGCATCCTCTGAACACGGCCGCGGCCACGGCCGATGGCGCCGGCCCCCAACGCTCCTCCGCGTGGCCGCCTCTCCACAGGCCACGGCCGGCGCGCCCTGCTTCGGCCATGGCCTCGCCGTGGCCACCGCCCCCTGCTCTGGCGCCTTGTCGGGTCCGCCCGCACCTGGGCGTGCGCCCGCTCGGGCCGTGTCCTGCGCCCGCGCCCGCTAAGCGGCGCCCGATAGGCCCCTGTACCTATGGCACGTGGGGCCCGCCCTGGAACGTTTTAGAAAAAAAGAAAATAATGATAAACATAAAAAATAAGCAATTAAATAAATATATTAAATAAATAAATAAATAATAACTAAAATAATTAAAATATTAATTAATTAATTAATTAAGTAATTAAGTTAATTAATCCTGATTAGATTAACCTAATCACTAATTAAACTAATTAATCTGTTTTAGTTAATCTTAGTCAATGACAGTGGGATCCACACGTCAGGTTGACCAAGTCAACTCTGTTGACTGCTGATGTCAGCATGACATCATGCTGATGTCATTAATCTGTTTTTCGAATTAATTAAATAATTAATTAAATTTCAGAAGTTAATAAAATCTTTAAAAAATCATATCTTTTAATCCGTAACTCGGATTAAAATATTTTCAACATGAAAGTTGCTCAGAACGACGAGACAAACCCGGTTACGCAGCCCGTTCGTCCACCACACACCCCTAACATATCAAACCCGCAACTTTCCCCCTCCGGTTCGTCTGTCAGAAAACACGAAACACCGGGAATACTTTCCTGGATGTTTTCCCCCCTTCACCGGTATCACCTACTACCGCGTTAGGGCACACCGAACACCGCGTATTGTCTTGTTACGCTTTGTGATGCTTTGATTGCTCTGTTATTTATTGTGTTCCCTCTTTGTTACTTCTTTCCGATAGACCCCGAGACTGCCGGCGACCCCCAGTTCGACTACGGTGTTGGTGGCTCGTCCTTCTTGCCAGAGCAACCAGGCAAGCCCCCCCCCTTGATCACCAGATATCGCCTATTCTTCTCTATACTGCTTGCATTAGAGTAGTGTAGCATGTTACTGCTTTCCGTTAATCCTATTCTGATGCATAGCCTGTCATTGTTGCTACAGTCATTGATACCTTTACCTGCTATCCTACTGCTTAGTATAGGATGCTAGTGTTCCATCAGTGGCCCTACACTCTTGTCCGTCTGCCATGCTATACTACTGGGCTGTGATCACTTCGAGAGGTGATCACGGGCAAATACTACATATACTTTACACTATTACATTACCTGTGATACTGTTCGGAGATGGGGGCTGGAAGGACAGGTGGCTCCATCCCGATAGAGGTGGGCCTGGGTTCCCGACGGCCCTCGACTGTTACTTTCTGGCGGAGCGACAGGGCAGGTTGAGACCACCTAGGAGACAGGTGGGCCTGGCCCTGTTCGGCGTTCGCGGATACTTAACACGCTTAACGAGATCGTGGTATTTGATCTGAGTCTGGCCATTTGGTCTATACGCACTAACCATCTACGCGGGAGTAGTTATGGGTATCCCGGCGTCGTGGTATCAGCCGAAGCCCTCTTGACATCAGCGACTGAGCGGCGCGCGCCGGATTGGACTGGAACGCCACTAGGCTAGGTCTGCTTCCGGCCGCCCACGCAACGTGCAGGTGTGCTCAGGGCGATGGGCCCAGACCCCTGCGCGCATAGGTTTAGACCGGCGTGCTGACCTCTCTGTTGTGCCTAGGTGGGGCTGCGACGTGTTGATCTTCCGAGGCCGGGCATGACCCAGGAAAGTGTGTCCGGCCAAATGGGATCAAGCGTGTTGGGTTATGTGGTGCACCCCTGCAGGGAAGTTAATCTATTCGAGTAGCCGTGATCTTCGGTAACAGGACGACTTGGAGTTGTACCTTGACCTTATGACAACTAGAACCGGATACTTAATAAAACACACCCTTCCAAGTTCCACAGACAACCCGGTGATCGCTTTTCTACAGGGCGATGAGGAGAGGATCGCCGGGTAGGATTATGCTATGCGATGCTACTGGAGATGCTACTTGGAGTTGCTACTTGGAGATGCTACTTGGAGGACTTCAATCTACTCTCTTCTACATGCTGCAAGACGGAGGCTGCCAGAAGCGTAGTCTTCGATAGGACTAGCTATCCCCCTCTTATTCTGGCATTCTGCAGTTCAGTCCACTGATATGGCCTCCTTACACATATATCCATGCATATGTAGTGTAGTTCCTTGCTTGCGAGTACTTTGGATGAGTACTCACGGTTGCTTTCTCCCCCCTTTTTCCCCCTTTCCTTTCTTTCTGGTTGTCGCAACCAGATGCTGGAGTCCAGGAGCCAGACGCCACCGTCGACGACGACCCCTACTACACCGGAGGTGCCTACTACTACGTGCAGGCCGATGACGACGACCAGGAGTAGTTTAGGAGGATCCCAGGCAGGAGGCCTGCGCCTCTTTCGATCTGTATCCCAGTTTGTGCTAGCCTTCTTAAGGCAAACTTGTTTAACTTATGTCTGTACTCAGATATTGTTGCTTCCGCTGACTCGTCTATGACCGAGCACTTGTATTCGAGCCCTCGAGGCCCCTGGCTTGTATTATGATGCTTGTATGACTTATTTTTATTTGTAGAGTTGTGTTGTGATATCTTCTCGTGAGTCCCTGATTTTGATCGTACACATTTGCGTGCATGATTAGTGTACGATTGAATCAGGGGCGTCACATCGCGGGACACCGACTGTGCCATCAATATCAGGAGTGGGTTTAGTGGATATTTGATACCGTAGCACCGAATCACACCCATTTATACCCGGTTTATGTCATTTAAAATAAAAGGTCCATCCTCCGCAATTGTCACAGGCACAACAATCGAAATATGCTCGGCACAACTTCTCAAGAAGTTTTCGACATCTAAAAAATAAAGTGCATATAACAGGAGTCCACGCGTACACTTTTCTAAAGGTGACAGGATGAATAAGCAACCCCAGATCTAATCAAACCGAAATTACACCTGAAAAAAAGCAGCCCCCCGTTGTGAAAAATTACTACTCAATTATGCTTGCCGGTAACTTAGGCGGCCAGGACAGAGTAACCAGCAACACCTTGCAGGCCAGGGTGGTGTTGGCATGGCACAAAATCTTGGTCGCCTCGTTCGCCTCTGTGTTAATTGAGTACAAAGAGCCGACGTATCCAAACCTTGCGACCACGTGACGTGCCCCTTCTCCGCCGCCCAGTATTCTGACCAAAAAGAAGACCCGCGTGCCTGTCCTCCAGTAAGCATTTTGACACCACATAGCTGAATCTTCCGAAAGACCGAACAACAGCGGTAATGGCAAGCTTGCGCGTGAGTTCCATGTACCAGACGGCTGTAGGTCCCATATACGAAGGAGAGCACCCTGAACCTGCACCATTGTCAGCATGCCAAAGGTGGAACTGCACACCCTGTAGTCCCACCCCGCATGCAATTTGGTGGAGGTGAAATCTGTAGGGAGATCAACATCACTGAATGATCAAAAATGCTACACCTACGTACAACTTCTACGTAACCTACGTAATCCCCTCCCCCATTAATCAAACTGCCCCCCTGATTTCAAGGGTGGGCCCGTGTCCCCAACTAATGGCCAATAAAAATCTGCCAAATCAGCTCATACGTAAGATACGTAGCACACATTACGTAGGTGTAGCATTGCTGCTGAATGATTCATCGTGCATGTCGTAAGCCTTCACTATCCCCACCTCGTACATCATGTACAAAACATTGCGCTTTATCACAGAGTATGGGGCTCTGAAGAAGGTTGCACACCCTACACAGTGCATGGCTTCTGAAACTTTGAGCTTCCATGCTCCATCTTTGAAGACGTTTACCTGAGAAAGGAGAGAGACGGATGCTTTTCAACACAGTAGCATGTTTTACAGGTGAGATCAGCAGCAGATACACGGTTTTCAGGAAAACAAAAAAGGTAATTCACAAAACTTACGTGGTAGTGCACAGGATTGTCGCTCTGCATCTGCACCCCCCCGGAATCGAACATGGCCTTGCTTGTAGACCCAGATACAAAGAAGGATATCTCCCCGTTCAAAACGGCGAAATGCCCCCAAGTGTTCTCCGTAGCAGCTGTGATAGATTGCTCTGCAGTGGTGATCACACTTGTTTGAACGCCACTTGCTGCCGGCTTGAGATCGATGTAACCGGGAGACGGGCTTCGCTCCGATGAATCGAGAGTTGATACTGTCAAGGACAAGGAAATTTCTTTCCGGGCTACGGAATGCTGCCGCCAGCAAGCAAGCCTCTTGAGCAATGGCACCTTGAAGACCGGGGCAAGCTGCAAACTTTGAGTTCTGCCACCCCAAACTATCAAATTCGACAACGTAACCTAACAGAGGGGGGGCGAACCTTTTCCGGAACTCGTCCAGGAAGGTAGGCAGCTTGGTGCTTGCACACCATGAAGTCGAGACCGCCGTCGCGCACACCAGGTCGCCGCAGCTGCCCAAACGGATGAGGATCTGGCGAAGCAAGTCCGGGCAGCCGAGCACTTTCTCCGCCGGGGAGCTTCCGGCCATAGCTGCTTGTTGGAGAGGAAAAGAGGTGGTTACAGTGGGATACGGGTTTGCCAAGGGGCGCCGACAGGCTCTGAATATGGCTATGGCATTGGCTGCATCGATGGGCCATGGCATACGTACGTGGTGCATCGGGTTCCTGCGGGCGGCGGCAAAGAGACGAGTAGATCATGCCAAGGACGGCTGCGTGTTCTCCGCGCTGGTATGGGCAGGCCCCGTCCCAGCAGCTGACCAGGGTCAGGCCCAGTTAGAAGGCAAACAGGAGTAGGAGGTAGGGGGCGGCAGAAAAAAACAAAGATCCTGTTGTGCAAAGTCAAACAAAAAAATGCCTGGACCGCCCAAACAACGTATCTCGTGAGTCCTCGAATACCGGGCTTCAGATGTTTCATCGGCTTCCTTGTCGGTGTTAGAGTGTGGACTTGGTCAGCGCTGCGTCACCATGATCTCTCCACCACTCCTCCCACGTTCTGGCTCCTCCCCTATATGTACTCTCTCTCTTGTACTTGGAAACGCAAGGAAAACTATCAATCCAAAGATTTTACATGGTATCAGACACCGGTTCCGCATCCCTCCCTCCACGATCGCCATGACTGGAGGCCCGCCAACTCCCGGTGGCCAGCCAACTGACTCTCTCCCCGGCGGCCAGCCAACTGCCTCTCTCCCCGCCGGCGTGCCAACTCTTCCCATCACCGACACCCAGCCGCCTCCACCCCTTCCCGCTGCCATGCCCGCCGCCAGCCTCTCGTTCAGCGACACCATTACAGACATCACCCCGTTCATCCCCATTGTTCTCGGTCTTCACAGACACAACTACTACCATTGGCGCCATCTTTTCGAGATTCATCTCGGACGCTGCTCTCTCCTTCACCACATCTCCGGCGACACGCCCCCCGCCCCGCATGATCCATGGTGGCTCAAGGACGATCTCGTCATCATTCAGTGGCTGTATACTCGCATCTCCACGGAGCTCTTCAACCTCGTGGTCACCGACGGCGCCTCCGCTCGCGACATCTGGCTCAAGCTTCGTCGGCTCTTCCAGGATAACCGCGACGCCCGCATCTCGGCTCTCAACACGGAGCTCCGCACTATCACGCAGGGCGATCGCCCGGTCGGCGTGTTCTGTCAGCGCATCAAGGCTATCGGCGACGAGCTGCGTGAGCTTGGAGAGGTAGTCGCCGATCGCTCTCTTCTTCACGCACTGATGGGCGGCCTCGACGAGCGCTTCGCCCAGCAGGCCACGCTCATCCCGCTCCTTCGTCCTCTGCCAACGCTGGCGGAGGCCCGCTCCATGCTGCAGATGGAGGAGCAGAACCAGCAGCGCAAGGCAGCACCCTGCGCCTCTTCCACACGACAGCGCGGCCCATTCCTGCTCCAGCGCCTCCACCGCCAACGCCGCCCTCGCCTCAGCCGCCACCTGGGTGGCGCCCCAGCCCCAACTACAAGGGCAACAACCCGGTTTACAGGCCGCCCAAGCACGGTGGCGCGTCTTCCTCCACTACTCCGGCGCCGACCCACTCCGCGCCCCCAACTTCAGGGCCGGCTTCAACACCGGTGGTGCCCCCGGATCCTTCCACCTGGCGTCCTTCTCATGACCCGTGGAAAGGTCTGGTGCAGGCCTGGCCGATGCCTTGGTCGACACCGTCGCCCTACGGCGCTCCGCCAGCCTACAGCGGTGCATGGGCGCCCGGCCTTCGCCCCGCGCTCGGCGCCCCCGGTCTCCTCGGCTCACACCCTCCGCCAGCCGCCTACACCGCCTACGCGCCTCTGTACCAGGCCGCGGCTGCTCCTTCGGCTTACTCCATGTACCCCTACGGGGCTCCTCCGCCGGCCTGGGATCTCGTTGCGTCGTCCTTGGCGTCGTCTCCCACACCGCCGCCGCCGACTACTGCCTCCACCTCAACTACCACCACTCCGGCTTGGGATCAGGCTGCGTTCATCGCCGCCATGAATTCACTTACCACCCAAGACACAGGTAATGATTGGATCTTCGATTCTGGCGCCTCTGCGCATATGTCTGCATCTACCAGTACGCTTTCCTCCATCCACCCCTCCCTCCTTTTCCCATCCATTACTATATGAGACGGCTCCTTTGTTCCGGTTTCTTGTGTAGGCACCACCTCTCTCCCGTCCTCTCGTTCACCTCTTCTTTTGCGTGAAGTTCTTGTTGCTCCGGCCCTTATCAAAAATCTCATTTCTATTAGACGCTTTACTATCAATAACCAAGTTTCTGTTGAATTTGATCCTTTTGGGCTGTCTGTGAAGGATCTTCGCACCAGGATGGAGATCGCTCGGTTCAATAGCTCTGGTGACTTGTACACAGTCCACGGCGCGTCTTCTTCTCCACTGCATGCTCTGCTTGCCTCTTTCACTCTCTGGCACCGCCGGCTTGGTCATCCTCACAGCGGCACGACTACCACTCTTCTTCAGGAGTTTCAGCTCCCGTACGATCGTCATAGTCATGATTCGTCCTTGTGCCATGCGTGTCAGATGGGCAAACATGTTCGCCTGCCTTTTGGCACGTCTACTACCTGTAGTTCTTTCCCTTTCGAACTATTGCATTGTGACTTGTGGACGTCACCTACCTCTAGTGTTTCTGGTTTCAAGTACTATCTTGTAATATTAGATGACTACTCGCACTTTGTATGGACTTTCCCTCTTCGTGCAAAATCTGATGTCCCTGCCCTCTTTGTCAATTTTCAACGTTATGTCTCTACCCACTTCTCTCTTCCTATTCGCTTCTTACAGTGCGACAATGGTCGTGAGTTTGACAACTCTCGCAACCGCACCTTCTTTCTCGACCACGGCATTCTTCTTCGCTTCTCTTGCCCCTATACCTCTCCCCAAAACGGCAAAGCTGAACGCTCCCTCCGCACCATTAACGACATCCTTCGTACTCTACTCATCCAATCTTCTATGCCCCCCTCCTATTGGGTAGAAGCCCTGCGCCATGCCACTTTCCTCCTTAACATTCTCCCCACGAAATTGTGTCCCCATTTTTCTCCCTACGAATCTCTTTATCTAGCATCACCTAGCTATCATGATCTCAAAACTTTTGGTTGCCTGTGTTTTCCCAACTTGGCTGCCACCTCTGATAACAAATTGTCCCCACGATCCCTGCCATGCATTTTTCTCGGGCACTCAGATTTCCACAAAGGGTATCGTTGCCTTCACCTCCCGACTGGTCGTATAATTCTTTCTCGACACGTCACTTTTGATGAGACGATTTTTCCGTTTGCCAATCATACACAACCTGACCTCTCTGCCCCGCTTTCTGGCGCTACAGTCGCCCCATCGCGCCCCTCCGCGATCGACGTGCATGGGCTGCATGGGCCTGTTCACCTGGACCCCGCTCCACCCAATCCCGCCGCTTCCTCGCTGGCCCCACACCCCAACCCCACCAACCTTTTTGCCCCCGACAACTGCGACGCAGCGGATTTCTTAGATCGCTCGCCGTCCAACCCGCACCCCGCTTCCCCCGACCCCACCACCTTTTCCGCCCCCGACAACTGCGCCCCGGCAAATCTCTTGGATCGCTCGCCGCCCAACCCACATGTCGATTCTCCCGGCCCCACCACTCCTGTTCCCATCCGATCTCCCGCCGCCTCGCCAGGGCCTATCAGCTCGCCTCTTTCTCCTCTACTTTCATCACAGCCCACCGTGTCTTCTTCCTCCTCTCTCCCTACGCCACCACCTCCCTCCCGCCCCTTGCCTCGCACTGCCGTTCCTGTTCCCGTTCCACAGAACGCTCACAGCATGCGTACTCGCAGCAAATCCGGTTTTGGGCTTCCCGTCGACCGTCTCAATCTCACAGCCTCGCCACAACCCATCTCTCCCATCCCAACCTCTTATAAGGCTGCTCTTCTAGATCCTAACTGGTTCCGCGCCATGAAGGACGAATATGATGCTCTTCTTCTCAACAACACATGGTTGCTCATTCCTCGCCCTCCCGGTGCCAACGTCGTTTCTGGCAAGTGGGTTTTTCGCCACAAATTCAACTCCGATGGCACCCTCTCCCGCTACAAAGCTCGCTGGGTTTGCCGTGGCGACTCTCAGCAGCCTGGGATCGATTTCGACGAGACTTTTTCCCCTGTTGTCAAACCGAGCACCATTTGCGTTGTGTTGAGTCTCGCAGTCTCATCTTCATGGCCCATTCACCAGTTAGATGTTAAAAATGCCTTCCTCCATGGCTCTCTCAATGAGACTGTGTTTTGTCGACAGCCCCTCGGTTTCAGCGATCCTACTCTTCCTGATCACGTTTGTCATCTCCAGAAATCTCTCTACGGTCTCAAACAAGCGCCCCGTGCTTGGTTTGAGCGTTTTGCGTCCTTCATCCAGAGCATCGGCTTCTTCCCCTCTCGCTCCGACTCCTCTCTCTTCATCTTCCACTCTTCCGAGCATGTCGCTTATCTCCTGCTTTATGTTGACGATATCGTCTTAACCACCTCCTCTGACTCCTTCCTCACCCAAATCATCTCTTCCCTGCGCGCCGAATTTTGCATGACCGATCTTGGTCCTCTTCACCATTTTCTTGGCGTTGCTGTCTCCCGCGCCTCCTCTGGTCTTTTTCTCTCTCAGCAACAGTATGTTTTGGACCTTCTCTCCAAAGCTGGCATGATCGACTGTCATCCTTCTCGTACACCCGCTGAAACAGGCCTGAAACTCTCCTCTGCAGGCGACCCTCTCCCCGACCCTACTCTCTATCGTAGCCTTACTGGAGCCCTTCAGTACCTTACTCTCACACGTCCTGATATTACCTACGCCGTCCAGCAAGCCTGCTTGTACATGCACGACCCTCGCCTTCCGCACATGAGCCACATCCGGCGTATTCTGCGCTATCTCAAGGGGACCCTTGATCATGGTCTCTCTATCACTCCTTCTTCCCCAACTTCCCTCATAGCGTACTCTGATGCCGACTGGGCGGGATGCCCAGACACTCGTCGATCCACATCGGGATACTGCATGTATTTGGGTGATAACTTGGTTTCATGGTCGTCGAAACGGCAGATGACTGTTTCGAGGTCATCTGCGGAGGCTGAATACCGTTCGGTCACTCATACTGTTGCAGAAATAGTGTGGCTTCGCCAGCTTCTCGCCAAGCTGCATCGCCCTCTTGATCGTGCTACAATTGTCTACTGTGACAATATTTCTGCAGTGTACTTATCATGTAATCCTGTACAGCATCGTAGAACTAAGCACATAGAGATAGATATCCACTTTGTACGAGAGAAAGTAGCGTTAGGCGACGTCTGAGTTCTGCATGTTCCTACAAGCGCCCAGTTTGCAGACATCTTCACCAAAGGACTGCGGGCGACCTCCTTCCTCGACATTCGTGCCAGTCTCAACGTCGTCGAGCCGGACGTTGACACTGCGGGGGGGTGTTAGAGTGTGGACTTGGTCAGCGCTGCGTCGCTATGATCTCTCCACCGCTCCTCCCACGTTCTGGCTCCTCCCCTATATGTACTCTCTCTCTTGTACTTGGAAACGCAAGGAAAACTATCAATCCAAAGATTTTACAGTCGGGATCCATTTGTAGGGAATCAGGCTGACCAGGGGAGGCCGGCCCGTGATCGTATTCAGGAGGGAGGCTTGAATAAGATACGCCCGGCCACCTGTACATGAGGTTGGGCATTTGCTCTCGTGCTAGAAGCCCACATAGCAGCTGGAGGTCGACGAACACCGATCCCTTCCAGTGCGGCGGCACCCATCAGATCTAAGGTACCGTTTTTTCTCCCCGGGGTGTGTGTTTGCATCGATCTAGATGAGCAATCCAGACCGAGCCGCATGAGCTATCCTGCAGTAAATGGGAACGGAAGGTTTTCTCGCCTGATTCATGCCCCCGTCCATTTTCCTAACTGGGTAATGACTTAGCGAATTCGTTCTGGATCGAGTTATAATTTGTTAGTCATGCGCACTAGCTCAGGTGATGTAGGCGAAGATATTGATTTCCTAGATTATCCTCTGCAAATGTTGCACCGCGCAAAGGAGCTGTGGAAATAAGTCCGCCCGGGGATCTGTAACGAGTTTTTGTTTTTATCTTCTGCTTTCAAGAATTTTTTTCTTATGATCGCATTTCTTGGGCGCGGTATGGATGGATATGGGATCCCCACTTCCGGGCCGAGACCACCGGGACGGTTACACGATGCATGCTCTGAATCGGAAGAAGAGGAAGGGATCGGTTTTCCTGCTGGAGGTGGCATTGCAGAGTCAGAATCAGACGAAGAAGATCAGCACCAGCGCAATGGGAAATCACCTGCAATCAGCTCCAGGTGCAGTGTTAAGAAGCTTCATGATTTTCTAGCATCTTTTGACGAGGAAAACAGACAATATGTCGTCGAGATGGATTTCAGGGGGCTGCTAGAGCTACCAAAGATAACCAGGACATATAGGCATTTCTTAATGTCTATCCTAGGTCATGTAGACGAGGAAGCAAGTTCTATCACGATAGATCACAAGCGCGACGTGCAGTTCTATGATGAAGATGTTCATACTGTCGTTGGCATACCGTGTGGAGCTGTGCCTGTTAGGGCATCTCCAGCCGCGCCCCCAAGAAGGCCTCCCCAGGCGATTTTTTCGCGCCGACGCCGAAAAAACGGTCCAGTCGCGCCCCAGGAGCCCGATTTTCGCCGGCTTGGGCCGAAAACAGCGCCGGCGGACCCAGCTCGAACCCGACGCGCTGTGGGGCGCCTGGGGGCGCCGGGGCGAGCTGTTTTGGCGCGAAAAAGACGCGGGCCAGCCGCGTCAGCGACTCGGCGCCTCGTCTTCCCCCAAGGGCCTCGGTTCCCACGGGGAATCAATGGCAAGGCTGCTGCCGGTCAGCCTTTCCATTGATTCCTCACGGGCGGCGCTTCACGGGATGGCGCACCGACGCCTTCCCTCCCTCGCACGCGTACACACGGGCGCGGCCCGGCTATAAAAGCCGGCGGCCTCCACTCGCCTGTGCCCACACTAGCCCCGCCCCTCATCGTCGTCCAGCCCCTCCCTCTCCCTGCCTCTCCCGAGCGCCGCCGCCCAGCCCCTCCCTCTACCTCTCCCGAGCCCGCCCAGCCCCGTCGTCGCCATGGCAGAACGCTTCCCCGGAGACGAGGCGGCGGCCAACGGCTTCGGCCGCCGTTCGCTCCGCGAAGAAGAGTCCTGGCTCCTGTTCCAGGAGAACATCCCGGCGCCGCCGGACATGCGCGCCGGGCTAACGGGGTGGAGACTCAGCGCCGGGGGAGTGCTCATTCCCCCGTTGCTCGACCCGTGGCGAAGCCGAACTACTTCGCCGAGGAGGTCGAGATCGTGTGCGCGTCCCTCACCGACGCCCAGCTCTCCCTCCCCCAGTACGCCGCTGACAACCACGCGGCCTGGGCGGCATATTTCGAGCACCACCAGCAGCAGCGATTGGCGTCCACCAACGGCGCGCCGGTGGTCGGCGGCCGATAGAACAGCGAGGGGCGCCACCTCTGGTGGGGCGTCCCCGGCCGCACACTCGAGGGCGTGCTCACGTACCTCGAGGGCGGCAACGACCCGCCGTTGGCGTACCCCCCGGCGCAGCACCGACGCGTCGGGCCATGGGCGCCAAGGAGGTTCGGGTCCTCCTCCTCCTCTTCCTCCTCCCGATCCTCATCGCACTCCTCCGGCACTCCGGCCCTGCTCGGCGTCAAGGCCGAGCCCGCGGCGGAGTCGCCGCTCGGCCGGCGCACTCGCAGCGTCGGCATCGTCATCGACGAGGGCGGCTGGCGCGCCTCCTCCTCATCGGCTCCTCCGCGCTTCGTCAAGCCAAAGACGGAGTCGGGGCTGGCGCCGGTGAAGACGGAGCCGGGGCTAGCGCCGGTGAAGGCGGAGTTCGACGACGACGACGCGGCCCTAGAATGGGCGCGCCAGGACTCCATTGCGATGGATAAGACGCGCCGGGAGAAGGTGAAGGAGCGCCAGCGCGCCGCCCTGCGCCGCTTCGAGGAGCGCCGACGCGGCCGCGATGAAGACGGGGTCGTCGTCCTATGCGACAGCGACGACGACAACAACGTGCCGCCGCCAGTCCGCCATGGCGACGCCGGGTCCAGCAGGGGCGCCCACGTCAAGGAGGAGAAGGCCGACGACGACGATGGCGGCGATGACTTCAGCCCCTTTCTTTTTTAGATTAGGTTAATGTAATGAAAATGCGCGAATTTCACCGAAATTTGCCATGTTTAGCCGAAATTTAACTACTTTTTATCATAACTTTGCCGAACGGCCCCTTTTTTTTAATACGTGCCTGGGGGCGGCCCTGGGGGCCGACGGCTGGGGACTGACTCGCCCCAGGGCCATTTTTTGCGCCGGCTTCCCCCCAGGCGGCGCTTTTAGACGCCCCCTGGGGGGCCAACGGCTGGAGATGCCCTTAGGGATCCAGGGCATCATGTTTCGGAGGAGGTGCTCGCGCAGATCAAAGCCATGTTTGGTATCGGACCGGGGGAGCACAGCATTTTGCCAATTATTGAAGCTGTGAAGATGACATACGGCCGCCGAATGACTGCTTAGGAGAAGAACAAGTTCAAAGTGGGGCTGGTGATATGCGCATGCACATACCTCCTTGCTCCAACACTGAAGAACGACTACTTCTGCACCGATTACTGGGGTGCATTGGCCACACCTGACCTCATACATATGCACAACTGGTGCAGATACACACGAGAAGAGCTGCTAGTTGTGGCTAAAAGGGTGAAGGCAGATCTCTTAGGAGGGCGTCAGAAGTCAAACCTACCCGGGTGCCTGCCTTTTATTCATGTGACTCTTCAACACGATCATAAGATAATTCCGTAGCCAAAGAAACATTTTGTTTTTCAACCGAAAGTTGACACGTGTTTTAACGAACCAAATGTGATTTTTTCAGGTCTTCTATATTGAAAACCTAGACGCTGCAGAGAACAACATCGACCACACTGTACGGCCTAGGATAAAAGCGTACAACTACGCCCTTATGAAAAGAATCATTCAGAAGGATGTGAAGTCGCGCAAGGGAGATTACCCTGTTGTGTACGGCAGGCTGCTGGTGAACGTTCTAACTATGCATGTTCCTAACACCCACGCCTTGTGCTAATGAAGCGATGTCACGAACGTTTTTTGTTTTGCTTGAACCGTGTTAATCAAAAGCCAAGGGCGGAAACAGAGGTATGTTACCCTAGGAACCCCATAAACAGGAAACGGGCGGCGGGGACATCAACGGGTCCCGCCCCTGGGCGGACACTTGCATCGAGCTGCAGTTCAGTAGACATAAAGGAGGTTAGTACAACTAAAATGAATACACACAGCTGTGAGTGTGAAAATGCCAAAATGAATCAGAATGCTGACCTTTCCCCTGTTAAACAATGTGTATACCGTGCAGGCATCTTATGTTGTGTTGGACAAAATATCAAAGTTTACATCCAGGTGCGAAGAGGTCCTTCTTTCGACTGCAAGGAAGAAGGAAGAGGAAAATCACCGCCATTTCAATGCACTAAATACCCTGGAAAATTCAGCTCAGCACACAATCAAAAGGGAGGCAAAGAGAGTGAGAAATGAGTTCTTCTCCTTCTTCTCAATTATCGAGAGGCAAGACGCCGAGATGAGGACAAGGAGGAGTGATACAAGTAAGTGATGAAACAAATGATTATTCTATCTCGCTTACGGCATGTATGAAGATTATGTGTTTTGTTGGCTGTCTGCTAAGGACTTGGTTTTTCCCGAATATGCAGGTAATGGTGGCAAGTCAACAGGATGCCGTGGTGCATCCCCTATAACAGACACTGCTCCCCCGGCAGCTCGCGACTCTGCCACGACACCTCCAGGCAGCGGCAGACATCAGCGGACCACTAACATATCACCGGAGGTCGTGAAGGTCTCTCCCCGATGCTTCAAGAAGACGGCCAAGAAACCAAAGAAAGTACGTTTCGAGTGTGAGGAGTCAGATATAATGGATATCACAGATTCAGAAGATAATACAAACGTGGTCAGTTCACCACTTGAACCAATTAATTCTGCCGCCGCACTAGGAGGTTGTCATGTTGAAGGCAACTCGCCCAACGTAAACATCGCTCTAGATAGCTTGATAAGAGAAGCAGAGACATGTAGCAGAGCTGGCAAGCAGATCGGTGAGAGTTCCGCCGCAAACAACAAATCAATTATGGACATTGTACCAGGGACATCATCCTCCGACGTCGTCGGGGCTCCGGATGTTGCGTCAACATACCCGGTTTGCTGCACTCAAGACCCTAATTATCACAACAACCGCCTGTGGAACTATCCCGATGGACACCCACTTCTTGAGGAGACGCCGTCATTCGACTTAGGCATCGTCACTCCGCCTTGCAACAAGTCGAAAGGTCCCAGCATGGTTAGCATTGCTACCATGAGGGACATCACAAGGAGAGACCTTTTCGGGGCAGGTGACTTTGGAATGTGTACTCCAGGTAATCCTTACTGCTATACACAGCAAATGTCATGCGATGGTTTTTTTGCTTCTATTTTTTCCAAAGTATAATATAACAAATTTTCATGTGTTTGTGAAAACAGGGTCTGCTAACCTCGTCACACCAGCAACGCCTTTCCACATATCCAGTGCAAGTCTAGAGGCAACTCAACAACGGCAGATCGTGCACAACGTTTCCCCGGTTAGTTGCACAAGGTCTGTAGCCACTGGACTCTTGGACTTCAGGGAAGAGGTGGAGGCAGACTGTGTCAACCTCAACAAGCCAGTAGGGGAACATTCGCTATCTGCGCCGCCACCGAAAAGGAGAGTGGTCCCCGGACCTGCCAGACGATCCCATTTGTGATGCAGTACCGTCTGTCTGAAAGGGCGTCGGGGAACGCCGCCCACTTATATCTAGTTTTTTCGCAGATGAGCGGTGCAGTGTTAAGCAAGTAAGTTTCGTTTTTTGATGCATGTTGTTAATTCATAATTCATCGCATGAACGTCAGTATGATTTAAAACAAACCACTCACCTGCCTGTTAATGTGCCTGCAGCAATTGGGTTGTTAGCCCATACCCAACTACATAGAACTGACGGGCGCGATACTAAAGAAGCAACTTAGCGTTGGAGGGTTCGTAGAGATAGATCTAATGAATGTCTTCATGAGAAGATTTCAGCAACTGGAGAATGCTTGGGCGAGGAAATACGGTGATTCATCCTGGAGGCACTATCTCGAGCCGGAATTCATGGTAAGAACAAAAAAGATATTTACATGGCCGATGCTAGGCACCCCCCCCCCCTCCGTGCACGTTGTCTAACATTTTTGTCGAATGGGCCTCTGGCCAGCGCTGTAGAGCCACGTGTTGCGAGGCGGAGAATTCATTCATCATGACTACGTAAGGGACATTTTTGTTGGCCACCACATCTCCCACGATGTCAACAGATGCCCTATGGTAACACGCCGCCCCCCTGTACATTTTCTCAAAATGAGAATTGCTGCAAAAAAGATGACTTCACTTCTGCCAAAATCATATATCCCGCGCGCGGTTTTTTTTTTGGTTGCAGATGATTCTGCCAGTTCAGCACACGCACGCCTGGTCCACATACATCTTTGATTTCCCGAGGAGGAGAACAACGATCCTTGACCCTATGATAAACAACGGAGACAGGACGGCAGACGAACTCCGCAATGAGCACATAAAGATAGCGGATGAGCTACGAGCAGCGCTAATGGTTTGCATAGCCGAATACTTTGATGGCTGGACGCCCAAGACGAAAGGGTGGCAGAATTGGTTCCCAAAGCTCACCACTGGACCTTGGGTCTGCAGCCGGTACGGGTATCCATGACAAATTTGGAACACCTTCTAATGTACCGTGTTTTAGTTGGTATTTCTGACAATATATACGTGTGGCAAATTAATTTTCAGGGCATCCAGCAGGATCGTCGCCCTACATTACGCAAGGCAGTGGATGGGGACAAAGCTACAGCGGACACTGTCTCCGGTAAGAATGCCTAATAGTCTTACCTCTTCTCTGAAAACTATTGATGAATGTGACACCGATGGTATTTTATTCATTATGTTTCTTTTTGCGCTACAGATAGGGGATGAGTTCGACCAATCTAGGATGATCCTGCTTTATGAAGTTTTGGGCCTGGCTGGCAACATCGGGCAACTTCCCGCGAAATTCAAAGTATGCCAGACAGATTGCTGAGGACGCGAGCAAAGTGGGTTGTTCGTAGTAATGTCAATCTCATCCGACGACGGCGTGGCCTACTGGAAGAAAGTTGTCTTCAGCGCAAAAACAACCGAGAGCGAATTGCAGCAATCAACATTAACGCTTTTAGTTTGGACCAACTGCCTTTTTGCCTAAAAGAGACCTTGTTCTTATGCACCGGGATGCTATTTTTTTTCACTCCGACTCATCGCTGAATACAGTGACCCTAAGTAGTCCGTCAGGACCTAATTTAGTTCGGGACGTTTCCATCTAGGAAAATTTATCTAAGGTTGGTATTTTTTATCAAATGGACTAGTATGGTTCGAATGTTTCGAACATTTTTATTGCATGCCCTGTCTTTTAAGATAACAGAGTTCAGCAAATGCATACAGTTTCAACTTGCCGTCAGGTCCGTCTTTACGATACAGACTTCTACGGGCAAATGCGCAATGAGTTTTGCGAAGTTCAACATTTAAAAGAAATGGGGGCATTGAAAGGAGATTTGGTTGTCCTTGCACGCATCAAGCCAACAATCAGCCCTTGGGGTGCAAACACACGGCGAAGAACGTCCAGATGTTCCTACCCATTGAACGAGCACTTATAGTGATCGTCGTTGATTGTGGTGAAAAGATTGCCCATAGCAACATGAGCTCCAATAACACACCTGACAAACAGAACAACCTGTCAAGCACACTACCATGACCGTTGGGAATAACTATCAAAGAATTGTTGTGTAACTTGTGACCTGAGTTGCTCTGCATCAGCGCCAGTTTGAGATTGGATCAGAGTGAATGATGCGCCATTCTCCAGCTGACTGTTCGTTTTGGGTTGGGACGTATGGGACCGATGCAGGCACTGGGAATAAGCACTAAAACAGAAATATAATGTTTTTTTACAAAGAAGGTAGTGACAGAAACACATACAGAATCCCTGGATGGTAGAATACTCGCAGAAAGTCGTCGAAGAGTCTGTTGCCACGGTCTGAAACAGGAGATGATTGCTCATGGGCAGCTACAGCCAATTCCATCCTTCTAATGTCACTTTACCTATCCTTGTACTGTACAAAAACACGACAATACATGACCTAACCTGAAAAAAGCAGTAAGATGCTGAAATCTTGGTACATCAACCAGAGAAGGGTGCACAATACCTTTTTCTTAAGATCCAAGTGAACATATACGCACTGAAGGAAGTGATTGGTTATTGCATTGTAGTTCGTCACCACGCTGTAATGACAAAAAGAAGACACACACGTTTCTGTTACTTTCAGTCACCTAACGCATTCCCAGCAAAGCTACTGCAACCTCCCACCCAAAACCGCTTAGCTAGGCTGTGTGACACAAACCTCAGGGAGTACACCCGTACGTGTCTCACGCAGCCTTCGGCCTTTATACATCCATTGACTATCACGTAGTCGCCGTCGCTGCATTTGTTATTTTGATTTTTGTCATTGAAAACTGATAATCGCGAGCAGATTTGGCGTTAGCAAAGTTCAGACAGGCTAAAAGCATCCGGGGATTACCTAACTGAACGCAAATCCCGCATGTACTCTGACTGGATCTTCCTGTAAAATGGTAAAACCAAACGATTAGTCGTATTCCGACAGTCGATCGTAACCCTTTTTCAGTGTCTTTCAGGGGGGGGGGAGGGGGGTGCAGAAATAATTACCATATCCTGCCCTGAATGGCTCCAGTGCCGTCGGCGAGTATGAAGTCTATCTCATCAGTCATATCCCTACGCTTCAACATCCTCCCCAGAAGTCGGGCCTAGGAACCACACGGTGTGAAGGACTGGGATGAAAAACCAAGAAGCCGACCAAGACCGCTACGTGCTCATGCATACCGTGGTGACAGGCGCTCCATGGATCCTCAGTGCACCCCCGTGCTCCGTAGAAGGAACAAGCATGGTCACTTGCTTCATAGTTAGAGGGACCAATGTGCTCGGTTGATCCATGTGCTGCAAAACGAAGATATAGAACTTAGTAAAACAATCTTCACATCCGGATACGAACAAAAGAACAACAGATGCAAGGTGGTTACCTGCACCCCTCTGCTCTGGATGGCTGGAACACTAACGACGTCGACGGAAGCAGGGACGATGGCTCCTGCGAACACGTTTTCTGTCGGAACACCACTAACATGGTGGCTCGCCCTGCTTGCACTTCGCTCCCCAGGCGGATCCATCCGATAGTTACAACAAAAACGAACTGCATTGCTGGTTGCAGAGAAGCTGGAGGCAAGCGCTAAGGGGAGTGAGTGTTGTGACTGAAAAACTTTGGAAGCAAATAACAAAGAAGCTCAAAACGTGGCACAATTATTTGTTGGGGAACGTAGTAATTTCAAAAAATTTCCTACGCACACGCAAGATCATGGTGATGCATAGCAACGAGAGGGGAGAGTGTTGTCCATGTACCCTCGTAGACCGTAAGCGAAGCGTTATGACAATGCGGTTGATGTAGTCGTACGTCTTCATGATCCGACCGATCCAAGCACCGAACGTATGGCACCTCCGAGTTCAGCACACGTTTAGCTCGATGACGATCCCCGGACTCCGATCCAGCAGGGTTTCGAGGATGAGTTCTGTCAGCATGACGGCATGGTGACGATGATGATGTTCTACCAACGCAGGGCTTCGCCTAAGCACCGCAACGATATAACCGAGGTGGAATATGGTGGAGGGGGGCACCGCACACGGCTAAGGAACGATCACGAAGATCAACTTGTGTGTCTAGAGGTGCCCCCTGCCCCCGTATATAAAGGAGGGAGGGGGGAGGTGCGGCCGGCCCCCTAGGGGTGCGCCTGGAGGAGTCCTACTCCCACCGGGAGTAGGACTCCCCCTCTTGCCTTGGTGGAGAAGGAAAGGGGGGAGGGGAAAGAGGAAAGGGGGGCGCCCTCCCCCCCCCCCCTTCCTTGTCCTATTCAGACTAGGGGGGGAGGGGGCGCGCGGCCTGCCCTGGCCGGCCCTCCTCTTCTCCCTCCTGGCCCATGTAGGCCCAATAACCCCCCCCCCCGGGGGGGGGGTCCGGTAACACCCCGGTACTCCGGAAAAATCACGGTTTCTCCCGGAACGATTCCGATATCCAAATATAGGCTTCCAATATATCAATCTTTATGTCTCGACCATTTCGAGACTCCTCGTCATGTCCGGGATCACATCCGGGACTCCGAACAACCTTCGGTACATCAAAACATATAAACTCATAATAAAACCGTCATCGTAACGTTAAGCGTGCGGACCCTACGGGTTCGAGAACTATGTAGACATGACCTAGAACTATTCTCGGTCAATAACCAATAGCGGAACCTGGATGCTCATATTGGCTCCCACATATTCTACGAAGATCTTTATCGGTCAAACCGCATAACAACATACGTTGTTCCCTTTGTCATCGGCATGTTACTTGCCCGAGATTCGATCGTCGGTATCTAATACCTAGTTCAATCTTGTTACCGGCAAGTCTCTTTACTCGTTACGTAATGCATCATTCCGTAACTAACTCATTAGCTACATTGCTTGCAAGGCTTATAGTGATGTGCATTACCGAGAGGGCCCAGAGATACCTCTCCGACAATGGGAGTGACAAAACCTAATCTCGAAATACGCCAACCCAACATGTACCTTTGGAGACACATGTAGAGCTCCTTTATAATCACCCAGTTACGTTGTGATGTTTGGTAGCACACAAAGTGTTCCTCCGGTAAACGGGAGTTGCATAATCTCATAGTTATAGGAACATGTATAAGTCATGAAGAAAGCAATAACAACATACTAAACGATCAAGTGCTAGGCTAACAGAATGGGTCATGTCAATCACATCATTCTCCTAATGATGTGATCTTGTTAATCAAATCACAACACATGTCTATGGTTAGGAAACATAACCATCTTTGATTAATGAGCTAGTCAAGTAGAGGCATACTAGTGACGTTATGTTTGTCTATGTATTCACACATGTATCATGTTTCCGGTTAATACAATTCTAGCATGAATAATAAACATTTATCATGATATGAGGAAATAAATAATAACTTTATTATTGTCTCTAGGGCATATTTCCTTCAGTCTCCCACTTGCACTAGAGTCAATAATCTAGTTCACATCAGCATGTGATTCAACACCAATATTCACTTCTGTATGTGATTAATACCCATAGTTCACATCGTCATGTGATCAACACCCAAAGGGTTTACTAGAGTCAATAATCTAGTTCACATCGCTATGTGATTAACACCCAAAGAGTACTAAGGTATGATCATGTTTTGCTCGTGAGAGAAGTTTAGTCAACGGGTCTGTCATATTACAGAGTCGTATGTATTTTGCAAATATTTTATGTCTACAATGCTTTGCACAAAGCTACTCTAGCTAATTGCTCCCACTTTTAATATGTATCCAGATTGAGACTTAGAGTCATCTAGATTGGTGTAAAAGCTTGCATCGATGTAACTCTTTACGATGAACTCTTTTATCACCTCCATAATCGAGAAACATATCCTTATTCTACTAAGGATAATTTTGACCAATGTCCAGTGATCTACTCCTAGATCAGTATTGTACTTCCTTGCCAAACCAGGGCAGAGTATACAATAGGTATGGTCCATAGCATGGCATACTTTTATAGAACCTATGACTGATGCATAGGGAATGACTTTCATTCTTTTTCTATTTTCTGCCGTGGTCGGGATTTGAGTCTTACTCAATTTCATACCTTTGCAACACAGGCAAGAACTCTTTCTTTGACTGTTCCATTTCGAACTACTTCAAAATCTTGTCAAGGTATGTACTCATTGAAAATCTTATCAAGCGTCTTGATCTATCTCAATAGATCTTGATGCTCAATATGTATGTAGTTTTACTGAGGTCTTTCTTTGAAAAACTCCTTTCAAACATTCCTTTATGCTTTCCAGAAAATTGTACATCATTTCCGATCAATAGTATGTCATTCACATATACTTATCAGAAAGGCAGTAGTCCTCCCACTCACTTTCTTGTAAATACAAGCCTTTCCAAAAGTCTGTATAAAACCACATGCTTTGATCAATTCATCAAAGCGTATATTCCAACTCCGAGATGCTTGCACCAGTCCATTGATGGATCGCTGGAGCTTGCACATTTTGTTAGCACCTTTAGGATTGACAAAACCTTCTGGTTGTATCATATACAACACTTTAAGAAATCCATTAAGGAATGCAGTTTTGACACCCATTTGTCAGATTTCATAAAATGTGGCAATTGCTAACATGATTCGGACAGACTTAAGCATCGATATGAGTGAGAAAATCTCATCATATTCAACACCTTGAACTTGTCGAAAACCTTTTGCAACAAGTCGAGCTTTGTAGATAGTAACACTACTATCAGTGTCCGTCTTCCTCTTGAAGATCCATTTATTTAACTTGACTTGCTGATCATCGAGCAGGTCAACCAAAGTCCACAATTTGTTCTTATATATGGATCCTATCTCAGATTTTATGGCCTCAAGCCATTTCGCAGAATCTGGGCTCATCATCGCTTCCTCATAGTTCGTAGGTTCATCATGGTCTAGTAACATGACTTCTAGAACAGGATTGCCGTACCACTTTGGTGCGGATCTTATTCTGGAAGACCTACGAGGTTCGGTAGTAACTTGATCTAAAGCTTCATGATCATCATCATTAGCTTCCTCACTAATTGGTGTAGGAATCACATGAACTGATTTCTGTGATGAACTACTTTCCAATTCGGGAGAAGGTACAATTACCTTATCAAGCTCTACTTTCTTCCCACTCACTTCTTTCGAGAGAAAACTCCTTCTCTAGAAAGGATCCATCTTAGCAATGAATATCTTGCTTTCAGATCAGTGATAGAAGGTGTACCCAACAGTTTCCTTTAGGTATTCTATGAAGATGCACTTCTCCGATTTAGGTTCGAGCTTATCAGGTTGAAACTTTTTCACATAAGCATCGCAGCCCCAAACTTTAACAAACGACAACTTTGGTTTCTTGCCAAACCACAGTTCATAAGCTGTCATCTCAACGGATTTAGATGTTGCCCTATTAAACGTGAATGCAGCTGTCTCTAATGCATAACCCCAAAACGATAGTGGTAAACCGATAAGAGACATCATAGATCGCACCATATCTAGTAAAGTACGATTACGACGTTCGGACACACCATTACATTGTGGTGTTCCAGATGGCGTGAGTTGTGAAACTATTTCACATTGTTTCAAATGAAGACCAAACTCATAACTCAAATATTCGTCTCCACGATCAGATCATAGAAACTTTATTTTTCTTGTTACGATGATTTTTCCACTTCACTCTGAAATTCTTTGAACTTTTCAACTATTTCAGACTTATGTTTCATTAAGTAGATATACCCATATCTGCTCAAATCATCTGTGAAGGTTAGAAAATAACGATACTTGCCACGAGCCTTAACACTCATCGGATTGCATACATCGGTATGTATTATTTCCAATAAGTCAGTAGCTCGTTCCATTGGTTCGGAGAACGGAGTTTTAGTCATCTTGCCCAAAAGGCACGGTTCGCAAGCATCAAATGATTCATAACCAAGTGATTCCGAAAATCCATATTTATGGAGTTTCTTCATGCGCTTTACACCGATATGACCCAAACGGCAGTGCCACAAATAAGTTGCACTATCATTATTAACTTTGCATCTTTTGGCATCAATATTATGAATATGTGTATCACTACGATCGAGATCCAACAAACTATTTTCATTGGGTGTATGACCATCGAAGGTTTTATTCATGTAAACAGAACAACAATTATTCTTTGACTTTAAATGAATAACCGTATCGCAATAAACATGATCAAATCATATTCATGTTCAACGCAAATGCCAAATAACATTTATTTAGGTTTAACACTAATCCCGAAAGTATAGGGAGTGTGCGATGATGATCATATCAATCTTGGAACCACTTCCAACACACATCGTCACTTCACCCTCAACTAGTTTCTGTTTATTCTGTAACTCCTGTTTCGAGTTACTAATCTTAGCAACCGAACAAGTATCAAATACTCAGTGGTTACTATAAACACTAGTAAGGTACACATCAATAACCTGTATATCAAATATACCCTTGTTCAGTTTGCCATCCTTCTTATCCACCAAATGTTCAGGGTATTTCCGTTTCCAGTGACCATTTCCTTTGCAGTGTAAGCACTCAGTTTCAGGCTTTGGTTCAGCTTTGGGCTTCTTCGTGGGAGTGACAACTTGCTTGTCATTCTAGTTGAAGTTCCCTTTCTTTCCCTTTGCCCTTTACTTGAAACTAGTGATCTTGTCAACCATCAACACTTGATGCTCTTTCTTGATTTCTACCTTTGTCGATTTCAACATCACGAAGAGCTCCGGAATCGTTCTCATCATCCCTTGCATACTATAGTTCATCACAAAGTTCTACTAACTTGGTGATGGTGACTAGAGAACTCTGTCAATCACTATCTTATCTGGAAGATTAACTCCCACTTGATTCAAGCGATTGTAGTACCCAGACAATCTGAGCACATGCTCACTAGTTGAGCGATTCTCCTCCATCTTTTAGACATAGAACTTGTTGGAGACTTCATATCTCTCAAGTCGGGTATTTGCTTGAAATATTAACTTCAACTCCTGGAACATCTCATATGGTCCATGACATTCAAAACGTCTTTGAAGTCCCGATTCTAAGCTGTTAAGCATGGTGCACTAAACTATCAAGTAGTCATCATATTGAGCTAGCCAAACATTCATAACGTCTGCATCTGCTCCTGCAATAGGTCTGTCACCTAGCGGTGCATTAAGGACATAATTCTTCTGTGCAGCAATGAGGATAAACCTCAGATCACGGATCCAATCCGCATCATTGCTACTAACATCTTTCAACACAATTTTCTCTAGGAACATATCAAAATAAACATATGAAAGCAACAACGCAAGCTATTGATCTACAACATAATTTGCAAAATACTACCAGGTACTAAGTTCATGATAAATTTAAGTTCAGTTAATCATATTACTTAAGAACTCCCACTTAGACAGACATCTCTCTAGTCATCTAAGTGATCACGTGATCCAAATCAACTAAACCATGTCCGATCATCACGTGAGATGGAGTAGTTTCAATGGTGAACATCACTATGTTGATCATATCTACTATATGATTCACGTTCGACCTTTCGGTCTCCGTGTTCCGAGGCCATATCTGTTATATGCTAGGCTCGTCAAGTTTAACCTGAGTATTCCGCGTGTGCAACTGTTTTGCACCCGTTGTATTTGAACGTAGAGCCTATCACACCCGATCATCACGTGGTGTCTCAGCACGAAGAACTTTCGCAATGGTGCATACTCAGGGAGAACACTTCTTGATAATTTTTAGTGAGAGATCATCTTAAAATGCTACCGTCAATCAAAGCAAGATAAGATGCATAAAGGATAAACATCACATGCAATCAATATAAGTGATATGATATGGCCATCATCATCTTATGCTTGTGATCTCCATCTCCGAAGCACCGTCGTGATCACCATCGTCACCGGCGCGACACCTTGATCTCCATCGTAGCATCGTTGTCGTTACGCCATCTATTGCTTCTACGACTATCGCTACCGCTTAGTGATAAAGTAAAGCAATTACAGGGCATTTGCATTTCATACAATAAAGCGACAACCATGTGGCTCCTGCCAGTTGCCGATAACTTCGGTTACAAAACATGATCATCTCATACAATAAAATATAGCATCACGTCTTGACCATATCACGTCACAACATGCCCTGCAAAAACAAGTTAGACGTCCTCTACTTTGTTGTTGCAAATTTTACGTGGCTGCTACGGGTTGAGCAAGAACCGTTCTTACCTACGCATCAAAACCACAACGATAGTTCGTCAAGTTAGTGCTGTTTTAACCTTCGCAAGGACCGGGCGTAGCCACACTCGGTTCAACTAAAGTTGGAGAAACAGACACCCGCCAGCCACCTGTGTGCAAAGCACGTCGGTAGAACCAGTCTCGCATAAGCGTACGCGTAATGTCGGTCCGGGCCGCTTCATCCAACAACCGAACCAAAGTATGACATGCTGGTAAGCAGTATGACTTGTATCGTCCATAACTCACTTGTGTTCTACTCGTGCATATAACATCTACGCATAAAAGCTAGGCTCGGATGCCACTGTTGGGGAACGTAGTGATTTCAAGAAAATTCCTACACACACGCAAGATCATGGTGATGCATAGCAACGAGAGGGGAGAGTGTTGTCCACGTACCCTCGTAGACCGTAAGTGGAAGCGTTATGACAACGCGGTTGATGTAGTCATACGTCTTCACGATCCGACCGATCCAAGCACCGAACGTACGACACCTCCGAGTTCAGCACACGTTCATCTCGATGACGATCCCCGGACTCCGATCCAGCAGGGTTTCGGGGATGAATTATGTCAGCACGATGGCATGGTGACGATGATGATATTCTACCGACGCAGGGCTTTGCCTAAGCACCGCAACAATATGACCGAGGTGGAATATGGTGGAGGGGGCACCGCACACGGCTAAGGAACGATCACGAAGATCAACTTGTGTGTCTAGAGGTGCCCCCTGCCCCTGTATATAAAGGAGGAAGGGGGGAGGTGCGGCCGGCCCCCTAGGGGTGCGCCTGGAGGAGTCCTACTCCCACCGGGAGTAGGACTCCCCCTCTTGCCTTGGTGGACAAGGAAAGGGGGGAGGGGAAAGAGGAAAGGGGGGCGCCGCCCCCCCCCCTTCCTTGTCCTATTCGGACTAGGGGGGGAGGGGGCGCGTGGCCTACCCTGGCCGGCCCTCTTCTTCTCCCTCCTGGCCCATGTAGGCCCAATAACCCCCGGGGGGGTTCCGGTAACCCCCCGGTACTCTGAAAAAATCCCGGTTTCTCTCGGAACGATTCCGATATCCAAATATAGGATTCCAATATATCAATCTTTATGTCTCGACCATTCGAGACTCCTCGTCATGTCCGGGATCACATCCGGGACTCCGAACAACCTTCGGTACATCAAAACATATAAACTCATAATAAAACCGTCATCGTAACGTTAAGCGTGCGGACCCTACGGGTTCGAGAACTATGTAGACATGACCTAGAACTATTCTCGGTCAATAACCAATAGCGGAACCTGGATGCTCATATTGGCTCCCACATATTCTACGAAGATCTTTATCGGTCAAACCGCATAACAACATACGTTGTTCCCTTTGTCATCGGCATGTTACTTGCCCGAGATTCGATCGTCGGTATCTAATACCTAGTTCAATCTTGTTACCGGCAAGTCTCTTTACTCGTTACGTAATGCATCATTCCGTAACTAACTCATTAGCTACATTGCTTGCAAGGCTTATAGTGATGTGCATTGCCGAGAGGGCCCAGAGATACCTCTCCGACAATCGGAGTGACAAAACCTAATCTCGAAATACGCCAACCCAACATGTACCTTTGGAGACACCTGTAGAGCTCCTTTATAATCACCCAGTTATGTTGTAACGTTTGGTAGCACACAAAGTGTTCCTCTGGTAAACGGGAGTTGCATAATCTCATAGTTACAGGAACATGTATAAGTCATGAAGAAAGCAATAGCAACATACTAAACGATCAAGTGCTAGGCTAACAGAATGGGTCATGTCAATCACATCATTCTCCTAATGATGTGATCTCGTTAATCAAATCACAACACATGTCTATGGTTAGGAAACATAACCATCTTTGATTAATGAGCTAGTCAAGTAGAGGCATACTAGTGACGTTATGTTTGTCTATGTATTCACACATGTATCATGTTTCCGGTTAATACAATTCTAGCATGAATAATAAACATTTATCATGATATGAGGAAATAAATAATAACTTTATTATTGCCTCTAGGGCATATTTCCTTCATTATTTCCATCAGGATGGATGGTGGCAGTCAGACAGGAGGTGCAGTTGGACGGCGCCGTGCATCGGAGACAATAACTCGCCTGCGTTTATTGGGGCTCGAATTAACGGGACTCCCGGCTGCAACGTAAAAGAGCCGTCCAGACGTATCACCTCATCGCGCCAAACGGTGCCGAACCTTTCATACCGAGTTGACCAAAAACAAAAAACGGCAGCTTTCAACGACAGCACGACGGCGACGCGGCAGGAACTTTTTGCTAAAAATGTGTTGGAGTACAACCTACAGCTATTTACCGAAAACGGCCCCTATGACCCTCTGCATTATAAGAAAGGAGTCGCTGCCACCCGCCTCAAAATGCACTGACAGGTCAGCCCCTAGGCTTCCATACATGGTGTGCACTAGCATTACGTAGGGTTCAGAACTTTCCCCTTCTGACATGCCGAAATTCAACAAATCAAGAAATCAGAACCTTATCCTAACAAAAGTGCGGATCTCGAAGAGCATCAACGGTTCTGATAGCAGCCACCCTAGTTGTTGTTGATAGAAAAACCATGCTCTCTCTCTATATATATATATATTATATGGTAAATCCATCAAATTCTTAATAGCTACGATGTGCGTGAAACTTAAATTCATATTGATATGCACATACTTAAGTGGTTTTACCCTATGTGTTGTAGTTATGCTAACTACTTCGGACCCAATAAGTTTGGGGATCATATTGTACTTAAAATTTTAGGTACATTTGAGAAGCATTGGGTGCTTGGCTTATTCATGAAGGTGGCGTCACTATGAGGAAATTAGAGCCAAGCTTGGACATTTTATTGATCTACGACTTCATACGAATGCTATCTCGGTAACAAGTATTTACTTCATGCATATATATAGAAATGGGGTCAACCTTGTGTAGGTTGCATCATGGCATGAATTTCTTGACTCATTCCTATGATACTTGTTTCCTTTCTCAAAGCATCCCAACAATGATCTCTTGTTGCTAGTTGGGATGTCTTTGATGGTTGTGTGTTTGGAGTTCATTAATATACCACACGATTATATTAAGCCATGTGCTCTGCTTTCAAGCAAACATCTCATTGGTATATTTTGTGACTCATGTTTGGATATCTTATTCTTCCCTTTAGTAACTATTTCATGTGTACATCCTTCCATGTGGATATCATCTACCTAGAATCTTATATACATGAGAGAAGTTACATCTCTAGTTGATATCCCTATTCTTTCATGTCCACCGTTTCATTCTCTTTATATCTTTGGTGGCTCCGTGGAAGCATTTGTTGTATGAGTGCGTGCCTTACCTCTTTGCATCTTAGTGCACTCATGTTTGGTGATGATTATTGTCCTCATGCTTGTCTTGACAAGCCTATTATTTCCTATCTTCATCATGGGTTGTCACAAGCTTTGATTCTTAATTTGCTATTAGTGAGCTTGTGAATGTGAACCCATTTGCTTGATGTGTGTGTGACCTTCTTAACTTCGTGTGCGTGGGAAGGACATGTCTTGCACCTTGTATCTCATTTACTCAAGACTATGTTGATGCTTAATTCCCATCCTTATATTAGTCTTCTCAAGTGCTTTGACATGACTCACACACATCATTTTGGTTGTGCCAATTCTTAGGTTGCCTCATTTACATGTTGCTCAATCATATGCTTGTTGCAAATGCTAGGCTTCTTTTCTTATCTATGCTTGCTTGCAATTGTTTTGTGTTCCTATTGATTTTGGGGGAGTGATGATCCTATTTTGTGCACTTGTATCCAAATACAAAAATTCTAAATAAAGCACAAATCATGGGGAGCTTCTCTATTTTCCTTAGAGCACTCCTTTGCCCAAATCATAATATTACTTTATCCTTTTGGCTCATCAGATCTTTTTATCGCTTTCGTCACTTTGTGTTATGCAAATGAGATCAATTTGTGCCATGTGCTTTGTGCCATGTGCCTTGCTCTTATGCTAGGCTCAAAGTTGTATAATAGTGGATTCGCCTGTGGATATCATGTTCTTATCAATTACAACCTTTTTGTGTATACGGGTTTCTTTGTGGATACATATCATGCTTATTATTGGCCACTTAGAAATTTTTATACATAAGAAAGTTCATATCTTCCCTTGATATCATTTATTCCTTGTCGGCCACTTTGTGTGTTCCTTTTATTCGTATAGTGTCTTCGGTAAGAGGTTGTGTCATGAGTGCTTGTATGCATTGCATATATCCTTGCGCAGTCATGTGTTTTGGATGTATTTTGGACCCATACATGACATGATGATCACATTTGATATTCCTATTTTATCTTGTCCAACATATGTTCTTTGGATCTTTTTGAATGTTTTCCTCCCACTTTTAATCTTATTTTCATATCATACTATCTTGTTGCATTCTAGATCCTAAATATGGGTTGAGCTCCTCAAAATTTTCATCATTGAATATGTGCATTTGATTTCACTCACATTTTCACGATATGCACACATTAAGGAGGAACTCATACTATATTAGTCTTCTAGATTTTTTCATCCATTTTGGCATTTGTTGCCAATGGGGGAAGTTTAGAGGGTTTAAGATAAGTATTTTTCTAGTGCTTGTTGTCACTCATGCATATCTACCCTTGTTATATATTCTTGTTGCATGGATGAGTATTGTATATAGAGAAATCTTCTCCTAGTTTATGTCAACCAATATATGCAATGGCATTCAAAGTTCATTCACACATGCATGTATTGTGGGGGAGTTTGCTCTATATACTATGGGTGTACTATCAATAAATGCTTGTGTAGTGTCTTGATGATAGTACAACCATCCCAAGTATATAGTTTATCCTCGGATAAATTGCATGCTTGTTTAAAAATTCATTATACAAACCCTCTTGTTGAGATTGTCATCAATTACCAAAATGGGGGAGACTGAAAGTACATGTAGTCCCCATGTGTGGTTTTGGTAATTAATGACAATCCTTATGGACCAATGTTTGCAGTGAGATATACATTTGAAGGTTAGTTCCATTGAAAAATGGTTGAAGAATAATGGAAGACAACTCCTTTGAAGCAACAATTATATCGAGATGATCAAAATGGAGTTCATTGGAGTATCTTAAGGGTTCCCATGCTTAGAGCTATGGTTTGAGCCATAATGGATCAAGATCTTAAAAGGATGATTTGAATGATGAATTCTAGGAGCGGCTCAAATATATGATCATAATGAACTCATGTGTTGAGTCATGATTGATCAAGTATTCAAGCAAGCTATTCAAGTGAAGAATTCAATATACCCTTCATAACGTCAAGATTAAACATGGAGTAGAGATATCGGTTGACCAAGATGAAGCTCGGAGACCGACCTCTAAATGGTCAACACACGAGCGCAAACAATGCACCACATAGGATCTTGTGGTATGATAAGAAATTATCAATTGCACTCTGTGTACTAACCCATACTATGTGTTGTCTATGTTTTTTAGTGTTAGGTGATTCTCATGGGATCGCATCGAGAAAGAGAGAGATCTCAATTGTCCATGAGAGGATGACATCAAGTGTTGATGATCATGGTTGACAAGGGCAAGTTCAAGATAGACATCCTGAAGGATTACGTGCTTTAAGTTTGTGGATGATCACATGATGTACGTATGAAGATGAATACAATGCAATGCTTCCCACATGGCTTATGGGGGAGCTATTTGAAGCCTTCACCAAGTGTCATGATCAAGATCATCATTCTAACTTGAGCCAAGCATAAACGTCAACATCAAGCTCAATTGGAATGTTTTAGTCAAAGGTATTAGTTCCTGTGGCTTTAGTTGTGAGGATCGATGACCATCAAAAAGGGTATATGCTCAATAATGAGTTTCTGAAAGCTAATAGTATAGTTCTTTTATGATTCTTGAGTTATAGGGATCCCGCACTATTAATAGGCGATCAAAGGGGTTAGTGATAGATTTGCTCAAGTCAACACTTCTATTTCTACTTCCTCACATCATATTCCAACATAGTCATATTTCACTTCTATCCAACACAATTCCACTCCTATCATATATACCAAATAAATCCATGGCCAACTAGGTTCCCCAAAGTATATGATCTTACCTTTCCATACTTTGCAACCTCCATTTTGGTTTATCTTAGGTGGTTCTCTATGTGAGGACATGGAGCTTTTCCATAGCTTCAAAACGAGCCCAAGATCGTGAAAATCAAAGTCCGGATGGGAAAGTTATGCATGTTTTACTTTTGGGGCGGCTGCAGTTTTTGTATTGGCCGGATGTCCGGCCGCTTCTATGCAGAGGGCATCTGATATGTGTGAAATCGCCAGATGTCCGGCCCCTGGCCCGGATGTCCGGCCGTAGATGTCCAAAAACATTACTGAAATATTGTTTGTATACAACGGATGTCTGGGGCCCCAAGTTTGGCCCGATGTCCGGGCTTCGGCCAGATGTCCGGGCCCTGTAACCTGTTTTTCTGCGTACGCGTGTGCACACTTCATAGCGGCCGGATGTCCGTCCCCAGGCTCGGATGTCCGGCCCGGCACAGCCACTTACACTCCAACGACCATATTTGCACTACCACTATATATATATATATATATATATATATATATATATATATATCCCTCTACGCATCCTGTAGAGGGTCGACCACTTCATCTAAATCCCCAAGAACACAAGTAGATCCCTCTCACTTCTCCTACACCAAATCTTAGATCCCGGAGTGATTAGTGAGTGTTCTTGAGAGTTGTTCCAATCAAAAGATAGATCCTCTCCCTCTCCCTCTCCCTCTGGTGACCAAAGCAATTCGTGATTTGAGCAAGTCTTGAGCATTTCCCCCGTGATCTTGTTACTCTTGGAGGTTGGAGACTCCTAGGCAGTAGGAGTACTCCGCTGAGGAATCAACTTGTGATTTGTCCCCCGGAAAGTTTGTGAAGGTTTGGAGGCCACCTCAAGGTCTACCACTAGTGGTTGGGAATCTCTTTCATGGTGATATCTCAAGGAGAATAGGGTGAGCCTTTGTGGTGTTGGTGTGCCTTCGTGGTAACACCAATCCCTCCAACGGTGACTAGCTTCCCTCCAAGAAAGTGAACATCGGGATACATCCTTGTCTCCGTGACTTCGGTTATTCCTAACCCTTTATCCTTACTTGTGGTTTACTTTGGTCACTCGACCGTGCATTCACTATATATTGTTGTCCTCATTATATTGTGGTGGCCATTTCCTTGTAGAGATTATTTAGGCCTACACTTTATATTCGCAATTCATACTTGCTACCATTGATATATCTTGTGATTAGTGTGAATTGCTACACTAGTAGAAAAAGGGGCAATGGTCCAGGTCGGGTCAGCCCATTAGTCCGGGTTCAGTCCAGAACCGGGACCAATGGTGGCATTGGACCCGGTTCGTGAGCCCCGGGGGCCGGCCGGGCCACGTGGGCCATTGGTCCCGGTTCGTCTAGACCTTTTGGTCCCGGTTGGTGGGACGAACCGGTACCAATGGGCCTCGCTCCTAGCCCACCACTATTGGTCCCGGTTGGTGGCTTGAACCGGGACCAAAGGCAGCCCATTAGTCCCGGTTTGCGCCACCAACCGGGACCAAAGGGTTGGTCCTTGTTGCGGTCAGAGTTTAGTCCCACCTTGCCAACCGAAGGGCGCTCACACCGGTTTATAAGCCCCTCCCTCTCTGCCTTGTTGAGCTCCTCTCAAAGTGAAAATAGATGCCCTTATACAGGGAATTTGACCTAAATTCATATTGAATTTCTCTGAAGTTAGTAGAAATTTATTATGAATTTAGGTTGAATTCTCTCTATAAGCGCATCTATGCTCATTTTTTTTGTAAAGTTAATCACGACTATTTTTTCTTCTATTTATTTCTGAGTAGTTTTTTATATAGTTTTTTTTCTTTTCTGCTATATTTATTTTTTTCTATTTATTTCTGAGTTGTAATAAGTCATTAAAAATAAAAAAAGAGGCGCAATGCTCGTTAATTAGCTTCAAGCCTTTCGGAATAGTGTAAACTGCACTGCACATAGCTCCGTGCAGTCTACCCAATTCCTCAAGGCTTAAAGCTAAGCAACGTGCAGGTTAGCATTGAGCCTCTTCTACATCATCTCTGCACTCAGGGCTTATAAACCGCTGCGAGTGCCTCTCGCTTGGCGATGTGGGACTAAAAAACAGCTGCAGAAAGAATCAACTAAAAAAAGTCTTTTACTGGTTCATGCCACGAACCGGTACTAAAAGGTGCTCGTGGGGCACCAGCCTTAAAACCTGTATCAAATAAAATGCCTTTGTAACAGCCTTAGAACTGATACTGAAGGAATCAACTAAAAAGCTTTTATAAACCTCTAGTATTATTGAAACTAAAATTATATAGAATTTTGTTACAAACTTTAATAGCAAAAAGAATTATCATAAAAGAAAATAAATAAGTAATTAGAATTCTGTTCAAAACATTAAAAGCAAAAAAGAATTATCATAAAAGAAAATAAATAGGTAATTAGAATTCTGTTCAAAACATTAAAAGCAAAAAAAATTATCATAAAAGAAAATAAATGAGTTATTAGAATTTTGTTACAAACTTTAATAGCAAAAAGAATTATCATAAAAGAAAATAAATAAGTAATTAGAATTATGTTCAAAACATTAAGAGCAAAAAGAATTATCATAAAAGAAAATAAATAAGTAATTAGAATTTTGTTACAAACTTTAATAGCAAAAAGAATTATCATAAAATAAAATAATTAAGTAATTAGAATTCTATTCAAAACATTAAAAACAAAAAGAATTATCATAAAAGAAAATAAATAAGTAATTAGATTTTTGTTACAAACTTTAATAGCAAAAAGAATTATCATAAAAGAAAATAAATAAGTAATTAGACGGGTGCATTGGTACCGGTTGGTGAAAACTAATTATTCAAATTTGGAAACTAATGGAGTAACAGAAAGATTATAATTAATCTGAGCTAAAAGAAAAAAAATAAAAAAAAGCAAAAATCAAAAGAAAAAAATAATTCAAAGCAAAAAATAAAATAAAAAAAATAAAAAAAGTGCCACCTAAAGGGCTACCACGGCCTGCATACGACTAGAAACCCAACAATGGGCCAGGATTCAGGCCCGCAATAGGCCCAATAGGCCCACAGGCACATATAGTGCGTTTAGGCCCGTAAGTCTGCATTTGAGAGGATCTCGAGAGGGCAGCGGGACTGGGGCTTATAAACCACTCTCGAGCTCCCTCAGCTAGCGAGGTGGGACTAAACTTTCGTGTCGCGACGCGGGCAGCACAGGGCCTTTAGTCCCGGTTGGTGCCTCCAACCGGGACCAAAGCCCTCTGCTTCCCGCCCTTTGGGCTGCTGAAAAGAGGCCTTTGGTCCCGGTTGGTGGCACCAACCGAGACTAAAGGGGTGCATTAGTCCCGGTTTGTGCCACGAACCGGGACCAATGCCTTTGCTATATAAGTAGCAATTAGGGAAATTTCAGAACCGCCCATCCCCACTTCAATCTCTTCTCCTGCTCTCCCCCGACGACGATGAATCCATCCACGACGCCGCCAGGCTGCCCGAGCCGCCCCATCCCGCGCCGCCCCGACGCCACCCCGGCCCGCGCCGCCCCGACCTGCGCCGCCCCGCCCCGCGCCGCACTTCGTCGTTGCTGTCGCCGTGAGCAACTAATTTAATTTGACGTTAGTAGTACTTAATTTAGATTTGTAGTTAATTTTGTTAGATTTTTTTAGATTTTTTTGTAGTTCATAGATTTTTTTGTTAGATGTGTTAGTAATTTAGATGTGTACTTCATAGATTTTTCTCTTAGATTTTTTTCATATTGTGTAATTAATTTGTTCATATAATTGTGTTAGTTTTTTTTTCTGTTAATAGATTTTTTTGGTGATATTATTGTTGAATATGCATGTTTGTGTGTTCATATATATGCAAAGATCGAATATGTCAAATTTTTATGATTTTTTTCTGTTCATAGAATTTGTATGTTTTTTCTGTTGTAATTTTGTTCATAGAATTTTATTGATTTTTTTGTTCATAGTATTTTCTTTGTCAACTTATTGTGTATGTATAGGAAAATTGTGAATGATATAAGTCATTTATGAATATGTTCATATTTAGAATAGAGGAAAAATGAAAAAATAAGAAGAGAAAGTGTTTAATATAATTAGTTAGAAAAATAATAGAACTATAGTTAAACTAGTTTATTTTTAGTAAGTACTACTTTATTTTATTTATAGTAAGTGATTCATATATAGTTGAACTAGCTAGTTGATTTAATAAACTACTTTATTTTACTATATATAGAAGTAGTTTGTTTTTAGTAAGTACTACTTTATTTATTTATAGTAAGTGTTTAGTAGTTGAACTAGTTGATTTAATTAATAAAACTTCTTTATTTAACTATATATAGAAGTAGTTCCCGCATCGACGTCGGCGATGCCTATCCCGCATCCTCGTCGTCGTCGACTCGGCGGTGGAGGCCTGCTTGATTAGGTCCATGTTCGGGATTGGGCTCCGCCGAGCTGGTATTGGGAGGTACTACCTTCCGGGGGACGTAGGTTGGTGAGGAGGCAGCCCGTTGTTGACCCGATCCTTGTTTGGTGGCGGTCGCGTGGGCCAGTGACGGTGCCGAGGCTTCTGGACACCGCAGAGGTCGTACGTCACCGTGTCAGCGAGGAGACGAGCATGTCCTTCGCTACATAGTTGCATTGGAGGGCAGGTTCGACAATACCTGGCAGATTCTTCAGGGATCTCACTAGAGCTATGGTCCTGTGATGGTTCCTTATCTTAGGGTGTCCACCGCCCGCGATGATACGCGTCGGGCGCTACGGTTCTTGTTGTATTAGTGATGCTATATTAGTGATAATATTCGACGATGTACGGACACCAAGAGATGATGTACTTTTGCTTATAATTGAATGCATGCTAATTTGAATACTACTTTATTTTATGATTTGGTTTTGCTTATTTTATGATTTGGTTTTGCTTATTGAATGCTCATATTGGAAAAGTTCTCCTTCATTCCCGTGTGCTAGACAATTTGGTGTAATAATGCACTTGGGAATGAAAGGAGGAGCTACGTACCATCACCGATAGTCAACCCGTGATTAATAGTAATGATCTAGTTTAATATTTGAATTATTAACATAGGCCGGAAATGTCGTACTCGGACGATGAAAACCGCCCGGGGAGTGCGACTGGTGCCACGACGACCGATGTATGTGCGACAGGTTCATTGAGCTGGACGAAGATCGGTGCTTCAGCATTAAGCTTGAGGAGACCTTCGATGTTCATATGGTACGCAACAACGACAATAGTTTTTTTTCGTAATTAAGCACGACTTCAACTATTTTTTTAACGTGTATTTTTCATCTTTTCCAATTCGACTAGCTTATCCCATGCTATGCAAGACGCTATGTCTTGGAGAGGATGGGTTTTAAATACCATGAAAGTATGGAAACCAAAAAAAATCTCCTAAGGACCCATCATGGTGTGGATTTTTAAGTAAAGTTGTACAATGCTGAGAGTGTAACCCATTTTTGTTGCAAAAATTGGGAAGCACTTTGCAAGATGTATGGTTTTGATGAGGGTATGCTTGTCACCATGGATCTTGGGACATACCTTCGATTTGGGTCCTTGTGGATACACCTCCAATTCTTCCCCCATGTGAGCTTAACATAGTTATTAAGTAATTTATATTGTTTATTTCAAAATAGTTGACATCTTATTTCCAATGACAGCTTATTTTCATTCTTCAAAGAATGTGCGGAAGATGGTAGAAAAAACCCACTACACCGATGGCTCCGAATTAACTTATAGGGAGAAAAATCATCTGATCGCATTTTGTACTGATCTTGAGAATTACAATGTCTACAATCGAACTCCTCAACATTATGGTCAATACGTGCCACTAGTGCACGTGTTGAACTACGGTAACTACCATGGAGATACCCTGGTAAGATTTTTTACTATTACGACATCCGTGCATCTTTTTGCACACTTCTAAAACTAGTACATCATTGCTAACTACGAAGTTATTACTATGTTTTTCAACAGATAATCCCGAATGATTGTGTGCCTCATCTGATGTATACGCACGGTAGCCTTCATGTTTTGAACATACAACCAGGTCTTCCTACGAATTTGAACTGTCCATACCGGGTTTCTAAAAGAAGTGGAGACATGACAATCAAAGAATGGAAAAAATGTATGGACAGTCGTAAGGAGCTTCTTGGAAGCAAAAGGCAACGAAGCGCAAGAATTGGAGACATGATGATCTCCATTATTCATAATGGAGAGTCAGGGTCTATATTATTTTATGCTATTTTACCTTAAGGGTGTTTAGGTCCTACCTGATACTGATGATCATGTGCTAAGAACAATTATGTAGGGTTGGGTTCGATGACTATGAGGATGATGATCGTATGACTTATTATTAATAACGAGTAGAAGTTGTATGATGATGCATGATTAGTAGGACTTGTTATTATATATGATGATGTATGATGCGAGCATGCATGAGTTATTATATCAGCGGGTGAAATGAACATAGCAGCAGCGTTGGTAAACCAAGAACGAAGATATAAGAGAGGACACTTCTCTCTATTAGCTAGCTAATAACAACCTGTCGGGGGTTGGGTACGACATATGCCAATGGATGGCTTATCATGGTGGGAGCGAGTGGAACGTCGCCGGTGCCCGGAAGCGGAATGAGGCGAAGACATGCACGCTGGCGGATCTTACCCAACTTTAGGGCTCTCCAAGGAGATAACACCCCTACTGCTGCTCTGCAGGGTCTCCACATGATCACTATGGCAAAGTGAATACAAGGTTGCTCCTAGAGCTGTTTTCTGGAGGTAGGAGAGGGCAAGGCTAGCTCCCTCCTGTTGGGGAACGTTGCAGAAAATTAAAAAAATTCCTACGGTTTCACCAAGATCCATCTATGAGTTCATCTAAGCAACGAGTCATGGGAGAGAGATTGCATCTACATACCACTTTGTAGATCGCGTACGGAAGCGTTCGAGGGAACAGTGATGATGGAGTCGTACTCGCCGTGATTCAGATCACCGATGACCAAGTGCTGAACGGACAGCACCTCCGCGTTCAACACACGTACGGTACGGACGACGTCTCCTCCTTCTTGATCCAGCAAGGGGGAAGGAGAGGTTGAGGAAGAAGGCTCCAGCAGCAGCACGACGGCGTGATGATGGTGGAGAGGCAGTACTCCGACAGGGCTTCGCCAAGCGCTCAATGGAGGAGTAGAGGTGTTGGGGAGGGGAGGGGCTGCGCCTTGGATCAGGTGTTCAGCCCTCCCCTCGCCCCTCTATTTATAGGGAAAGGGGGAAGGGGGCCGGCCCCCTCTAGATGAGATCTAGAGGGGGGGCGGCGACCAGGGAGGGGGGCTTGCCCCCCAAGCAAGGGGGGTGCGCCCCCACTAGGGTTCCCCCCCCCCCAAGCCTAGGCGCATGGGCCCAAGGGGGGGCGCCCAGCCCTCCAGGGGCTGGTGCCCTGCCCCACGCGGCCCATGTGTCCCACCAAGAGGGGTGGCCCCTCCCGGTGGACCCCCGAAACCCTTCCGGTGGCCCCGGTACAATACCGAATGTCCCCGAAACTTTCCGGTGTCCGTATGACAACTTCCCATATATAAATCTTCACCTCCGGACCCTTCCGGAACTCCTCGTGACATCCGGGATCTCATCCGGGACTCCGAACAACATTGGGTAATCACATACAAGTCTTCCTTATAACCCTAGCGTCACCAAACCTTAAGTGTGTAGACCCTACGGGTTCGGGAGACATGCAGACATGACCGAGACAATTCTCCGGTCAATAACCAACAGCAAGATCTGGATACCCATGTTGGCTCCCACATGCTCCTCGATGATCTCATCGGATGAACCACGATGTCGAGGATTCAAACAACCCTGTATACTATTCCCTTTGTCAGACGGTATGTTACTTGCCCGAGACTCGATCGTCGATATCCCAATACCTCGTTCAGTCTCGTTACCGGCAAGTCCCTTTACTCGTACCATAATGCATGATCCCGTGACCAGACACTTGGTCACTTTGAGCTCATTATGATGATGCACTACCGAGTGGGCCCAGTGATACCTCTCCGTAATCCGGAGTGACAAATCCCAGTCTCGATCCGTGTCAACCCAACAGACACTTTCGGAGATACCTGTAGTGCACCTTTATAGTCACCCAGTTACGTTGTGACGTTTGGTACACCCAAAGCACTTCTACGGTATCCGGGAGTTACACGATCTCATGGTCTAAGGAAGAGATACTTGACATTGGAAAAGCTCTAGCAAAACGAACTACACGATCTTGTGCTATGCTTAGGATTGGGTATTGTCCATCACGTCATTCTCCTAATGACGTGATCCCGTTGTCAATGACATCTAATGTCCATAGTCAGGAAACCATGACTATCTGTTGACCAACGAGCTAGTCAACTAGAGGCTTACTAGGAACGTATTGTGGTCTATGTATTCACACGTGTATTACGATTTCCGGATAATACAATTATAGCATGAATAAAAGACAATTATCATGAAAAAGGAAATATAATAATAATCCATTTATTATTGCCTCTAGGGCATATTTCCAACAGTCTCCCACTTGCACTAGAGTCAATAATCTAGTTACATTGTGATGAATCGAACACCCATAGAGTTCTGGTGTTGATCATGTTTTCCTCGCGAGAGAGGTTTAGTCAACGGATCTGCGACATTCAGATCCGTATGTACTTTGCAAATATCTATGTCTCCATCTTAACATTTTCACGGATGGAGTTGAAGCGACGCTTGATGTTCCTGGTCTTCTTGTGAAACCTGGGCTCCTTGGCAAGGGCAATAGCTCCAGTGTTGTCACAGAAGAGTTTGATCGGCCCCGACGCATTGGGTATGACTCCTAGGTCGGTGATGAACTCCTTCACCCAAATTGCTTCATGCGCTGCCTCCGAGGCTGCCATGTACTCCGCTTCACATGTAGATCCTACCACGACGATCTGCTTGCAGCTGCACCAGCTTACTGCTCCACCATTCAACATATACACGTATCCGGTTTGTGACTTAGAGTCATCCAGATCTGTGTCGAAGCTAGCGTCGACGTAACCCTTTACGACGAGCTCTTCGTCACCTCCATAAACGAGAAACATGTCCTTTGTCCTTTTCAGGTACTTCAGGATATTCTTGACCGCTGTCCAGTGTTCCTTGCCGGGATTACTTTGGTACCTTCCTACCAAACTTACGGCAAGGTTTACATCAGGTCTGGTACACAGCATGGCATACATAATAGATCCTATGGCTGAAGGCATAGGGGATGACGCTCATCTCTTCTTTATCTTTTGCCGTGGTCGGGCATTGAGCCGAGCTCAATCTCACACCTTGCAGTACAGGCAAGAACCCTTTCTTGGACTGATCCATTTTGAACTTCTTCAAAATCTTATCAAGGTATGTGCTTTGTGAAAGACCTATGAGGCGTCTCGATCTATCCCTATAGATCTTGATGCCTAATATGTAAGCAGCTTCTCCAAGGTCCTTCATTGAAAAACACTTATTCAAGTAGGCCTTAATGCTATCCAAGAATTCTATATCATTTCCCATCAAAAGTATGTCATCTACATATAATATGAGAAATGCTACAGAGCTCCCACTCACTTTCTTGTAAACGCAGGCTTCTCCGTAAGTCTGCATAAACCCAAACGCTTTGATCATCTCATCAAAACGAATGTTCCAACTCCGAGATGCTTGCACCAGCCCATAAATGGATCGCTGGAGCTTGCACACTTTGTTAGCATTCTTAGGATCGACAAAACCTTTCGGCTGCATCATATACAGTTCTTCCTTAAGATGCCCGTTAAGGAATGCCGTTTTGACGTCCATCTGCCATATCTCATAATCATAGTATGCGGCAATTGCTAACATGATTCGGACGGACTTAAGCTTCGCTACGGGAGAGAAAGTCTCATCGTAGTCAATCCCTTGAACTTGCCGATAACCCTTAGCGACAAGTCGAGCTTTATAGATGGTGACATTACCATCCGCGTCCGTCTTCTTCTTAAAGATCCATTTGTTTTCTATCGCTCGCCGATCATCGGGCAAGTCAGTCAAAGTCCATACTTTGTTTTCATACATGGATTCTATCTCGGATTTCATGGCTTCTAGCCATTTGTTGGAATCTGGGCCCGCCATCGCTTCTTCATAGTTCGAAGGTTCACCGTTGTCTAACAACATGATTTCCAGGACAGGGTTGCCATACCACTCTGGTGTGGAATGTGTCCTTGTGGACCTACAAAGTTCAGTAGCAACTTGATCAGAAGTACCTTGATAATCATCATTAATTTCCTCTCCAGTCGGTGTAGGCACCACAGGAACGTTTTCCTGAGCTGCACTACTTTCCGGTTCAAGAGGTAGTACTTCATCGAGTTCTACTTTCCTCCCACTTACTCCTTTCGAGAGAAACTCTTTTTCCAGAAAGGATCTGTTCTTGGCAACAAAGATCTTGCCCTCGGATCTTAAGTAGAAGGTATACCCAATGGTTTCCTTAGGGTATCCTATGAAGACGCATTTTTCCGACTTGGGTTCGAGCTTTTTAGGTTGAAGTTTCTTGACATAAGCATCGCATCCCCAAACTTTTAGAAACGACAGCTTAGGTTTCTTCCCAAACCATAATTCATACGGTGTCGTCTCAACGGATTTAGACGGTGCCCTATTTAAAGTGAATGTAGCTGTCTCTAGAGCGTATCCCCAAAATGATAGTGGTAAATCGGTAAGGGACATCATAGATCGCACCATATCCAATAGAGTGCGATTACGACGTTCAGACACGCCGTTACGCTGAGGTGTTCCAGGCGGCGTGAGTTGTGAAACGATTCCACATTTTCTTAAGTGTGTACCAAATTCGTGACTTAAATATTCTCCTCCACGATCCGATCGTAAGAACTTTATCTTTCGGTCACGTTGATTCTCTACTTCATTCTGAAATTCCTTGAACTTTTCAAAGGTTTCAGACTTGTGTTTCATCAAGTAGACATACCCATATCTACTCAAGTCATCAGTGAGAGTGAGAACATAACGATATCCTGCGCGATCCTCAATGCTCATTGGACCGCACACATTGGTATGTACGATTTCCAACAAGTTGGTTGCTCGCTCCATTGTTCTAGAGAACGGGGTCTTGGTCATTTTGCCCATGAGGCATGGTTCGCATGTGTCAAATGATTCATAATCTAGAGACTCTAAAAGTCCATCAGCATGGAGCTTCTTCATGCGCTTGACACCAATGTGACCAAGGCGGCAGTGCCACAAGTATGTGGGACTATCGTTATCAACTTTACATCTTTTGGTATTCACACTATGAATATATGTAACATTACGTTCGAGATTCATTAAGAATAAACCATTGACCATCGGGGCATGACCATAAAACATATCTCTCATATAAATAGAACAACCATTATTCTCGGATTTAAATGAGTAGCCATCTCGTATCAAACGAGATCCAAATACAATGTTCATGCTCAAACTTGGCACTAAATAAAAATTATTGAGGTTTAAAACTAATCCCGTAGGTAAATGTAGAGGTAGCGTGCCGACGGCGATCACATCGACCTTGGAACCATTCCCGACGCGCATCGTCACCTCGTCCTTCGCCAGTCTCCGCTTATTCCGCAGCTCCTGCTTTAGTGTTGCCGGCCTTCTTGTCCGCTAAGTATGTGGGCAGTTCCGCTTCCAGTGACCCTTCCCCTTGCAATAAAAGCACTCAGTTTCAGGCTCGGGTCCATTCTTTGACTTCTTCCCGGCAACTGGCTTACCGGGCGCGGCAACATCTTTGCCGTCCTTCTTGAAGTTCTTCTTACCCTTGCCCTTTTTGAACTTAGTGGTCTTATTGACCATCAACACTTGATGTTCTTTCTTGATTTCAACCTCTGCTGACTTCAGCATTGAGAATACTTCAGGAATGGTCTTCACCATCCCCTGCATATTGTAGTTCAACACAAAGCTCTTGTAGCTCGGTGGGAGCGACTGAAGGATTCTGTCAATGACCGCCTCTTCCGGGAGGTTGATCTCCAACTGGGACAGGCGGTTGTGCAACCCAGACATTTTGAGTCTGTGCTCACTGACAAAACTGTTTTCCTCCATCTTACAACTATAGAACTTGTCGGAGACTTCATATCTCTCGACCCGGGCATGAGCTTGGAAAACCATTTTCAGCTCCTCGAACATCTCATATGCTCCGTGCTTCTCAAAACGCTTTTGGAGCCCCGGTTCTAAGCTGTAAAGTATGCCGCACTGAACGAGGGAGTAATCATCGGCACGTGATTGCCAAGTGTTCATAACGTCTTGGTTCTCTGGGATGGGTGCTTCACCTAGCGGTGCATCTAGGACATAGTCTTTCTTGGCTGCTATGAGGATGATCCTCAGGTTCCGGACCCAGTCCGAATAGTTGCTGCCATCATCTTTTAGCTTGGTTTTCTCTAGGAACGCGTTGAAGTTCATGTTGACATGAGCGTTGGCCATTTGATCTACAAGACATATTTTGCAAAAGTTTTAGACTAAGTTCATGATAATTAAGTTCATCTAATCAAATTATTTAATGAACTCCCACTCAGATTAGACATCCCTCTAGTCATCTAAGTGTTACACGATCCGAGTCGACTAGGCCGTGTCCGATCATCACGTGAGACGGACTAGTCATCATCGGTGAACATCTCCATGTTGATCGTATCTTCCATACGACTCATGTTCGACCTTTCGGTCTCTGTGTTCCGAGGCCATGTCTGTACATGCTAGGCTCGTCAAGTTAACCCTAAGTGTTCTGCATGTGTAAATCTGTCTTACACCCATTGTATGTGAACGTAAGGATCTATCACACCCGATCATCTCGTGGTGCTTCAAAACGACGAACTTTAGCAACGGTGCACAGTTAGGGGGAACACTTTCTTGAAATTATTATAAGGGATCATCTTATTTACTACCGCCGTTCTAAGTAAACAAGATGCATAAAACATAATAAACATCACATGCAATTATATAGTAGTCACATGATATGGCCAATATCATATAACTCCTTTGATCTCCATCTTCGGGGCTCCATGATCACCTTCGTCATCGGCATGACACCATGATCTCCATAATCATGATCTCCATAATTGTGTCTTCATGAAGTTGTCACGCCAATGACTACTTCTACTTCTATGGCTAACGCGTTTAGCAATAAAGTAAAGTAATTTACATGGCGTTCTTCAATGACACGCAGGTCATACAAAAAATAAAGACAACTCCTATGGCTCCTGCCGGTTGTCATACTCATCGACATGCAAGTCGTGATTCCTATTACAAGAACATGATCTCATACATCACAATATATCATTCATCATTCATCACAACTTCTGGCCATATCACATCACATGACAATTGCTGCAAAAACAAGTTAGACATCCTCTAATTGTTGTTGCATCTTTTATGTGGCTGCAATTGGGTTCTAGCAAGAACGTTTTCTTACCTACGAATAACCACAACGTGATTTTGTCAACTTCTATTTACCCTTCATAAGGACCCTTTTCATCTAATCCGCTCCAACTAAAGTAGGAGAGACAGACACCCGCTAGCCACCTTATGCAACTAGTGCATGTCAGTCGGTGGAACCTGTCTCACGTAAGCGTACGTGTAAGGTCGGTCCGGGCCGCTTCATCCCACAATACCGTTGAAGCAAGAAAAGACTAGTAGCGGCAAGCAAGTTGACAAGATCTACGCCCACAACAAAATTGTGTTCTACTCGTGCAATAGAGAACTACGCATAGACCTAGCTCATGATGCCACTGTTGGGGAACGTTGCAGAAAATTAAAATTTTTCCTACGGTTTCACCAAGATCCATCTATGAGTTCATCTAAGCAACGAGTCATGGGAGAGAGATTTCATCTACATACCACTTTGTAGATCGCGTACGGAAGCGTTTGAGGGAACGGTGATGATGGAGTCGTACTCGCCATGATTCAGATCACCGATGACCAAGTGTTGAACGGTCAGCACCTCCGCGTTCAACACACGTACAGTACGGACGACGTCTCCTCCTTCATGATCCAGCAAGGGGGAAGGAGAGGTTGAGGAAGAAGGCTCCAGCAGCAGCACGACGGCGTGATGATGTTGGAGAGGCAGTACTCCGACAGGGCTTCGCCAAGCGCTCAACGGAGGAGGAGAGGTGTTGGGGAGGGGAGGGGCTGCGCCTTGGATCAGGTGTTCAGCCCTCCCCTCGCCCCTCTATTTATAGGGGAAGGGGGAAGGGGGCCGGCCTGTTGGAAATATGCCCTAGAGGCAATAATAAATTGATTATTATTATATTTCCTTGTTCATGATAATCGTTTATTATCCATGCTAGAATTGTATTGATAGGAAACTCAGATACATGTGTGGATACATAGACAATACCATGTCCCTAGTAAGCCTCTAGTTGACTAGCTCGTTAATCAATAGATGGTTACGGTTTCCTGACCATGGACATTGGATGTCGTTGATAACGGGATCACATCATTAGGAGAATGATGTGATGGACAAGACCCAATCCTAAGCCTAGCACAAGATCATGTAGTTCGTATGCTAAAGCTTTTCTAATGTCAAGTATAATTTCCTTAGACCATGAGATTGTGCAACTCCCGGATACCATAGGAGTGCTTTGGGTGTGCCAAACGTCACAACGTAACTAGGTGGCTATAAAGGTACACTACGGGTATCTCTGAAAGTGTCTGTTGGGTTAGCACGAATCGAGATTGGGATTTGTCACTCCGTGTAAACGGAGAGGTATCTCTGGGCCCACTCGGTAGGACATCATCATAATGTGCACAATGTGACCAAGGGGTTGATCACGGGATCATGTGTTACGGAACGAGTAAAGAGACTTGCCGGTAACGAGATTGAACAAGGTATCGGTATACCGACGATCGAATCTCGGGCAAGTACCATACCGCTAGACAAAGGGAATTGTATACGGGATCGATTGAGTCCTTGACATCGTGGTTCATCCGATGAGATCATCGTGGAACATGTGGGAGCCAACATGGGTATCCAGATCCCGCTGTTGGTTATTGACCGGAGAACATCTCGGTCATGTCTGCATGTCTCCCGAACCCGTAGGGTCTACACAGTTAAGGTTCGATGACGCTAGGGTTATAAAGGAAGCTTGTATGTGGTTACCGAATGTTGTTCGGAGTCCCGGATGAGATCCCGGACGTCACGAGGAGTTCCGGAATGGTCCGGAGGTAAAGATTTATATATAGGAAGTCCTGTTTCGGCCATCGGGACAAGTTTCGGGGTCATCGGTATTGTACCGGGACCACCGGAAGGGTCCCGGGGGCCCACCGGGTGGGGCCACCTGCCCCGGGGGGCCACATGGGCTGTAGGGGGTGCGCCTTGGCCTACATGGGCCAAGGGCACCAGCCCCTAGAGGCCCATGCGCCAAGATATAGGAAAAAGGGGAGAGTCCTAAAGGGGGAAGGCACCTCCGAGGTGCCTTGGGGAGGATGGACTCCTTCCCCCCCTTAGCCGCACCCCTTCCTTGGAGGAGGGGGCAAGGCTGCGCCTCCCCCCTCTCCCCTGCCCCTATATATAGTGGAGGGGAGGGAGGGCATCCATACCTGAGCCCTTGGCGCCTCCCTCCCTCCCGTGACACCTCCTCCTCTCCCGTAGGTGCTTGGCGAAGCCCTGCAGGATTGCCACGCTCCTCCATCACCACCACGCCGTTGTGCTGCTGCTGGATGGAGTCTTCCTCAACCTCTCCCTCTCTCCTTGCTGCATCAAGGCGTGGGAGACATCGTCGAGCTGTACGTGTGTTGAACGTGGAGGTGCCGTCCGTTCGGCACTAGATCATCGGTGATCTGAATCACGACGAGTACGACTCCATCAACCCCGTTCACTTGAACGCTTCCGCTTAGCGATCTACAAGGGTATGTAGATGCACTCTCCTTCCCCTCGTTGCTAGTCTCTCCATAGATGGATCTTGGTGACACGTAGGAAAATTTTGAATTTCTGCTACGTTCCCCAACAGTGGCATCATGAGCTAGGTCTATTGCGTAGATTCTTTGCACGAGTAGAACACAAAGTAGTTGTGGGCGTCGATATTGTTCAATATGCTTGCCGTTACTAGTCTTATCTTGATTCGGCGGCATCGTGGGATGAAGCGGCCCAGACCAACCTTACACGTACGCTTACGTGAGACCGGTTCCACCGACAAACATGCACTAGTTGCATAAGGTGGCTGGCGGGTGTCTGTCTCTCCCACTTTAGTCGGATCGGATTCGATGAAAAGGGTCCTTATGAAGGGTAAATAGCAATTGGCATATCACGTTGTGGTTCATGCGTAGGTAAGAAACATTCTTGCTAGAAACCCATAGCAGCCACGTAAAACATGCAAACAACAATTAGAGGACGTCTAACTTGTTTTTGCAGGGTATGCTATGTGATGTGATATGGCCAAAAAGGATGTGATGAATGATATATGTGATGTATGAGATTGATCATGTTCTTGTAATAGGAATCACGACTTGCATGTCGATGAGTATGACAACCGGCAGGAGCCATAGGAGTTGTCTTAATTTATTTGTGACCTGCGTGTCAACTTAAACGTCATGTAATTACTTTACTTTATTGCTAACCGTTAGCCATAGTAGTAGAAGTAATAGTTGGCGAGGCAACTTCATGAAGACACGATGATGGAGATCATGGTGTCATGCCGGTGACGATGATGATCATGGAGCCCCGAAGATGGAGATCAAAAGGAGCAAAGTGATGATGGCCATATCATGTCACTATTTGATTGCATGTGATGTTTATCATGTTTATACATCTTATTTGCTTAGAACGACGGTAGTAAATAAGATGATCCCTTACAACAATTTCAAGAAGTGTTCTCCCCTAACTGTGCACCATTGCGACAGTTCATGTTTCGAAGCACCACGTGATGATCGGGTGTTAGATTCTAACGTTCACATACAACGGGTGTAAGACAGATTTACACACGCGAAACACTTAGGGTTAACTTGACGAGCCTAGCATGTACAGACATGGCCTCGGAACACGGAGACCGAAAGGTCGAACATGAGTCGTATAGAAGATATGATCAACATGAAGATGTTCACCGATGATGACTAGTCCGTCTCACGTGATGATCGGACACGGCCTAGTTTGACTCGGATCATGTAATCACTTAGATGACTAGAGGGATGTCTATCTGAGTGGGAGTTCATAAGATGAACTTAATTATCCTGAACATAGTCAAAAGGTTTTTGCAAATTATGTCGTAGCTCACGCTATAGTTCTACTGTTTAGATATGTTCCTAGAGAAAAATTAGTTGAAAGTTGATAGTAGCAATTATGCGGACTAGGTCCGTAAACTGAGGATTGTCCTCATTGCTTCATAGAAGGCTTATGTCCTTAATGCACCGCTCAGTGTGCTGAACCTCGAACGTTGTCTGTGGTTGTTGCGAACATCTGACATACACGTTTTGATAACTACGTGATAGTTCAGTTAAACGGTTTAGAGTTGAGGCACCAAAGACGTTTTTGAAACGTCGCAAAACATATGAGATGTTTTGAGGGCTGAAATTGGGATTTCAGGCTCGTGCCCATGTCAAGAGGTATAAGACCTCCGATGACTTTCTTAACCTGCAAACTAAGGAGAAAAGCTCAATTGTTGTGCTTGTGCTCAGATTGTCTGAGTACAACAATCGCTTGAATCGAGTGGGAGTTGATCTTCCAGATAAGACAGTGATGGTTCTCCGAAGTCATTACCACCAAGCTGCTAGAGCTTCGTGATGAACTATAATATATCAGGGACATATATGATGATCCTTGAGATACTCGCGATGTTTGACACCGCGAAAGTAGAAATCAAGAAGGAGCATCAATTGTTGATGGTTGGTGAAACCACTAGTTTCAAGAAGGGCAAGGGAACAAAGGGATACTTCATGAAACGGCAAATCAGCTGCTGCTCTGGTGAAGAAACCCAAGGTTGAACCCAAACCCGAGACTAAGTGCTTCTGTAATAAGGGGAACAACCACTGGAGCAGAATTACCCTAGATACTTGGTAGATGAGAAGGCTGGCAAGGTCGATAGAAGTATATTGGATATACATTGTGTTAATGTGTACTTTGCTAGTACTCCTAGTAGCACCAGGGTATTGGATACCGGTTCGGTTGCTAAGTGTTAGTAACTCGAAATAAAAGCTACGGAATAAACGGAGACTAGCTAAAGGTGAGCTGACGATATGTGTTGGAAGTTTTTCCAAGCTTGATATGATCAAGCATCGCACGCTCCCTCTACCAAAGAGATTGGTGTTAAACCTAAATAATTGTTATTTGGTGTTTGCGTTGAGCATAGACATGATTGGATTACGTCTATCGCAATACGGTTATTCATTTAAGGAGAATAATGGTTACTCTGTTTATTTGAATAATACCTTCAATGGTCTTACACCTAAAATGAATGGTTTATTAAATCTCGATCGTAGTGATACACATGTTCATGCCAAAAGATAGTAATGATAGTACCACCTACTTGTGGCACTGCCACGTAAGTCATATCGGTATAAAACGCATGAAGAAGCTCCATATTGATGGATCTTTGGGCTCACTCGTTTTTGAAAAGTTTGAGACATGCGAACCATGTCTATTGGTGTATATGCATGAAGAAACTCCATGCAAATGGACCGTTTTGACTCACTTGATTTTGAATCACTTGGGACATGCAAATCATACCACATGGGCAAGATGACTGAAAAGCCTGGTTTTCAGTAAGATGGAACAAGATAGCAACTTGTTGGAAGTAACACATTTTGATGTATGCAGTCCAATGAGTGCTGAGGCATGCAGTGAATATCGTTATGTTCTTACTTCACAGATGATTCGAGTAGATGTTGAGTATATTTACTTGATGAATCACGAGTCTGAATTATTGAAAGGTTCAAGTAATTTTAGTGTGAAGTTGAAAGATCGTCGTGACAAGAGGATAAAAGATCTATGATATGATCATAGAGATGAATATCTGAATCACGAGTTTGGCACAGAATTAAGACATTGTGGAAATTGTTTCACAACTGATACAACCTAGAACACCATAGTGTGATGGTGTGTCCGAACGTCATAGTTGCACCCTATTGGATATGGTGCATACCATGATGTCTCTTATCGAGTTATCACTATCGTTCATGGGTTAGGCATTAGAGACAACCACATTCACTTTAAATAGGGCACCACATAATTTCGTTGAGACGACACCGTATGAATTATGGTTTAGAGAAACCTAAGCTGTCATTTCTTAGAAGTTTGGGGCTGCGATGCTTATGTGGAAAAGTTTCAGGCTGATAAGCTCGAACCCAAAGCGGATAAAATGCATCTTCATAGGACACCCAAAAACAGTTGGGTATACCTCCTAATTCAGATCCGAAAGCAATAGGGATTGTTTCTTGAATCGGGTCCTTTCTCGAGGAAAAGTTTCTCTCGAAAGAATTGAGTGGGAGGATGGTGGAGACTTGATGAGGTTATTGAACCGTCACTTCAACAAGTGTGTAGCAGGGCACAGGAAGTTGTTCCTGTGGCACGTACACCAACTGAAGTGGAAGCTTATGATAATGATCATGAAACTTCGGATCAAGTCACTACCAAACCTCGTGGGATGACAAGGATGCATACTACTTCAAAGTGGTACGTGATCCTGTCTTGGAAGTCATGTTGCTAGACAACAATGAACCTACGAGCTATGGAGAAGCGATGGTGGGCCCGAATTCCGATAAATGGCTCGAGGCCATGAAATCCGAGATAGGATCCATGTATGAAAACAAAGTGTAGACTTTGGCAGAACAACTTGATAGTCGTAAGGCTATTAGGTACATATGGATTTTGAAAGGAAGACAAACAATGATGGTAAGTGTCACCATTGAGAAAGCTCGACTTGTCGTTAAGATGTTTTTCGACAAGTTCAAGAAGTTGACTACGATGAGACTTTCTCACTCGTAGCGATGCTAAGAGTCTGTTGGAATTATATTAGCAATTACTGCATTATTTATGAAATCTTGCAGATAGGATGTCAAAACATTGTTTCCTCGACGATTCTTGAGGAAAGGTTGTATGTGATACAACCGGAAGGTTTTGTCTATCCTGAAATATGCTAATAAGTATGCAAAGCTCCAGCAATCCTTCTGAGGACTGGAGTGAGCATCTCGGAGTTGGAATGTATGCTTTGATGATGATCAAAGATTTTGGGTGTATACAAAGTTTATGAGAAACTTGTATTTCCAAAGAAGTGAGTGGGAGCACTATAGAATTTCTGATAAGTATATGTTGTTGACATATTGTTGATCAGAAATGATGTAGAATTTCTGGAAAGCATATAGGGTTATTTGAAAGGTGTTTTTCAATGGAAAGCCTGGATTAAGCTACTTGAACATTGAGCATCAAGATCTATAAGGATAGATCAAAACGCTTAATGGTACTTTCAAATGAGCACATACCTTGACATGATCTTGAAGGTGTTCAAGATGGATCAGTCAAAGAAGGAGTTCTTGCCTGAGTTGTAAGGTATGAAGTTAAGACTTAAAGCTCGACCATGGCAGAATAGAGAGAAAGGACTAAGGTCGTCCCCTATGCATAAGACGTAGGCTCTACAGTATGCTATGCTGTGTACCGCACCTGAAGTGTGCCTTGCCATGAGTCAGTCAAGGGGTACAAGAGTGATCCAAGAATGGATCACGGGACAGCGGTCAAAGTTATCCTTAGTAACTAGTGGACTAAGGAATTTTCTCGATTATGGAGGTGGTAAAGGGGTTCGTCGTAAAGGGTTACGTCGCTGCAAGCTTAACACCTATCCGGATAGCTCTGAGTAGAGATACCGGATACGTATAATGGAGCAACAATTTAGAATAGCTCCAAGTAGAACAGTTATTTGGAATAGCTCCAAATAGAATGTGGTAGCTGCATCTAGGAGATGACATAGAGATTTGTAAAGCACACACGGATCTGAAAGGTTCAGACCCGTTGACTATAACCTCTCTCACAAGCATAACATGATCAAACCCAGAACTCATCGTGTGTTAATCACATGGTAAATGTGAACTAGATTATTGACTCTAGTAAACTCTTTGGGTGTTAGTCACATGGGGATGTGACCTTGAGTGTTAATCACATATCGATGTGAACTAGATTATTGACTCTAGTGCAAGTGGGAGACTGTTGGAAATATGCCCTAGAGGCAATAATAAATTGATTATTATTATATTTCCTTGTTCATGATAATCGTTTATTATCCATGCTAGAATTGTATTGATAGGAAACTCAGATACATGTGTGGATACATAGACAACACCATGTCCCTAGTAAGCCTCTAGTTGACTAGCTCGTTAATCAATAGATGGTTACGGTTTCCTGACCATGGACATTGGATGTCGTTGATAACGGGATCACATCATTAGGAGAATGATGTGATGGACAAGACCCAATCCTAAGCCTAGCACAAGATCATGTAGTTCGTATGCTAAAGCTTTTCTAATGTCAAGTATCATTTCCTTAGACCATGAGATTGTGCAACTCCCGGATATCGTAGGAGTGCTTTGGGTGTGCCAAACGTCACAACGTAACTGGGTAGCTATAAAGGTACACTACGGGTATCTCTGAAAGTGTCTGTTGGGTTGGCACGAATCGAGATTGGGATTTGTCACTCCGTGTAAACGGAGAGGTATCTCTGGGCCCACTCGGTAGGACATCATCATAATGTGCACAATGTGACCAAGGGGTTGATCACGGGATGATGTGTTACGTAACGAGTAAAGAGACTTGCCGGTAACGAGATTGAACAAGGTATCGGTATACCGACGATCGAATCTCGGGCAAGTACCATACCGCTAGACAAAGGGAATTGTATACGGGATCGATTGAGTCCTTGACATCGTGGTTCATCCGATGAGATCATCATGGAACATGTGGGAGCCAACATGGGTATCCAGATCCCGCTGTTGGTTATTGACCGGAGAACATCTCGGTCATGTCTGCATGTCTCCCGAACCCGTAGGGTCTACACAGTTAAGGTTCGATGACGCTAGGGTTATAAAGGAAGCTTGTATGTGGTTACCGAATGTTGTTCGGAGTCCCGGATGAGATCCCGGACGTCACGAGGAGTTCCGGAATGGTCCGGAGGTAAAGATTTATATATAGGAAGTCCTGTTTCGGCCATCGGGACAAGTTTCGGGGTCATCGGTATTGTACCGGGACCACCGGAAGGGTCCCGGGGGCCCACCGGGTGGGGCCACCTGCCCCGGGGGGCCACATGGGCTGTAGGGGGTGCGCCTTGGCCTACATGGGCCAAGGGCACCAGCCCTTAGAGGCCCATGCGCCAAGATATAGGAAAAAGGGGAGAGTCCTAAAAGGGGAAGGCACCTCCGAGGTGCCTTGGGGAGGATGGACTCCTCCCCCCCTCTTAGCCGCACCCCTTCCTTGGAGGAAGGGGCAAGGCTGCGCCTCCCCCCTCTCCCCTGCCCCTATATATAGTGGAGGGGAGGGAGGGCATCCATACCTGAGCCCTTGGCGCCTCCCTCCCTCCCGTGACACCTCCTCCTCTCCCGTAGGTGCTTGGCGAAGCCCTGCAGGATTGCCACGCTCCTCCATCACCACCACGCCGTTGTGCTGCTGCTGGATGGAGTCTTCCTCAACCTCTCCCTCTCTCCTTGCTGGATCAAGGCGTGGGAGACATCGTCGAGCTGTACGTGTGTTGAACGCGGAGGTGCCGTCCGTTCGGCACTAGGATCATCGGTGATCTGAATCACGACGAGTACGACTCCATCAACCCCGTTCACTTGAACGCTTCCGCTTAGCGATCTACAAGGGTATGTAGATGCACTCTCCTTCCCCTCGTTGCTAGTCTCTCCATAGATGGATCTTGGTGACACGTAGGAAAATTTTGAATTTCTGCTACGTTCCCCAACACGGCCCCCTCTAGATGAGATCTAGAGGGGGGGGGCGGCGGCCAGGGAGGGGGGCTTGCCCCCCAAGCAAGGGGGGTGCGCCCCCACTAGGGTTCCCCCCAACCCTAGGCGCATGGGCCCAAGGGAGGAGGGTGCCCAGCCTTCCAGGGGCTGGTGTTCTGCCCCACGTGGCCCATGTGGCCCACCAAGAGGGGTGGACCCACGGAACCCTTCCGGTGGCCCCGGTACAATACGGATATGTCCCCGAAACTTTCCGGTGTCCGTATGACAACTTCCCATATATAAATCTTCACCTCCGGACCCTTCCGGAACTCCTCGTGACGTCCGGGATCTCATCCGGGACTCCGAACAACATTCGGTAATCACATACAAGTCTTCCTTATAACCCTAGCGTCACCGAACCTTAAGTGTGTAGACCCTACGGGTTTGGGAGACATGCAGACATGACCGAGACGGTTCTCCGGTCAATAACCAACAGCGGGATCTGGATACCCATGTTGGCTCCCACATGCTCCTCGATGATCTCATCGGATGAACCATGATGTCGAGGATTCAAACAACCCTGTATACTATTCCCTTTGTCAGACGGTATGTTACTTGCCCGAGACTCGATCGTCGGTATCCCAATACCTCATTCAGTCTCATTACCGGCAAGTCACTTTACTCGTACCGTAATGCATGATCCCATGACCAGACACTTGGTCACTTTGAGCTCATTATGATGATGCACTACCGAGTGGGCCCAGTGATACCTCTTCGTAATCCGGAGTGACAAATCCCAGTCTCGATCCGTGTCAACCCAACAGACACTTTCGGAGATACCTGTAGTGCACCTTTATAGTCACCCAGTTACATTGTGACGTTTGGTACACCCAAAGCACTTCTACGGTATCCGGGAGTTACACGATCTCATGGTCTAAGGAAGAGATACTTGACATTGGAAAAGCTCTAGCAAAACGAACTACACGATCTTGTGCTATGCTTAGGATTGGGTCTTGTCCATCACGTCATTCTCCGAATGACGTGATCCCGTTGTCAATGACATCTAATGTCCATAGTCAGGAAACCAGGACTATCTGTTGACCAACGAGCTAGTCAACTAGAGGCTTACTAGGGGCGTATTGTGGTCTATGTATTCACACGTGTATTACGATTTCCGGATAATACAATTATAGCATGAATAAAAGACAATTATCATGAACAAGGAAATATAATAATAATCCATTTATTATTGCCTCTAGGGCATATTTCCAACACCTCCTTCCTATATGATCGGGTCTAATCCTAGAGAAGCTATCCCCCTTGCATGGGTGCCCCGGGAGGCTTATATAGGCCTGCCCCCAGGGATACAATGGTAATCCGGCTGGGCACGGGTCCCAGCTGTCTGTCTCTCAGGCCGCCGTCTTCTCCGCCGACTACTGGGGCCCGCCGACCGGCGGGCCCCGCGGACAGGCCTGGTACTGTAGCGGTGCTTCTGATGACGCTGGCTTGGTCATGGGGTCATGGCAACAGTGCCGCCGTCTGGCGGGAAATCACTGTCGCCATTCCCCGTCTTGTCTGGTTAATGGCGTGCGGGGCCCGTGGGAGGGGCCGACCGACTCCAGGGGGCCGACTCCCACGGGGCCGTCTTCGTGGCACTTTCGCCGCCTTCGATACTCCCACTGACGGACGGGTCCCGCCGTCTCTGGGCCGTATAGGTAGGCCGTTGTGGGCACAGTGCGCCGCCCACGGGGGCTGAGGTCAGGGCAGGCATGGCAACAGTGCCGCGCCACGATGGAGATCTCTAGCAATACGACGCACTGTAGCCATGCCAGCCCCTCGTAAGCGGGGTAGAGACGGCCATGTTGCGACCGTACTCCGCCCCGTCCATCGTGGCGAAGGAAGGAGGTGGTTGGAGTCGCGGGCCGACTCCCACAGTCGGCTTCTCTGGAAGTTGTCAGCTAAGAGTCGGCTTATCTGGAAGCCGGCACCTGAGAGTCGGCTTATCTTGAAGCCGTCCCCGGGACTCGGCCGTGAGGGACAGTTGATGCCGACTCCCAGGAGGCGGCTCTTCATCGTGGGGGCTTGAGGGGCGCAGTCTGCCCCGATGCTTTGAAAGGTTCTGGGGCTCGGGTTAGCCTACCCGTGGCCCATTACTCCGACAGTAGTCCCCGAAGCTGGTTAGGCGCCGCGGGAGACGCGTCGGGGAGCCTCAACAGTTTCATCTCTCCGGGAATGGAATCTCGGCCTTGCTCGCCATCTTCCTCCAGGCCGACTAGCTGGAGTCGGCCTCGCAGAAAGCCGTCTTGCCTCTTAGAGAGCTTGAACGTCGCGGCGGGGTCCAGGCGGCGTGCCTGATAAGCTTCCGGGCAGCCGCCCGTTGCGGGTCCGTCGCGTGGCGCCACGTGGCAGGGTCAGTCTGCCCACCCACGCGCGCGACGGGACAGGACCTCAGGCGGGGCCCGCCACTACCGTGCCTCGGCACGCGAGCGGATTTGCTGTGGCCGTGCGGACGGTTGGGTTTCCCACGCTGTAAATCGTGGGGGGGGCGTGGGGGCCGGGGCGCATTTAATCCCATGCCCGCCCCATCGGCTTCTCAGCCCTGTGAGCCTATAAGTAGGTGGGAGGAAGGAAGCGGCGAAGCACGCGCGCCCATCTCCCCAACTCCCCTTGCTTCCTTCTTGCTTCTTCTTCCTCTCGCTGCCGCCGCACTGAGCTACGCCACGCTTGCGACGATGAGCTCTTCCTCCGCCGCTGCACCCGCTGCCATGCGCTCCGGCATGTGGGACGACTCCGAGGTGGACGGCGACATCATCGAGTTCCTCCGCAAGACGCGTCGCCTTCCCGGCGCGGACCTAGTGCGAGCCCGTGCCGCGCCGGAGAGGGAAATAGTGCCGGCGCCGGAGGAGGGCGAGCGGGTCGTGTTCCGCTCGCACCTCATGCGCGGCCTGGGGCTGCCGGCGAGCGGCTTCTTCCGCTCCTTCTTGGAGTTCCACGGGCTCCAGCCGCAGCACCTCACCCCAAACATGGTGGTGCTGCTGGCTGCCTTCGCCACCTTGTGCGAAGGCTTCCTCGGCGTTCTCCCCACAAACGAACTGTGGGGAGAGTTCTTTCAGTCAAAGCTCGGCACGCACATCGCCGGCGTGCCGGCCCAGTGCGGCGCCTTCATTGCGATGCAGAGGTCGGTGGCCGACAATCCGTTTCCCCCCATCCCGCTGATCAAGTCGGTGAAGATGTGGCAGCGTTCTTACTTCTATGTGAAGAACGTCGCCGCAGACGGCGACTGGGTCAACCTGCCGCCATTCGAAGCCCGCGCACTGGCTGGGAGGCTCCCCAACTGGTCCCACCGGGTCAAGACGCTGACTCCCGCTGGTGCCGCCGCCGTCGCGTGACTCCGAGTTCTGACGCAGTCAGAGGGCTTGACCGGGTCTGACTTGCTGGCAGCCTTCGTGGCGCGTCGAGTCCTCCTGCTCCAAGGCTGACCTCATCTGATTTGTCAGATGAGCGGCCACCGGGATCCGAGTCGGCTCTGCTCCAAGGACATGCCCCACGCGGAGGTGGCGGACATGGTGAACTATATCTCAAACTGTAACCTCGCGGCGACTTGGCAGTTCGGCAAGGAGCCGTACTCACACGCCAACCCCCCGCCTGTCGTAAGTCGTCCTTCTTCTTCTTTTGTCTTCTTTGCAGCCGAACCCGACTTCTAATCTTTTTGGTTTTTCTTGAGTCAGAACCCCCTCATCCAGCCTTCAGCCGGCTCCGCGGGCTCGGCCCGCCAGTTCGTCCCCAATCGAGTGGAGAGCAACATCAACGACCCAGACTTGGGGGCCGCGGCGATGGAGGCCGACGCCGAAGGAGGCGGAGGAGGAGGAGGATGAGGCTTCAGGCCGTCGGCCACCTTTGCCGACTGGCCTGATGACGACGCTGAGGGGGAAGTCGTCCCACGCCGCCAACCGAGGGTTAGCCATTCGGGCGCAGGCTTGGATAGTCAAGGCGGCGCGAAGAGGTGCCGGGCCGGGCCGAGCTTGCTTGGCGGCCGATCGAAGAAGTTCAAGGGGGCGGCCACCGCGACCAAGCGGGAAGAGGCGCTCGCGAAGGCCAACCGCTTCCGTAAGGAAGTGAAGAAGCCGCCGCTGGTCTCCGCGTAAGTGCCTCCGCTCTTGACTTGTTTTGCTCTTGGTGGATTTTTGTCCAAATCTTTTACATGATTTCTTCGCCTCAGTGCTCCCCTCACCTTCGAGAGGGTCGCCACCGCCTCCGTCATGGGGTCGATGGAGACTTCCGCCAGTACTCGGCAGATTGATCCCGCCACCGACCTACAGGAGGCGACGGAGCGGAACACGCGGGAGAAGCGCGACAAGGACGAAGCCGCCCGTCTGGAGAAGGTGGAGGCCGAGAAGGCGGCTGCCTCCACCCAGAGGAAGCTGGACGAGGCCGAAGCCGCCGTGGCGGCAAGGCGGCGAACTGAGGAGGTGGCGCGCCGCCAATCGGCGCTGCTTGTCATTCCGCTGAACTCCGCGCCGCCACCCCCGGAGTTCACGGGGCAGACTGGGGAAGCCGGCGGCGAGCACCCTATCATGGAGAGGGAGAGCGGCGAGGCCTCCATGTCAGACACGGCCGCGCCACCTCCGCCCGCCCCTGTTGCCGTCTGTGAGCGCACGAAGTAAACAGCCGACGGGCCCACCGGCGCCGCCAACTGCGGATGAGTCCGAGGCGAGGCTGCTCCTTCAAGTTGCCTCGCCAGTGCGCCGCCGCCTTGAGAAGGCGACTTCGGCGCCACGCCCGTTGGAGACCGGTGCTGCCAGCTCGGCTATCCCAGACGCCGAGGCGACGAGTGCCGCGCCTGTTGGGTGGGTGCGAGGAGGCGGCATAGGTCCGCTGAGCCAGGCGCTTCTGGACATTCAGGCGAAGCTGCGAGCCGAGGGCGACACCATCCAGGCCTGCAACAAGGCGCATCTGGCATCACGAGTAGTCGTCCGGGTATGCTTCATTTTTTACTTTGCTTTTCTTTGTTCTTCTCTGTGGGGGCGCCCAGCGCATCCACTGGGTGTAGTCCCCGAGTTTCGGGCTGGCTGCTGAGCAGGCGGCTCGGAACTCCTTCTGGCGAGTTCCGAAACTTATCTTCGCCTAAAAATTCTTGTTGCAGGAGTACCACAACCTCCGCATCACTGCCTTCAACCGCAATGTTGAGGAGCTGAGCAAGCGGACTGCCGACTTGTCAGAGAGTCGGAGTGAGTCTTCCTTCTTCTTCGCGGGGGCGCGCTGGCGCACCCGCGGGCTGTAGTCCCCGAGATTCGGGCCGACTGCTGAGCAGTCGGGCCGGATCTTCTCAGCGACTTTCTTTGTTGACGACTTAACGTCTTTCTTTTTTATTCTTCAGAGGCCAACGCCACTCTTTAGCAGCAGCTAGGCGAGGCCAACACCGCCTTGCGTGCCAAGGGGGAGGAGTGCGGCAAGCTTGCCGCGGAGCGTGATCTGCTGGCCGTGCAGCTGGCGGAGCAAAAGGAGCTGCTCAAGAAGGCGTAGGAGGAGGCAGAGAAGAAAGAGGTTGCGCTCCTGGCCGAGTTCGAGAGCGAGCGCTCCTCCTGGACCGATAAGGAGGCGCAGCTGACTTCCAGCTTCCATGAGATTGAGGACATCGTCGACGATGAGTTTCTTTACTTTCTTTGAGCCGCTGACTGTGGGTCGGGCGACTCCTGATTCTGACTTGCTTCTTTTTTGTCTTGGCAGACTTCTTCCCTGGCCACTCGCAGGCGGCCACTCAGGCCATCGAGGCAGATCGCGAGGCACGGAGGGCAGATGGTGCGGAGATTGCCGCCAACGCCCCCCGGACCCTTGACGAGCAGCTTCTGAGCATCGAGGCTCGTCTGCGGCCGGCCCATCGGATGCTGCGCCGGCTTCAGCGTGCCGGCGCCCAGGCCATTGCCGCCCTATGGCCAGACATGTCGGCTCTGCGCATTGCCAGTCGGACTGCCGACTGGCTGGAGGTCGCAGCTGGTCATCTTGAGGCTTGTAAGGGCTCCTTGGCCCAGGCTGGAGCGCGCCGGGCCTTGGAATTCGTCAAGGCGTGGTATCCAGGGCTGGACCTGGATCGTTTGGCCGCGTTCCGGTCAGAGGCCCAGGCGGAGCTGGTAGCTGTGGAAGACGCCCTCGTCGCTCGTGCTGTCGCGATCGCCGACTATGCCGACACCCGCATCTTCGTCCCTGATCGGGTTGAAGACGGCAGGGAGGCGCCGCCGGAGTGGTTCGGGATGAACCCCGATTATGACGAGGACTCGGCGGAGGTGATTGTTTCCAGCACCGAGGAGGAAGGCGAGGCGGAGGACGAAGGTGAGACGGAGGCGCCAGAAGACGGAACGGGCGACCAGCCTCAGCTCGACCGTGCCTCCAGCAACGAGCCGCGTCCGGAGAAGGCGGCCGCCATCGGAGATGAGCAAGCCGAGACTGCCCAGCCGGCCGCCCCGGCGCCTGACACCGCCGTCTCCTCCGACCCTCCGAACCCGGATGCCGGCTCCTAGGCTGTCGTCTTTGCCTTCATTTTATCTGCCTTAGTAGTCTTTGAAGAACTTTGTTAATTCGAACAATTCCACCCGCGGGGTGTATTTTGAACTTCTACTTGAAGATTCGGCCAAGGGCCTATGTTATGTAAATATTTATCCGAGTTCTATCTTTCCTTGCTCATTGCTCTTTTGGCTTTTTCCTTTGCTGCCTTCCCTTAGTCGCCGCCTTGCCAGTCGGACAACCGCTCTGCGGACTGCCACTGGATCAAACGCTTGGCTACTTTGGGAAGGCAAGTACTTGGCCATTTTAGAGTCTTTCTAACAAGTCGGATAGAAAGCGGTAAGCCGACTACTTACGAGTCGGCTTCACTTAAGAGAGCCTAGAAGAAAGCGGCAAGCCGACTACTCATGAGTCGGCTTTTGCTTGAGAGAGGCTGGAAGCCGTCTTAGGCTATGTTTGTGCTTTGGGTCCTTAGCCATTTTTCGTGTGGGCGCCCGTTCTTCCTTACTCCTGCCTACCGAACAGTCGCTCTGCGAGCTGGGCTTCTGACAGGAGACGGCTTAGGCGCCACACACTACTTGTCTGACTGCGGGAAGCATTTCATAGCGCGAGGTGGCGAGTCCCCAGGCCGACTGGGTTGCACTCTATGCCGCGTTCAGAGACCAGGAAGCCAAGGAGTTGGCCGGCTGGTACTCCGAAGACGCACTTCTCGGGGTTGAGCTTGATCTGGAATCGGCGCAGATTCTCAAAGGTTTCCTTGAGGTCTTCCAACAGTGTTCCACGCTTTTCTGTCTTCACCACCACATCATCCACGTAGACGTGGGCATTTCTGCCGAGTTGCTTGAGGAGGCACTTCTGCATGCAACGCTGAAAGGTGGCGCCAACATTCCTCAAGCCGAACGTCATGGTCAGGTAGCAGAAGGCACCAAACGGCTTGATGAAGGCGGTCTTCAGTCTGTCAGCCGGGTTCAGCTTGATCTGGTGATATCCAGAATATGAATCTAAGAAACTCAACAGCTCGCATCCGGCTATGGAGTCTATCACCTGATCAATTCTCGGCAGAGCGAATGGATCCTTGGGGCAGGCTTTGTTGAGGCTTGTGTAGTCGATACACATCCGCCACTGCTTGTTCTTCTTCAGCACCAGGACTGGGTTTGCTAGCCACTCTGGGAAAAACACTTCCATAATGAAGTCGGCTGCCAGGAGCCGGGCTATCTCTTCTCCAACAACTCTTCTCTTCTCTTCTGACAGGCGGCGCAAGGGCTGCCTGACGGGCTTCACATCAGACCGGACATGTAACTTGTGCTCAGCGAATTCCGTCGGTACACCTGGTATGTCTTTAGGGGACCATGCGAAGATGTCTCGATTCTCACGGAGGAAATCGACGAGCTCGCCTTCCTATTTGCTGTCAAGGTTTGTACCTATGATAGCGTACATCTCTGGGTGCTCCGGGTCCAAGGGTATCTTCTTCGTTTCTCTGGCCGGCTTGAATGATCCTTCTGCTTCCGGCTCCTTGGGGTCAGGCGACATCTCGGGCTGCTTGCCGGCCATCGCCACAACCCGATCAAGAAGTCGTTTCTCAGCCGCGATCACCAAGGACTCGGCCAACTGACTACTTTCGGCCGTGCAAGCGGACAACTTTCTGTAGTCGCCAGCCACAGTTAGAATTCCCTTGGAACTCGGCATCTTCATCTTGAGGTAGGTATAGTGGGGGACCGCCATGAACTTGGCCAAAGCAGGTCGGCCAAGCAACGCATGGTACGGGCTTTCGAGGTCCACCACTTCAAACCACACTGGCTCTCGGCGGAAATGATCTTTGTCACCAAAGAGTACGTCTATCAGAATCTTGCCGATTGGTGAGCAGGAAAGGCCGGGAACAATGCCGTGGAACACAGTCCGGCTGCTCTAAAGCTGTCTTTGCTTGATTCCTAATTTCTCCATCGTATCCTTGTACAGGATATTGATACTGCTGCCTCCGTCTATCAGCACTCGCGAGAAGCGAGCGGCCCGCCTATCTGTGGCGAGCGTGGCGCCTAAGACCAGGGCGTAGGAGCCTGGACTCGGCATCACCTCTAGGTGATCGGCTCTGCTCCAACTGATGGGCCTTTCGGACCAGTGCATGAACTCTGGAGTGCTTGACGCGACTTCATTCACCTCTTGCTGCTGCTAGCGCCTGCTGCGTCGATCGTCAGCCACACTGGTGAACATCACATAGGCTCCATGCTCATCTGGGAACTCGTCTTGTATCGCGCCGACTGGCCTGACAGCCGGCTGCTGGGGCGGCGGTGGAGGCGGCGGCCCAGCAGGCGGGGGAGGGAGTAGACCGTCTCCCTTGGCGATTTTGGTGAGCCAGTGGCATTTCCGGGTGGTGTGGTTTGACGGCTTCGCGCCACTGTGGAACTTGCAGGGGCCATCTAGAGTCTGCTCGTAGGAGAAGGCCGGCAACCAGTTGGACTTGTCGCCTTTCTGTTGCTTGGTCGGAGGCTGCCCCTCCGGCCGTTGATCTTTGACTGTCGCCACTTGCCGGCTGTTGGAAGCCGGCTGTGGGGCTTTGCGCTTGTGGTCGCTTTGCTGCTGCCGCCGACTGGTGTCCCCAGCCGGAGTTCTTGGAGCCTGAGGGGCTACTTTACCAGTCGCACTAACTTGAATCTCCGCCTTCATGGAGGAGTCAGCCGTGGCGTACTTGTCTGCTGTGACCAACAGCTCGTCGAGGGTCTCCGGCTCATCGCAGAGGAGCTTGTGCTTGAGGAGGGTGCCTTCTCTGCACCCGGCAGTGAAGTACTCGATAGTCTGCACCTCGTGCACGCCCTCGCAAGAGTTTCGAAGCTCGGCCCAGCGCGTGAGGTAGTCGCGAGTGGACTCATCGGGGCCTTGCACGCACAAGGAGAGTTGGCGAGGCTTGGGAGGTCGCTTGTACGTGCTCGTGAAGTTGCGGACGAAGGCCTCGGTGAAGTCGACCCAGCTGTTGATGCTGCGGGGCTTCAGGCTGTTCAACCATGTCCGGGCCGTGCCCTGGAGCATCAGTGGAACATACCTTACGGCAACACGTTTATTGCCGTTCGCTATATTGACGACCATGGAGTAATCAATCAGCCAGTCCTCCGGCTTCACGGTGCCGGTATACTTGGGCGTGTCTCGGGGGAGCGTGAACCCTTTGGGAAAGGGCTCATCTCGGATGCGGGGCCCGAAACAGGGGGGACCCAACTCGTCTTCTTCTTCCAGCGCCAGGGATCCGTGGAGTCGGTCGATCCGGTGGCGGGCGTCATTCTCTCCGACTCCCTCTTGGCGGCCAAGGCGGTCGCCGAGAGTCGGGTGCTCTACGGGTGGCGGGAAGACTCGCCTTTCTCTGCGAGGAGGGGGAGGCAGATAGTCGTCCCGCCGTTCTACTGCTTTGGGGCGGCCGTCTTGGTCGCGCTCGATGGTGATGCGAGTCCGACTGTGGCTGACAGCCGGCTCCTTGCCTTTCTTTCCGCGGACTCCGCCAGTCGGCGTCCGAGACGTTGTGCCTTGATCTCGGCGGGGTGTCAGGTCGTCATTTTGTCGTTGCGGCGCTTCCGTACGACAGCCGGCTTTGTTCTGTGCGGAAGCCGCGTCGAGGAGCTGCTGAACTCGCTCCGTCATCAGGCGGCGCTCTTTGCCTTCGGAGTTGTCGAGCTCGTCCGCCGCCGCCTGGGCGGCGCGGACGTTCTCCGCAGGCGTGGCGTACACAGGGCGATCGGCCCCAAACACTTTGGCGATTGCCATGCCGCGTTGCCGGACCGCGCCTAGGCGGCTGGGCCCAGTCGGAGCCGGCGAGCCGCCCACGGCGCGATCCATCTCACGCTGGTAGGCTTCTGACAAGCGTCTCATGCTTGCCAGCTTCTTTGCGCCCTCGACGAGCTGAAGGCGGCGCGCCTCCAGCGTCTCGGCGTCAGCGTCTCCCGGAATCAGTGCGGACAGGTCTCGCAGAGCCGCGTCGAGCGGGTCGTGAGCTCCCTCGCCGGAACGCTCGCCGTGATCGAGGACGAGGACCTCCGTGACGGTGCTTCTGCCGCTCTCCGCGCAAGGGAGCGGTTCATCGTAGACCACCACGTTGGTGGGGAACGCGTCAAGCGACGCGGTGTCGGAGTCGACCAGCATCGGGTCGGTGGATCCTATGGACTCCAGGTCCATGGCAGGCTCACCGGCGACGTGGAGTTGGTCGAGGAGGCCCGCGAGGAGGCTCTCGGGGCCGCCCGTGCCTGCGTCGGATGCAGGCTCGTCGGAGAGGCGAACCTCGCCGATAAGTTCGGCGAGGCAGCTGGCTGCGTAGGCGATCTCAGCGCCGTGCAGCGCGTCGGCGCAGACTCCGTCTGGCGTGCTGGGCTGGCTGTGCTCGCCAGGGAGGAATAGGGTTCCCGTCCAGAGCAGGTCTCCGGACGACGGTGCACCTCGCCCCACGGTGGGCGCCAAATGTCGGGGGTTGGGTACGACATATGCCAACGGATGGCTTATCATGGTGGGAGCGAGTAGAACATCGCCGGTGCTCGGAAGCGGGATGAGGCGAAGACATGCATGCCGGCGGATCTTACCCAGCTTCAGGGCTCTCCGAGGAGATAACACCCCTACTGCTGCTCTGCGGGGTCTCCGCATGATCACTATGGCAAAGTGAATACAAGGTTGCTCCTAGAGCTGTTTTCTGGAGGTAGGAGAGGGCAAGGCTAGCTCCCTCCTTCCTATATGATCGGGTCTAATCCTAGAGAAGCTATCCCCCTTGCATGGGTGCCCCGGGGGGCTTATATAGGCTTGCCCCCAGGGATACAATGGTAATCCGGCTGGGCACGGGTCCCAGCCGTCTGTCTCTCAGGCCGCCGTCTTCTCCGCCGACTACTGGGGCCCGCCGACCGGCGGGCCCCGCGGACAGGCCTGGTACTGTAGCGGTGCTTCTGATGACGCTGGCTTGGTCATGGGGTCATGGCAACAGTGCCGCCGTCTGGCGGGAAATCACTGTCGCCATTCCCCGTCTTGTCTGGTTAATGGCGTGCGGGGCCCGTGGGAGGGGCCGACCGACTCCAGGGGGCCGACTCCCACGGGGCCGTCTTCGTGGCACTTTCGCCGCCTTCGATACTCCCGCTGACGGACGGGTCCCGCCGTCTCTGGGCCGTATAGGTAGGCCGTTGTGGGCACAGTGCGCCGCCCACGGGGGCTGAGGTCAGGGCAGGCATGGCAACAGTGCCGCGCCACGATGGAGATCTCTAGCAATACGACGCACTGTAGCCATGCCAGCCCCTCGTAAGCGGGGTAGAGACGGCCATGTTGCGACCGTACTCCGCCCCGTCCATCGTGGCGAAGGAAGGAGGTGGTTGGAGTCGCGGGCCGACTCCCACAGTCGGCTTCTCTGGAAGTTGTCAGCTAAGAGTCGGCTTATCTGGAAGCCGGCACCTGAGAGTCGGCTTATCTTGAAGCCGTCCCCGGGACTCGGCCGTGAGGGACAGTTGATGCCGACTCCCAGGAGGCGGCTCTTCATCGTGGGGGCTTGAGGGGCGCAGTCTGCCCCGATGCTTTGAAATGTTTTGGGGCTCGGGTTAGCCTACCCGTGGCCCATTACTCCGACACAACCTAAAAACAACCCCCAAAACCCCTAAAGCAGTCACTTTTTTTTTAAAAAAAAGAAAAACATCGCCTTTTGGTCCCGGTTGGTGCCACCAACCGGGACCAAAGGCCCCCCTGCCTGGGCTCAGCGCACCGGCCACGTGGAGGACCATCTGTCCCGGTTCGTGTTAGAACCGGGACTAAAGGGGGGAGGCATTAGTAGCGACCCTTTAGTCCCGGTTTAAGAACCGGGACTAAAGGCCCTTACGAACCGGGACAAATGCCCTGTTTTCTACTAGTGCTAACTTGTGTCATTCACTCCCATATATTGTGATATTGCTTCAAGTAAGTTTGTGTAACTTACTTGTGCTTGGTAGTATCCTTGTTGTCCTCATTATATTGTGTTGGTTACCATATCGTAGAGATTATTTAGGCCAACACTCTCTAGTCCGCAATTCATACTTGCTACTACTGTTATATTTTGTGCTTAGTGTGAATTATTATCTTGTATATTTCATTTTCATATCGTGTGATATCTTGAGTAAGTTTGTGTAACTTACCTGTGCTTACGAGTATCCTTGTTGTGCTCATCTTATTTAGAATAAGTTGTTGGTGCACTTAGTTGAGCCTAGTATATTTAGGATTTGCGCTTGAAAAGTATTCGCTTAGTTTATTTCCGCATCAGGATATAGCCAAATCCGTAAAAGTTTTTAAAACGCCTATTCACACCCCCCCTCTAGGCGACATCGTGGTCCTTCCAATACCCCTGGGAGCCGTTTACTGCAACGTCTTTCACAAGAGTATTGTTAGTTTAGATTAAAGGAAAACAATTTAAATTGCTAGGGCAATTGTGCAGTCCCTTCGGCTGCCTCGGTCTTATGTCACGTGCCTCTTGTGCTCGACTCCATCTTCTACTCATCTATACGGAGGGCACCTATCCACTCGTTATCCCAAGCGTGTCCCCATCCCTTTCCTTTCACCTTTTGCCTACTTTTGGATCATAGTCATCGCTTCTCCCTCCTATACCAAAGATGACACGGTTGTAGTTCCTTGAGCACTAGTTCGCAACTCGGCTGTGCCCCTAAGCAAATGTAAGCGAAGAGAAACACATACCCACGACTCCGAGTGAAATCTACAAGAGTGGGAACGAAAACGATGCGAGCAAGGAGTTGTTGCGAGCTAAAGGCAGCCAAGAGCGGCACAACTACAAACCCATTATTGTTGTTATGAGTTGGGACACACTACTACAAAGGATGGTGGTCGCTGCTGCAAAGAAGACGGGAGGCGATGCAAGGCTAGGCAACTGCGGCCGACGATGGTGCAACTGTAGTCGATGATGCTACGACTGTTGCCACGTCAGACAATGGCTGCTGCAAGGAGCCCCACTAATGTCGGGATCCGCCCGGCATCTGCTGCGTCCGCGTGCAATGTTGCAAAGGGGTTGCGCTGTGCGGCGAGCCGACGGGCAGTGATGTCACATCCTAAGTCAACACCGAGGGAAGAGAGATGACCATGCAACGTCACAAGGGGGTGGTGAGAGGATGGGGTTGACCATGCACTGCTGATCCAACTACTAATAGCGGCACAATCGAATGATGTGCAAGGCAACTCCGTTCATCCTATCGCCGAGCCGACGCGGAGCGTTGCCCTAGATTTAAAGTATGTCACTATGTTAAAAATTATCAGCCTTTTATTTTGAGAGAGAGAAGAAAAAGAGCCTTAGCACCGAAGGTAGTACTAGGGAATGACAACGGGTAGAGTACATTTAATTTACCCATCTGTAAAGGAAGTGTGATCGAGTCAGCAGCGTACCACATTAACCACCCGAAGGCCCACAGATCCATCGAAAGCTTCGTTTCCGGCTTTCCTCTGGCGCGTGCCGCTTCGGCGTCTCCGAACCAGACCAGGTCTCCGCCCTCGTTTCAACTCGGCGCGGCC